>NC_059428.1:134540173-134863923 GCF_021028975.2 Sphaerodactylus townsendi
TCTATTTTTGTGGTCAGCAAGCTGAATGTGGTGGATGTGTTTTATCTGCAAAATTACCCATATTTTCAGCAGTTTCACAGCTAAATGCACAGAATTGGGCGGGGGGTGGAGATAAGACTGAGTCTATGGGTTGTGTTTACATAATATGCAGATGGATGCTTCTGTTAAAAATAAACCTGTATTGTCTGACCTTTTTTATGATGGTAAAGCAATAACAGAATAGGAATAAAACCTGTACGACTTCCTCTTGAATATTGTTCCAGAAGATACAATAACAGTGATTTGTCCATTGTGTATGCCCACACAGGGAGAGAAATGCACACAGAAAAACACACAAACGGGCAAGGGCCATTCAATTTTGTTGTATGAGACAACACACATACACATACACATTCACTCTAAAGGGATACTATTACACTACTAGTCACAGAAGCAATCCATATAATTCCAAAACAGTGCAGTCAACCGCAACAACAAGAGTTTAAAGGTAAAAAAACAAGGCCCTCAGCACACAACGGAAAACACACAACGGTACAGAAATATGTATGGTGTATGTACAATTTTTTTTAAAGGCTATAACACTTTCATTATTTCTAAAAGAAAATTTGCAACAGTCTCACAGAATAGCAAATCATTATTATTCAACAGGGGAGGTATTCTGTAGTATTCCAGCAATTGTAAACAGCTCACCCAAATCGTATTCTCATACTATAACCTAATACAGGGGTCTGCAACCTGCGGCTCTCCAGATGTTCATGGACTACAATTCCAATCAGTCCCTGCCACCATGTGGCAGGGGCTGATGGGAATTGTAGTCCATGAACATCTGGAGAGCCGCAGGTTGCAGACCCCTGAACCTAGTATTTTCATGTCTGGGACATTTGAATAAGGAATGCATCAGCGTTTCCACGCTGCCATCATTACAAGGACAGAATCTTTTCGTAATCTTCGATTTTCTTATATCTTCCAGTAAGAAAGGCTGATGGCAATACCTTAAACCTTGCAATGGCCAGAGCTTGTCTTTGCTTAGGATTTGGCAAAAGACGGAGGGACGATGCCATGCATCCTTGTTGGACCAGGATCAACATGCTAGTTCGGGAACACGGCCGCCAGCGTTAAGCTTTGGAACTCTAAGTCCACCAATCTTTGTTTAGCCATTTTGAAGGCCTCATCAAAAGAGAGCATATTTAGTGAGTCCACTGAAAGGTCAATGTTTTCCGGCTTCCTCTCTACATAAGAGTACCATTTAAAGATACATTTATCGGCTAGCAGTAAGCATCAGTAGCTAGATAAATCTGACTGGAAGTGTATCCTTAACTAGAACTTTATCGCTCTTACCCGTGCTAATGTATCAGGGGTACTTTGCCCACTTTCTATACAGATGGCAGCATAAGGAACACATCTGGGTAATCCAATAGGTTTTCGCAGTAATTTGGAATGAAAAGAATTTTGGTCATTTTTGACTGCGGTGATCCAAACTGGGGGCCCATAAAGCAGTTCTGAGCTGATTCTGGAATTAAAGGCAGTTCATGCAGCTGGAATAAACTGATCACCTTTGCTTGATCCGATGAGTGATCTATTTGGTCCAGCATTCTGTCTCACACAGTGACCAGCCAGTTCATCTGGAAGGCCAACCACAGGCCTTTCCCTTATGAATATCCTGGCTCAGGACTTCAGAGGCTGACTGCTGACTGCCTCTGAAGGTGGATGCTCCATTTAGTCACCATAGCTTGGACCCAGTGGAAGACCTATCCTCCATAAATCTGTCAAATCCCCTCCTTTTCTGCCCACATTTCTTCATTGACACCATTCTGGGCTTCCTGACTTGCCATATTGATTGATTTAGATATTTCTGTCTGTTATCTTCAGAGTCCTGGGTGAGGTGGCTTACAATTAAGGCCATACAAAGTGAGGAGAAAGATACATTTGGAAAGATACCCCTCCTCCGTGTTCCAATGTGTTGTAATAGTAATTTTTTTGGGGAGGGGGAGCAAACCATGGGTCAGATAGCACTGGGTCTCAACATGTCCACCTATGTGTAATGTAACTCAAAACACCAAAGATCTGCCAACGGACTTCCAACTAGGTCTGCCCCTTTTCTCCGGCCAGAGCACAAGCTGTCAACTTGACTAGTAATATGAAAAAGAAATGCGAGTCCAAGGGGATGACCTTCATTTTCATTTCTGGTATCCGAACAGGAACAAAGCTAAGGTCATGCAAGATCATCCCCTGACACTTTGACAAAAATAGCCGCGCTCCCCTCCACCTGCCCTCCTGTAAGTAGCCATCTGTATGCATTTCCGTATGACGGCTCTCCGAAAGCTTGCTGAACAGAAATCCACATTTGAAGGCGGCTGGAAAATAAGACGCGCCGGGTGCTACGTAATTGACACCTATTGACATGACAGTAATAGCACGTTGCTGGTTTATTCCCAAGAAATCCTCACATTTGGAGCAAATTGGAACACTAACCAGAGAGGCGATCAGCTGTGAAAAACCTGCGCTCTCCTTATCTAAACTGGATAATTTAGCAAGCGACAAATGCAGTCTCCTTGCAAGCATCAGTGGTAAAATGCACCAGTCCAGTCATCTTACAGCTCCCAGTTGTAGCTTTCTTTTTTTTCTCGTCCATTTCATTCTAATGCAAAAAAATAAATTCACTAAATAGGCTTTGAGTGATCTCCCGCGACATTCATCGCTCGTGCCTCCACCACCCTGCACAAACTGCCATTCCTTCACTTGGCTGGCCTGCTCCTCCACATTTAACCATGTCGTTCAAAATCTGCTCCAGAGAGTTCCTTAATCCAGCCTGGAATGGTGCTGCTAATGTTCCCCTAGCAGGAGGTGCCTGATTACACCAGCCAAAAACATTACTCCAAATTGCAGCTGTTAGGAATGCCAGTCAAGTGGGGTCTTGGGATCCCCCGGAATAAAAGCTCATCTCCAGACTACGGAGACCAGTTCCCTTGGAGAAAATGGATGCTTTGGAGAGTAGGAGGCTTTCCCCACTACAGAAGGGAGCTAAGGTCAACTCGGTTCCCTTCAGTGGAGGGCGATTCCAGGCTGTCCCCACAGCAACTGAGTTGCCCCCCTGGAACCGAGCTAAGTGGGCGGGATCATCTTGGTGCCTGTTTCACTCCTCGGTCGTGATTGGCGCTTGTGTTACAGCGGGAAACGGGAGCGCTCTTTTTTTTTTACAGTTTTTACAGTTTTTACAGCTTACAGTTACATGCGCTTTCTGCCCGCCACAACTCTCCCATTCTGCGCATGCCACAAAAGTGGCTCGTGATTGGTTGAACAGATGAGGTGTCGTTTCGATGCTTCCCCACTTCGAAGCGGTATTGACCTTGTTCCGGCAGAAAAGTGTAGTTCATAACTGCGACAAGGATGTCGCATTTCTGGGGGGGGGGGGAACTGAGACAGAACAATGTTGAGCTCGATGGCAGTGGGGATTCACTGAGGCGAACCTAGGTAGAAACCAGTTCAACTCTGTCAGTGGGGAAATGACATTGTTCCTCCCCAGGCTTCATCCCCAGATCTCCAGGATTTTCCAACCTGGAGCAGGCAACCTTGGTGAACCACAGGTGGCCATGGGTGTTTTGGCAAATTTAATAGCTGTTTGCTTGTTTGTTTAAAACAACTATTTGCTGCTTTTCTTCTTTACAGAGCTCAAACCAGCATATTTTATGAATGAAATATATACCATGGAGCACATAAAATAGATAAAAACAAAACTTAAATTCATAGTTAAATGAATCAAATGATGTCTTAAGTACAGCCATCTTCGTCTGCCTCTTCAAGATTGAAAGTGAGGGGGTCAGGAGCACTTCTCTGGGGAGGCTGTTGCATACTTGAGGGGCTGCCACTGAAAAGTTCTTTTCTTTTGCGTCCTACAGAGGAGCTTCTGTGGTTGGTGGGACAGTTAGGAGGACCACCCCTTCCCGTGACCTTAATTCCCAGGCAGGAATAAATGGAAGAAGATGGCCCCTTCAAATATCCTGGTTCAACACTGTTTAGGGGTTTCAAGGTCAAAAACAATTCCTGTTCTATTCTATAGCCTTGACTGGTATCACATGACTATTAGCAACATAGAGATCTCAAAAATAGGGTTACGTAGTTTAAAATTAAGTTATAAAACTCCAAATTCGGGGGGGGGGGGAGGTCTTAAGGGGGGCGGAATGTCAGGACCATGCCTGTCAGTATCTTGATGTCTTGCTGTGTGTGATTTGCAATTGTTTTCCTGTTTCCCTCTTCCCTTCCTAGCAATCTCCTGGTGCCAGCCCATCTTCAAAGAGGTGTGAAAGGTTCCCAGGTTCTTTCTAGCGTTGTAGTAGAAACTGTAGTGGACATTTGGTGTGGGGCGAAATGGGGGGGGGGGGGGATTAAAGGATATAAGTCCTGGATCTGAGCTCTCTAGCTCAGATCCTGCTTTACACTGTTACTCTTCGTATCACCTGGAATAAACTGCTTTTGGACTTTCCTACAGTCTCTGTTATTTCCACGTTCGAGAGTCTGACACCCTTATCATCAGGAAGTTCTTCCTAATGTTTAGCTGGAATCTCTGTTTAAGTACTTTTAGTGTTCCTGTACATTTACAGAGGACCTTCTGGGATACGGCAAATGATGAATAAGTCTGAACTCACAGGGTGTTTTCTTGGAGATGACCCACCAGGGGGAGATGCATAGTTATGCAGCTGGGGGGCTGGAAAGGGCCCGGCAACCCTCCTGGCCAAGCACTCTTTTGGCAGTGACAGAATCAGGGAAAGCTTGCATTGATTTTAGGTTATCCCGGCTGGTAGCCACTCAAGGACCATTACACAGTATGTGAAAACCCTCACTGAAACCTCACAGGAGATAACGAATGACCACCCTGTTATGGTCTGCATGGAGATGTGAGTCAAATGGGGGGTGTTAGCGAACTCATGAGCCATTCACAAATGCTTCATTTAAAATTGCTCAGTTACCTACTTTCCAAAAGGCTGTGCTGTCATTAGCACTGTGCCCTGCCTCTGTGAACACAGAACGTCTCATGCTTGTATTTGAGCATCTTTATTCGATTTGATTTATGTATATTTATTTTTCATGTACTATTTAAAGCACAAATGTTATGTAGGAAGCAAGTGTTTTAAAATGGAAATGCTGAAAATCATGTAAAAATGAGGTTTAATGGCTTTACAGTTAAATCATTTATTGTATAAACACTGTCGATGGTTTTCTTAGTCTTTGGTGGTAAAATACTGGACGATAGTGGTCCCAAAACACACTATCGTCAAGATAGAAATACACTGCTGAGGAAAATTCCACAAAACAGGAATAAGACAGGATACCTGTCAACACAACAACCTTTATTAGGCATTTAAAATAGGCTCTAGAGTGTTACCAGACATTTATAAAGTACAAATCAAGAGTACATTCAAAATGCAGACAGAAAGACTGTATATAGCAATATACATTACTTAAAAAGTTCTGTCACTTGCAAAAGAAATTTTGCTACTTTTTCCAAGAGCACGACATCTGCATTGTTTAACAGAAGCTCCACAACAGAACAGTCAGAGTCACTTTCAGATTTGTCTAGGGCCAGCCTGGGAGAGAAATTCCTAATGCCCACATATCTCGGACAGTCAAGCATAATGTGAGCAAGAGTCTCCACTAGGTTTTTACAGTGTGGACAAACCCGATCCTGGAGAGGGATGGATGGATACCTGTCCTATTTGCATGGATGATCTGCTGAATGTCATCACTTCCAATCTGGACATTCAGTACATTTATTGTGGCCATAGATTTTAGTGAGATCAGTTGGCAATTTTAATTCCTGTTATAGGATTTAGTATTTTTCTTTTGTATTTGTGGAGGGCTGCACTTTTGTTTGATATTCACATGTGTTGGAAGTCGTACAACCGCATAGCCTGAGGGCAGTATTTGGGGGGGGGGGGGACCTTCCCTCGGGTTTGTTTGCTTTATTATGTTGCTGCAAATAGCCAGAAATACACACCTGTTTCTCTCTAAGAGGTCCCTTCCGCACACGCAAAATAATGTGTTTTCAAACCACTTTCACAACTGTTTGCAAGTGGATTTTGCCATTCCGCACAGCTTCAAAGAGCACTGAAAGCAGTTTGAAAGTGCATTATTCTGCATGTGCGGAATGAGCCAGAGTCAGGCTAAGGGGGATGATAGAAGGTCACATGGAGCCAAAACACACAAGTGGGGCTGACAAGTCTGGGTTGGGAAATTCCCAGAGATTGGGGGGGGGGATTCTGGAGAGGATGGGATTGGAGGACAGGAGAGAGCTCAACAGCATGTAATGCCATTGAGTCCACTCTCCAAAGCAGACACTTTCTCCAGCGCAACTGCTCCTTGCAGTCCAGAGATCAGCTGTAATTCCATGAGATCTCCAGGGCCTACCTGGAGGATGGCAACCCTATGGATTAATTTTAACCCAAAATAATTTTTCCAGACTCTAGTGTCCTTTTTCCAAACTGATATTTTTTGGGGGGCAGGGGGGGGGGGGCACGACAGATTTCTGTCTGTTTCTTCCAGAGGGGCAATTACTGTTATCATAGAAAGTTGGTTTAGCCCAGAAGTGTTCAGTGAATGGAGGTTAGTGGCAGAGGCAGTCTGTTTGCTGAAGAACTGGATATGTATGTCAGAAGAAGAAGAGGATGAAGAAGAAAAAGCGGGGGGGGGGGAGGTGGAAGAGGAGGAGTTTGGATTGATATCCCAGTTTTCTTTCCTGTAAGTAGCTTACAAACTCCTTTCCTTCCTCCCCCACAGCAGATCTTGTGAGGTAGATGGGGCTGAGAGGGTTCTGAGACTAGCTCAAGGTCATCCAGCAGGCTTCATGTGGAGGAGTGGGGAAACAAATCCAATTGACCAGATAAGAGTCTACCACCCACGTGGAGGATTGGGGATTCAAACTCAGCTCTCCAGGTTAGTGTCCACCGCTCTTAACCACTGCACCACATTGACTCTCGATTTATTATTATTATTATTATTATTATTATTATTATTATTATTATTATTATTATTATTATTATTATTATTATTATTGGGGTGCTGTGTGGTTTCCGGGCTGTATGGCCGTGTTCTAGCAGCATTCTCTCCTAACGTTTCGCCTGTACCTGTGGCTGGCATCTTCAGAGGATCTGATAGTAGGAATGGAAAGCAAGTGGAGTATATATACTGTGAGGTCAAAAGGTGAGGCCCTCTGAATAGAGTAGCCTGGTATGTGAGTAACAAAGAAGTCTGTAGCCTGGGAGTAACAATGAAGATAGCAAGGTCAATAGGTAAATGCATCTGAATAGAAGTATCAGATCCTCTGAAGATGCCAGCCACAGATTCAGGCGAAACATTAGGAGAGAATGCTGCTAGAACAAGGCCATACAGCCCGGAAACCACACAGCACCCCAGTGATTCTGGCCGTGGAAGCCTTCGACAATACATTATTATTATTATTATTATTATTATTATTATTATTATTATTATTATTATTATTATTATTATTATTATTATTATTATTATTATTATTGATGCTGTTGTTGTTGTTGTTGTTGTTGTTGTTGTTGTTGGACTATTTATCTCAAGTTAAAAGAATCCAGCCTGCTTTCTGGGATGTTCAGGAAGACAGACTGAAAATGTTGGACTTGTCTCATGAAGTTGTTGCAAACATGGACCAGTTGCTTCATGGAATTCATATACATTCTCTGTTGTAAGAGTTTGCTTAATTATATACCTTATATACCCGTGTGTAAGTCTACCTTTTCAGCACATTTTTTGTGAATGGGTGGCGAGCAGGGGGGGGGAAATGGGTGGCAAGTGAAAAAAGGCTGGGAGCTGGGGGTGTTTTTCTACACCTGCTCCCTGCTATGTGGACACAAAGGCAGCTCCCAGGTAAGCCTTGGGCTGTTGCTTCGCTGCACTACAGGTGGCCAGTAGCTTCATTCACAGTGAATATTCGGTGAATAGGTGTGAATATTAAATATTAAATGTATATGTTACAGAATTTTTGTTCAGGCCAGGAAGCTCCATGAATGCTAGGGAGCCATACTCATTGGGAAATCAGCACCATTGGAGCCCATGGTGGCAGGAACCCCCCACACACACACACACACACAGGGTGCCCTGGGGTGCAGCCACTGCCAGCACCTTTCTTGGCCCCCACCCAGTGATTTTGGAAAGCAGGTGGGACTTCTGTCAAGCTGAGCTTGCAGACCTGCAAAAAAGACTTGCTTTGGGGCAGCGGCCGCCATCACCACGCAAGCATCTTCACTGTGTAATGATAAGCTATCCGTGTTGGAGAAGCTGTAGGGACTTTTTAAAAGGTGGATCTTGTTGAGCATCTTCCCTATGAAACTCTGAAGAGATACTGTCTGTGAGAGTTATATATTCCACTTCATAACTTTTAAAGTTATTGTTGATACCATACTGTTTTTCTTTGAAATAAATATTCAAAAACATTTTTATTGGTATCTATTTTTATTTTTGAAATTTACCAGTAGCTGCTGCATTTCCCACCCTAGACTTATACTTGAGTCAATAAGTTTTTTCCAGTTTTCTGTGGTAAAATTAGGTGCCTCGACTTATATTCGGGTCGACTTATATACGAGTATATACGGTCGTTGAATTATTCCATATGTTTTGACTTAAGGAAACTTTATCTAACTTCCCTTTTCTTGCATGTTCTTTTGCTGAATTAACACCATCTCAAGCTGACAAACCCAGTTGTGATGACAGCATACTATGTGATGCTCTGGTCATCCTGGAAAACTCTATTACTTCCAGCAGACAAGTGGCACTGCTCACTGAAGGTCTATTTGGTTGGAAAGTCAATTGTTTGCTGATGCATTCTTGCCAGTCCTGTTGCCACAGAGTTCCATTTCCTTGGAAACAGTCCAGTGTGGATGGGATCTGACCACTTCTCCAACCCTGCCAACAATAAGGCCCTGCAAAATCAACTCTGCATTCATATGAAATCACAGTGTGAACCCTCCTGCGTGCCACACTTGTGAGCCAATGTGAAGTAGTGGTTAAGAGCTGTGGATTCTAATTTGATGAACTGGATTCAGCCCCCAACTCTTACACATGAAGCCTACTGGGTGACTTTGGACAAGTCATGGTTGTCCCAGGACTTTTTCAGCCCATGCACAAGCAGCAATAGCAAACCACCTCCCAACAGCTCTTGCCTTGAAAAACCTATGGAGTCACCATAAGCAGCTGTGTCTTGACAGCATTTTTCACCACCAAAATCAACACATACATTCTGAAATTGAATGAAACCACTGACTTCTATCAAATTTCTCCCTATGTGTAGGTAGAAAGGGCTCTTGAGTTGCAGGTGATTTCTGATGACTTTTATAGGGTTTTTATAGGGTTTATAAGGTTTATATAGGCAAGACTTTTATAGGGTTTATAAGACGAGACAAACAGATGTGGTTCTCCATGCCTGAGTAGCAATTGTGGGCTCCCTTGGTGGTCTCCCATCCAAGTATATATTCAGGTGAGCCCAGCGTAGCTTCCAAGATCAGATGAGATTGAGCTAACTGCCTGATCCATCCAGGTCAAAGCACTATTTTAATTTAATGACTTGCTTTAATGATCTGTTTAAATTATATCTGTTAATTGATTCAATAGCACATTATTTCTGTATTATATCTACTGTTGTCTCCCATCTTGGGTCTGAACTGTCTAGTATAGAAATGCAGACGTGTAGCGGCAATGAGGACATCCGGGGCGGCTTGTCCTGGGCGCCGCCATTGCCGTCACGTGTCAGGGCAGGAGAGTGGGGCGTGTTGGTGGCGTTTCGGGGTAGGGTGGGAAGCTTATGGCCCTGGCACAGTTCCCCTTCCCTTCATCACTGTAGAAATGTTACACACGTTCCAACCAATACTTTTCCATGGACTCTAAAATAAGCCTCCGCAACTTGAGATCTGCTTAGAGAAGAAGAAGAAGAGTTTGGATTTATATCCCCCCTTTCTCTCCTGTAGGATACTCAAAGGGGCTTACAATCTCCTTGCCCTTCCCCCCTCACAACAAACACCCTGTGAGGTAGGTGGGGCTGAGAGAGCTCCAAGAAGCTGTGACTAGCCCAAGGTCACCCAGCTGGCGTGTGTGGGAGTGTACAGGCTAATCTGAATTCCCCAGATAAGCCTCCACAGCTCAGGCAGCAGAGTGGGGAATCAAACACGGTTCCTCCAGGTTAGATACACAAGCTCTTAACCTCCTACGCCTCTGCTGCTATAACTTCAGAATGAATCCAAAAGATCCTCCATACTTTTTCTTTAATTGCATTGTTTTCACTGAATTTGGAAATAGAACTTTACCCCCCTTTCGGTGCTGGATTATGTAAAATCTTGTCTTTGATCTGAAGCATTTGTTCTTAGACCATTCTTAAGAAAGACACGACTATTTCCACTAATGAACTCTTCTTCTCCTTTTTTTTCTGAGAGCTTCCAATTATATTTTCCTTCTTATTGCAAAGATTAAGGGAGAGCAGCCATTAATGTCAGTGGCAGGTTCACAGTGGGAGCCTATTTGGGCTCTGGAGGTCACTGTGCTTGGTTAAAGAAACCAGTAGATTATATTAATTTAAAAATTAATTAAATGCCAATATTGAGCGGCTTATGTCTTGTATCACTAGACACCTACAGAGCCTTTGACAAAAACCAAAAAAAAATTCCACATCTACGCTAAACCTTCATGCAATACTTCTCTCTCTCTCGATTCTCTTGTTCTGGTCCAGGCATTTTCAAACACAAATGTATCAACATAAGGAAAAGGTAGAACTAGAGTGGCCAACTGTCATGGGAAAAAAAATATCCTATCTCTTTAGCAAATCCAAAATGGGTGCATAACACTTTCCATGGCTTGGGGGTAAATAACATCTAAGCACTGGTGGGATCCAAAAATTCTAGTAACAGGTTCCCATGGTGGTGGGATTCAAACATTGGCATAGCACCAATGGGGCAGGGCGGGGCAATGGGCGCATGGCCAGGCATTCCGGGGGTGGGGCTGTGGCAAGGACACAGCCACTGCGCCGGTCCTTGGGCGGGAAACGAATGCACGCAGGCACAGGCTGCCATGCACGCCGGTGCACCTCCTGCTAGACTGCTTCAAATTCTGCATGCTACTGCTGAGAGGAGGGGCGTAACTAAGGCAAAAATCACATGGCAAAATCACCAATTAGTAGTCCCCTCTCGGCACACACAAATAATTAGTAACCTACTCTCGGGAACCTGTGAGAACCTGCTGGATCCCACCATCTAAGTAAGCCTCTTATAAGTGCAGACCTGGAAGGCCCAGGTTAGCCCAATCTCACCAGATCTCAAAAGCTAAGCAGGCCTGGTCCTGATTAATACTTGGTAGGGCAACCACCAAGAAAGTCCAGGGTTGCTATGCAGAGGCAGGCAGGCAATGGCAAACCACCTCTGTATGTCTTTTCTCGTCACATAGATGGCCCAGCCTAGCCTGATTTCATCAGGTCATGGCAGCTAAGCAGGGTTTTCTCTGGTGAGTTCTTGGATGACCAATGAAGTCCAGGATTGTACTTCAGAGGCAGGCAATGACAAACCACCTCTGAATGTCTCTTACCTTGAAAATCCTATGGGGTCATAAGTCAGTTGTAAATTATAGTGCGTTGTAGTGGTGTAGTGTGTTGTAGTGGTTAAGAGTGAAGGAGTGTAATCTAAAAGGCCGAGTTTGATCCCCTACTCTTCCACATGAGCACTGAACTCTTATCTGATGAACTTGATGTCTTTCTCCACTTGTACGCATGAAGCCAGCTGGATGACCTTGGCCCAAAGTCCTCCCCAGAGCTCTCCCAGCCCCACATACCTCCCAAGTGTCTGTTGTGGGCAGAGGAGGGGAAAGGTGTTTGTCAGCTGTTTTGAGACTCTTGACAGGAAAGAAAGGCAGGGGATAAATCAAAAGTAACCAGATAATGACTTTCTACTATCTCATTATTGAACTCTAATCGGTTCTAGGTTCATGCATCTAATTAAAGTGAAACAATATATCAGTTACACATTTTATCATTTCTAATCTTCTATTTCAGTCTGCTGTTTTCTTTTAAATCTCAAATCCTGCGATGATTTTTCTCATCTATCATATTTTTTCAGTAAGTAGTCCATCAACGGTTTCCAGTTTTCTACAAACTTTTCTGCATTACTGTCCTTTAATAAGGTTGTTAATTTTGCTTTTTCTGAATATTCTGTGATCTTCTTTATCCAGTCTTCCTTGTTTGGTATTTTTTCCTCCCTCCATTTCTGTGTGTATAATGTCCTTGCAGCAATACACATATACATGAAAAGCAATCTATATTGATTTGGGACATCATCTCCCATTTGTCCCAGTAGAAAAACTTCAGGCTTTTTCTTCATTGTTATTTTTCAGAATTTTCTATATTTCTTTAAGTATCATGTCCCAAAAGGATCTCGCCTCTGTACATAACCACCACATATGAAAAAAAGGATCCCTCATGAGTTTATTACTGATCACATTATGTAAAATAATGATAAAACCACAGTTGTAGATCCATCACATATGCATATTAAATGAGCCTCTTGTAAGATTTCTTGGGGGAAAAACAGTAACCTTTGACTACTATGTGCCAATCTTTTTGATGCATTCAAAATTTGGGAGAAATGTAAAAAAATGTCTTGCTAAACAGATAGGTGGTTCTGAAAAGATTTACATATTATCTTCTGTTTGAAAAAATAACCAATTGGTTTGGGATTTTTTTTTTCTTCATTATTTAATTTGAGAGAAAAATGGAATTGAATAAAGTTAACTCTGTTGTTACTTGTTTATGGAAATAAATTAAGGAAATGGATATTGCCTGCAGGAACCACTAGATGATTTTTGAGCAGGATGTTTAATGAGCTTTGTTTGTTTTTGGTTTTTGTTTAAATTAGGACAAGTTCTTGCTTTTGAAAATATTCCATCGATGGCAAGAACTCTACATAAGAACATAAGAACTCTGTCATAATGTAGTTCTGGATCACAATACAATGAACGTGAGGCATCATGCAATTTATTGTCAAAGGCTTTCACGGCCGGGTTCAACTAGTTCTGCTGGGTTTTCCGGGCTGTGTGGCCGTGGACTGGTGGATCTTGTTCCTAACGTTTCGCCTGCATCTGTGTCTGACATCTTCAGAGGTGTATCACAGAGGGAAGTCTGTGATACAGAGGACTCACAGAGGACACAGTGTGTAACACACTTCCCTCTGTGATACAGCAAACTTGATCTTTTCAGATCTTGAAGCAAGGTTAGTACTTACATAACTAGTCCTTGTATGGGAGACCATCTGGGTAGTTGAGGGTTGCTGTGCAGTGGCATGCAGTGGAGAACCACATCTGAATGGAGAACCATGCCTGAATGTCTCTTGCCTTGACCTGGACATTGGAATGTCTCTTGCCTTGAAAACCACATGTCAGCGGCAACTTGACAGCACCTTTCACCACAAAGCGGTTTGCTTTGCATTGGTTAATACATCATCCAGTAGCAAATCTGGGTTTTCCACTGGACATATACCTCATGTGGAATCCAGTTGATGCTGGACCATCATTCTAATGCACCAACGATGTAGGGACTGTTCTATATGGAGGGGCTCTTCAAATGCTAAAGTATGTGAGCCCCCATGCCTTTTGAGTTCTGTATGTTACTGTCAGTGCTGTTGGCATGGCCTTCATCCCCTGCCTTATGAATTATTGGATTTTCATATTATTCCTTACACTGTGTGCTGCAAAATGCCACTTTCCATGTTTGTATGGGTGGATAGCAGAGTGTCCAAGCTAGAAGCAAGCCTAAGGCAAAACAATCTGTTTGCAGAGATTAAATCTATGAGTTACTCCAGGCAATACTATCTGGGTGTCTCATAACAAGTACATGAATCTTTGATTATCCCACCCTGTCAGAATACTCCTTTAACATAATGGAATCTGTAGAACTCCTGAGCATCACACCTCGCTAAGCTGCTTTTTGGAAACTCCCTGATATTGTGCTCTTGAGAAAACATTTCTCCAAACAATTGCCTCTTCCATGCATTTCCTCCACCTCTCAGATACGATCTCCCTAACAACAAGATCCCTTCCTGATTCACTCAAGCCTCAGCCGAATTTGAATGCTTAAGGAAGAGACTTTAGGAAGCACCTCTGCATAAACCATTCAAGGTTTCACTGATATAATCTAGGACCAATTGGCCACATTGTCCCAGGGAATAGAGACAATAGATAGAGCTGCTAATTAGCTCAGCCCTGCAACCCAGCAGAGAGGCAAGAAACGAAACCTAATGCAAAGGGTCTCTTTCCCCGCCAAACTAGCAATCCACCCTATAAAAGCCCTGCTCACCTTAAACTCATGGCTCATTTCTGACCTGAACCTCCCTTGGTCAAGTTGGTGTGAGACATGATATATCGTCCTTTGTTTGGGTCCCTATGCTGGCATAGAGATCCTTGCCTTCTTCTGGAACTTCTCTGCAGATTTAGGTAACGTATAAGTCCCCTGCTTCCCCAACTCCCATTCTATCATCCAACCTATATTTTCCTCCCTATCTATATACTTAGGAACTATGTGTATGTGCCTTAACATCTCACTGTGTGATTGTTTGCAACCAAAACTGATATAAACATATTTAAACTACAATTACCATCCTCTGATATGAGGCGAAAGTCTGGTGTCTTCACTTCGGCACCCCAGGGTATCCTGGACACAGATCTTATCAAAGGAAAGTGTGAACTGTTCCCAGGCTCGCAATGCTTTGTAGTAAATGCTTTGTAGTCTGTAGAGGGGAGTAGGAGCTGTTTGGCTTGATGGGAGGTGGCAACGAGATATAGGTACTGGGTTTGCACGGGAATCACCAGATTCCTCATTGACAATATTACCTATGCTCTGAAATAAAGGCTTTGGAACAAATCTACAGTTTCCGTGATTTCCAGACCCAAGGTTTGACACTTCAGAGCCTTGGGCTGCATTCTGTACTCCTCATATGCTTGATGCTTCAAAGATTCCCACCCCACCCCCCAAATAAGGTGAGGCGGAACTGAGTGAGTTCAGAAAATGGCACCCAGGAGGTAGTTCAGAGAAGTGTGGGAAACATAGCTAATAGATCACACAGCAATTGAAGATCCTTTGAAGATGCCAGCCACAGATGCAGGCGAAATGTCAGGAGAAAATGCTACTGGAATACCCACAACACCCTAGCAATTGAAGATGTTTTGAAAACATTTCAATCAGAGAATTGGTTTTAAATTGTTTTAAAAGGAGATTTATTTTGTTTTAAAAGGAGATTTATTTAAAACATTTTGAGGCTGGAAACAAAATGTTTCCAAAACCAAAGAGGGTACAAACAATGTAGAATTCCATGGAGGAAACATTTTTCCTGCCTCAAAACGTTTTGAAACATTTGTTTGGAAAGGGCCAATGACAGAGGCTTCCAGAACTTTAAAAAGCTCACTACTATTCCAATGGTTGGTATTACCATGAACTTAGCAAGTTGAGCAGGGAGTAGACTTCAGCACATTTTATTTTTGTCAACACTGATAAATAATCAAGGAAACAGTTTCTTCGAAGCATGAGGTGTGTTGCATTATATGTCATTAGTACAGAAGATCTCCTCTTAAGACTGACATTTAAGAGTCATTCTGAAAACTATTTCAGAGGCGCCTCTAAGTAACATTAACAGCTATAATTAAAATATCAGATCAACAATTGCCGGAAACATTTTTCATCCTATGTAGACACTGTGTTGCATTTGCAGAAGAAATGGATTAAATACTTTTTTTTCTAAATTGGCAAACCAATGAAGTTTAGTATTAACTGTCTTACGCTCTTCCCTTTGCAATGTCAGAAAGTTTAATCTAGCTTTCTTTGTACTCAGTGTTCTTCCGCAGAGCTCAAGATACCATAAATAGTATCGCTAGAGAATTGGTGTAACCCAGAAGGTTTGAATTCTCAAGGGAACACCGTGGTCCAAGTTACTTTTCATTAAGAAAAATGTCATCTGGGAGCAGACGTGCAAGTCCTTTCCCATAATTTAAAAATAAGGTTGCACTTCCAAATGTGTACTTGGATGTTCATCCTATTGGAAATAAAGATGTGCCTTTCATGAAAAGCTATGGATAATATCTTTGTTCGGTTGCCCATCTGAATAAGCATTTCACTCGGCAACCTCCACATCTGGATGTACATTTGATCCTTACACAATTTATGTCTACTCATGTCCACTTTCCATCAGAACCCAGGGAGGCAGTGGTGACCCTAAATTGTATCTGGGGGGTGGGGGTGGGGGTTAAGGGCTTGATATGGGCAAACAAACCAAGGCTTAATGCACACCAGGTCAGGGTAGGGCCTACTCTGGATGCAATAGCACTTTCTAATACCTTAGAAACATTAACATCTGTCAGGTCCATGCCTGTCAGTGCTTAGATGTCTTGCTGTGTGGGAATTGCAAATGTTTCCTGTAAATGCTTTCCTGTTTCCCTCTCCCCTCCCTGGCAATTCCCTGGCACCAACCCTCCTGCGGGAAGGTGCGAACGTTCCCAGGTTTCTTGAAGCTCTGTAGTGCAAATGTTATACACTTTGTGAAACACATTTGGTGGGAAGGAAGGATATAATCACTGGATCTAAGTGGGAGAGCTTAGATTCAGCTTTCTCTGTTACTCTACGCGTTGTAGAAATAAACTGGTTTAGGACTTTCCTACGGTCTCTGTTATTTCCACGTTCGAGAGCCTGACAACATCAACCAGCTGAAGGAAGCAGTACTTAATCGAAAAATGTGGAAAGAGCTTGCACATCGGGTTACCAAGGGTCGAGAACAACTGAATGGATAACATCATCATCAATACCTTAGAGAGCCCTGCTGTAGAATAGGGTGGTAGCTGGGAGGGTTCTTTCCCAGCTTAAAAAGGCTTGCCAGATGTAGCCATTCCTGGAATTTATGACTCTTGCCTTACTAACGTGGCTGTAATGCATTTTAACCCTGACTTGGCCAGCTCCTAGTTAGTATTTAGATCGTCAGCCACCAAGGAATACCAGGGTCATGAGGTGAAGGCAGGCATTAGCAAACCACCTCTGTTAGTCTCTTGCCTTGAAAAACCTTCAGGGTCACCATGAGTCAAGAATCCTCCAGGGATTTTCCATGCTGGAGTTGCCCACCCTATCAAATTTGCCTGGAAATTTCCCTGCACGAAAAATTGTTCATTGACATCTCTTGGTGGCTATTTGCCCAGGCACACCCTATTTAACTAGAGTGTGTGTTATTGTATGTTATGGATGGGTGAAACTGGCAACATCACCCATCCAGCTAATCCTTCACCTAGTGCGGTTTCTTGAGTTATATGACGCCTCTGCCCAGTGATGGAATTCAAAGGATTTAACAGCCTCTTATGGTGGTGGGATTCAAATAATTTAGCAACTGCTCGTATACAAGCACAATTTTAACAACTGGTTCTGCCCAAGTGGTGCGAACCTGCTGAATCCCACCACTGCCTCTGCCATATTGGCTGGCCTGCTTACTGATGAATTAGGGTCATGGAACTGTAAAAATCCACTTGCCCTGGTGATACGGGATATCTTTCAAATAGTCTGCGGTGTTTGATGGAATCTACCGCATGGAGCAACAAATCTCAGCAGGCCGTTGCATTTTGGTTCTGGGTCCCTAGCCCTTTCTATTGAAAGAGGTTTCAGTCGATGAGGTGCCATCAACAAAACTCTTCTGGCATGAAGACCTTACATGAACTCCCCGCATTGTTTCCATGCTTTCGCTCCCATCCTTGACGTCTCCATTTGAGTTCCCCTGCCAACTGGCGAGCAGTCCCAAGCTATTTGTCTTCATATTGGGCTAATGAAAGTCACTTTTGCCCAGACAACTGCCATAATGGGAGCAGTGTGGGCCCCTGTCATTATGTTTAGGGTGGTTTAATTTAGCCCCCTTTTTTACAAGCTGGAATTATGCTCGGTCCTCAAGAGGCATTAAACAGAGACACTGTTTAGTTTTACTTATGATTTTAAGAAGACCAGCATTTCTTCTGAAGCACAGAATTATGTCTGTGTAGGGAGCTATCATAAATCATGAAGAAAACTATAGTAAGAAGAAGAAGAAGAAGAAGAAGAGTTTGG
Source organism: Sphaerodactylus townsendi (assembly GCF_021028975.2). NCBI lineage: Eukaryota > Metazoa > Chordata > Lepidosauria > Squamata > Sphaerodactylidae > Sphaerodactylus > Sphaerodactylus townsendi. Next base: position 134,558,283 of record NC_059428.1, read on the forward strand.
ATTTATATTCCCCCCTTTCTCTCCTGCAGGAGACTCAAAGGGGCTTACAATCTCCTTGCCCTTCCCCCCTCACAACAAACACCCTGTGAGGTAGGTGGGGCTGAGGGAGCTCTGAGAAGGTGTTACTAGCCCAAGGTCACCCAGCTGGCGTGTGTGGGAGTGCACAGGCTAATCTGAATTCCCCAGATAAGCCTCCACAGCTCAGGCAGCAGAGCTAGGAATCAAACCCAGTTCCTCCAGATTAGATACACGAGCTCTTAGCCTCCTACGCCACTGCTGCTCCCAAGGGCCCCTGTCTCTACCTTACAGCTAACTACTGGCAAGAGAAATGAAGCTTGTAAGGTTGATTCCATTGGTTTTAATTTTACAGGTGAAATTAAAAATGAGTTCCACACTGAAGAAAAATCAGCCTAATTTGAAGGGGAGCCCCCCACCCCCACCCTGAGTTGGTGCTGAGCTTTGAAAATGTCAACGTTCAAGGGAAAACTGGAGCTTCCTCCCTTACACAAAGGAGGATTTCTGTGAGATCTCTGAGAGGGATTTGTACAGGTCCTGTCTCCCTTTGCAAGGTGCAAACAACTTGAGCCTGTCTTTCAAAACATGGAGCAAACCTTATCCAAGCAAAAACAAAGCTGAACCGCAAAAACAAAACATGGCATGGTGAGCAACTCCAAAGACCACAGAATTCTTCCCCCAGCCTCCCCAACATACACAAAGGCTTGCATAAGCAAAAGCAAGCAGGGTTTCCTTCTGAAGCAGCAGGTCAGATGCCTTCCTAGGTTCCAACTTGGCCATATGACTCTGGCACAATCTTCCCTTTGGTGCCATTTTATTTGGACAGGCTTAACTCAGAGAATCCCCACTACCAATCTTAGCCAGGTTTCAGAACACAAACTAACCAGGTTTGAGGGATGACCTCCCCATTGCTTGCGTGGCAGATTCCGTTGCTGGCGCTCGTTCTCCCCGTTAATCCACGTTCCGGCAGGACCTGGTTGCAAGTGGCGTAGACCCCATTAACACAGTTCAGAGCTGATCCAAGGGGAGGGATGAGGGTTGAAACCCTGACTCGTTTCTTGCCCTGGAGTGTGACACAGAATTCAAGCAACCAATCAGCACTGCAATGCACGCGCAGCCTTTCCTTAGTTTCGTTTCTGCTTTTGCAATCAGCCAGCAGAAGACGATGCAAACGTTAAACAGTCAAACATGTAACTTTGAATCATTAATGGTTTACACAGGTAACTATGAACTGTTTGCACAGTTAAACAGTAAAACGTTAAACTTTTACACGCTGATTTTCTTGATCACACCCCTACAATGTACGTTTCCACAGTGGGAAAAGGTTCCGCCCCATCAAGGCACGCCAGCCAATCAGGGGAGACCAGCGAAGCGAGCTCACCTGGTAGTGGGGATTGCTAAGAGTTCTGCAACCGGGTGTGTCTGCTGTGTGCTCGCTGCGGTGGGGAGGGAGAAACTCTGATGAAGAGGACACGGTGTCACAACGAACAGGTTTGGATCTGCGTGCAAATTTCAAGTGGGGATTCGACCAGAGAGATCCAAATAACAGAGAAGAGTTCACAGAAACAAACTTAGCTGCCTCCTTTTCTTCTGTTTCTCCCTCCTCACCCAGCCCCCCCCCCCCAATTGCAGGTAACAGGAGACCTTTCCATCACACGACGATTTATTCAAGCATGTTTCCTTTCCAGCTCTACATTAAAACAGTGTGTTGGGGCTCACAGCATTTAAAAAGGTTTGTGTAGCTGAAATATAAAACATATTTCTATTTGAGTTATCAATAAAAACAACAGGGGGAGGGAAGGCTGCAGGGGGAGGGGAGGTGGCCAGATAAGCAGGGTCAATACTTGGAAGGGGGAACTCTGAGGAAGATTGCAGAGGCAGGCAATGGCAAACCACCTTGCTTCTCACACGCTGCTTTGTTTAATATTGGGTTTACTCACTTCCCTTCTATGGAGGTTCAGGGCAGTTTCCATCATCTGATAAATCAATATATAAAATATTGTAAATCCCACCTTCTATTATAGTTTCAGTATTTGGTTAGAACGGGACCACAACAGAAGGCTCAAGTGGTGGTGGGGGGATAAAATAGATGGCTGGAAGGGGAGGGAGGAGGGCCTACTGATATAGCACCATAGCTGCCTCCACCACAGGCCTGGTGGGACAGCTCTGTCTTCCAGGCCCTGCAGCATTGTGTTAAGTCTTCCAGGGCTTTGGTCTCCCCAGACCAGCGGTCTGTAACCTGCGGCTCTCCAGATGTTCATGGACTATGAATCCCATCAGCCCCTGCCAGCATATCTCAATGAAATCAGGCAGCCCAATCATCCACACCGGTAATAAAAGAAAAAAAGACTGTAACGAAATTAACTACAGCCACAGACAGCTCGATAATGTTGTGTCTCTAGTAGAAACAATACCTTCATTTTGAGTACTGAGTAAAATGCCTTTGTGACTATCTCAGTGTGGTTTACAAAAGTCGTGTAATCCTGTCCCAGAGGGTTCCTGCCTTCCTTCAGGGCAGATTATTCTTAACAAGAGATTAAGCAGATTGACTTGTAGCTGTCTGAATGAAGCTGGAGCACTGGTGTTAGGAAGTCTTAAACTTCATGAACGAAAAAAAAAGTATTCCTTTGACTGCCGTCCAAGGATTTCACTTTATTGCAATGGAGAGATGTTGTAGAAGGAAAGCTGGCAGTACCTGCTTAATTCAGGATGATCCATGTTGCTTCCTCCTGTGGTCCTATCTAGGTGTCCATCACCTTTGGAGATTTGCTTGGACTGTGAGCGATGGTTGTGGAGACACCTGGGGATGAACAGTGCAGTTCCATGCCAGCCCAGGTCTCAGACCAGTGAGCAGAAAGGAAAAAACTGAAGTATTGCCCAAATTCCTAAGCCCGTTTCATACAAGTACCCATACATTCTTTTTAAAAAATATTATAAAGTATTTGGAAACTCAAAGATTTTAGATAACAGGCTGGGGTTTGTCTCTGTATGGGGAGAGATCTGTCCTTGGCATGTCTCCAGGTCTCCTCCGTGAAAACTTCAAATCAAATAAATCTACTCACTCTTACTTCAGTTCGGGCTCTTGCTTAATTTGTATATTTAACTGGCAGCACTGATTATCTCCCACACTGCATCAAATCAAGCCATTTGGACAGCTTTGTGGAGCAAAATCTTACAGCAGTTAGCAATTGCTCAAATGCAAACTTCAGATCATCCACTGCTGACAGCAGAAAAGTCGTGACTTTGTGGAATACAGGTGGAGACTGCAGTGTAATTTGCTAGCAACTTGGCTGGGTTTGGACAATGGCGGGCCTAGCAGCATATCTGTGATATTCAAAACAACCAACTCTTCACTAGTGTATTGTTATTACACTCTTTATAGCAAATTAATTGTGGACATAATAAATCACCTTTCACTGATAAATATATCCTTGAACGTATATTGTGGACATGTGTAACAAGGCATTTCACTCATTCCAAAAAAAAAAGATGGTTACCCAGAGGTGGCTCTTTTAGACTGTAGTAGCAGAATAAAACTCAAGTCGAGAAGCACCTTAAATGTTTTCCAGGGTATAACCTTTCATTAACTTCCTCAAACACAGGCTCATTTGATTACAACACACCCCTTTTGAGAAACATTTTTTCTTCCAGAATAGTCACCTAAAATAAAACACAGGATGGTGCGAAAGGTACTTGAAGAAAAGGCAATGTTTATTTAGTGGCTATTTGTTTAAAGAAAAAAATATTTCCAATGTTTATTTCATTTCAGTGAAAAATGCCACCTTGTAGTAGTTTAAGAAAATTATATTGCTTAAGCAACCATTTGTGGTGATTTACTTTGCATTATTCATGGGGGGGGGGGGTATATGTTACTTTCAGCATTCGACAGCGTTGGACTGTTTGATGCTGTCAGGCAGGAAAAATTCAACACAAAATTAACAACTGGGTGGTGGCGGCGGCCGGGGGGGGGGGGGGGGCTTAAAGAAAGGACCATTCCATAAACTTACTGAAAACTAAAAACAAGTGTTTTGATTAATGTTGCTGTGCACACACCGGTTTTATGCCTAATAAAGGCTTTGGATTTGGAATGTTGCTGTGGTAAAAAGATAGAACCACTGAATTTATACCATAACCTTTCACATAGTGATGATACAAAACTTTTGCAGTGGTAGCAGAAAGTGAAGTTGTAACCCCCATGCTCAGAATGGGTTGACCCAGAAAGGGGTAGAGACTCAGAGCAGCAAAAGGCTGCAGAGCTCTTTGGAGGAGACAAGGCTACCAGACTCGGACGTTGGTTTCTATAAGCCCTTAACACCTTGTTAAGGGTTTCTTTTGTGGTTGTAATGGGTGAGAGTTCTCCTGGAAACCTTCATCATGTTGAATCCTGTTCACCAAGCCCTTGGAGTCTTCAGGAGCCAACCCACTTGCAAAGAAGAATTGGACTTGGCAATATCAGTAGAATGTAACTAGAAGGACTTGAAAATGCAAACCTGAACAGGACCTTGAAGTGTGATGTTAAATGTTGATGTTTGATGTTATATGTTAAGAAAGTAAACCATTTTGTTTTTAAAAATTGTTGTTGCAAACTCATTCCAAGTTCTGCCCCACAGAACCCACAAGCTGAGGTTACAAAGTCACAACTTGACTTATGGAGATCCATAGGGTTTTCAAGATAAGAGATGTGCAGAGGAGGCTTGCCTGCCTCTGCATAGCAACCCTAGACTTCCTTGGTGGTCTCCCATCCACGTACTGCCCAGGGCTGACCCTGCTTAGCTTCAGAGATCTAATGAAGGTTCCTTGACATTGCCTGCCTCTGCATTGCAGCCCTGGATTTCCTTGGTGGTTTCCCATCTGCCCAGGACTGACCCTGCTAACCTGCGCCATCCTGGTCAGACCTGCGGAACTTGACGGTGTGGTAAATTCACGCTCTGCAAGGCAGATAGGAAGGAGACAAAGCTGATGGATGGATGGTTTTGCCGCCAGAGGGAGAGAATGATTACCTCCAACTGAAACTTAATAACAATTAATATACAGATAATAACGACAGAACACTTTATTTATGGTATGAAATTTTGTCCATAGCCATGAATTTTATTGGCTTGACAGAATAGGGAGCGGAAGGCGCAGCATGGGGGTCGGATCCGGTGCTGAGCAGCCTTGTGGGCTGTCCCTCAACACCCGCTTTCCTCAAACCCACCTGTTTGAGGAAACAGATCTGACTAGCAGTGGCAGGCAGCAATGAAGGGAAACTTCAAGTGGGCGCTGGGCCGCTGTATGAAGAGGGCTGCCACGAGGCCGGCTCCGCTTTAAGAGGAGGGTGGGAGACGTCATCAGGCCACGTCACGCCTGTGCGCCAACCACCCCATAGCCCCATTGGCTCAACTACCTGGCTCATGCGCAGTGAAGCTGGAGGTTCCGGCCAGCAGGGGAAGGGCTTGCCGACGCAACGAGGAAGCGGCTCCCTTCCCCTGACGGCAATGGCGGCCCCCGGTGAGTCGGCGTCGCTGCTTTATAATGTGTGTGTATGGGGAGGGAAGTGTGTGTGTGTGTGTGTGTGTGTGTGTGTGTGTGTGTGTGTGTGTGTGTGTGTGTGTGTGTGTGTGTGTGTGTGTGTGTGTGTGTGAAAAATGTAACAGACAGGAGAGAAGAATAACGAGGGGAACTTTGTACTATACTTTTCAAAAATCAGTGTTCACTCAAATTCCCATTTCCTTGCAGAGTTGTTTAAATGAAAATGGGAAATGGAAGCGGGCATGCCCCATTAATTCACTGTCCATTGCCACCTAAAACAAAAAGCCAGAACACCCTTCATTGGCAAGGGAGGATAGCAGGGGAAAGGGGAGAGGTCCTAGCTCAGTGAAAGAAAAGGCCTCTGCTTCGCATCCAGAAGGTACTGAGTTGAATTCTCAGCAGCTCCACCTGAAATGATCAGTTAGTAGAGTATTTGGAAGTTCTCTGCCTGAAACCCTGGAGAACTGCGCTCAGTCTTAGTAGACAGTACTGACATTGGGGGGCTGATAATCTGATTCAGCGTAAGGCAGTTTCATGTGTCCGTGCGGTAGCTCCAGAGGACTGGGAACAGGGAAAAGGTGTTGTTGCGCAATGGCGAAGCGCCAATGTGGCGGGGTGGGGAGTGGCGCCCTGGGTGCGTGCCTGTGCAGGGGTGTGGCTAGGGCATGGAGGGGATGTGGAGGGGTGTTCCGGGACGGGGGCAGGCGGGGGCAGGGCAGAGGACACAGGCATGTCCCTGGCACCAGTTCCCCCTTGCTCCGCCCCGTTGATGTGGGCATGACTGGGAAAGATCTGCCCTTTTCCATCCACATGGTGCCCATAGCGGTTTTCCTGTGATCTGTGCAAAAACATTGCTGTCAAGCAGGTTTTGGAAAGACTGCCACAAAGTCAGGGAAAGTGTGTAAATACACCACAATGCTGCGTATGGTGTGTGTGTGTGTGGGGGGGGGACCTGTTTCACATTCCCAGCCATGCTCACACACTACAGCAGCTGAAACAGACGAGCAGAAATCCTGGGGTTTGTGGCTGGGCTGACCCATTTTCAGACTGGCAGGAAAAACTCCTGAAGTCCATGTGGATATGACATGTAGTGCAGCTTTGTATTGCCTTCTATTCAGCTAATCAGTCAAAACCAGCCTTATGTAGTTTCGTATGCACATGGATCTCTGGTCCGCAATTTTTTAAAAAAAAGACTGCATCCTGATTGGATGGAAGGCTCCATGTCACTTGCAAAGACGGATAGTTCGAATCTGGATTCACCCCCACAACATCCCCACCGCTCCAGATTGACCAAGCATTTTTTAAAAGGTCCACTTTCTTCCAGGTTCTAAAAAAAGCATGCTGGGGGGGGGGGGGAGCACCAGAAACGGGATGAAAGCGTTTTCAGCGCTGCTTCAGTGGGGAGTTCTGCTGGAAACCTCGATATTTGGAGTGATGAGCACACTTCTAATCATGAGTAGGGAATCGACCTATCAGTTCTTACATACCTTTTAATAAGTAGTAACATAATTTCTTTGTTCTTTTTACAGGAAATGCTTCAAACTCTTGATGTATACTTTATGTACCATTTTGTTGTCCTATGTAGTTTTGTGAAGCTCAGAGGGATATTTTATTTCATATGGTGAATACTTTATGTATCATTTTATGAAGCACATTTTCGTGGAATATTTTGATTCTGTGTGGATTATTGTTATGCCCAGGTATTGTAAGAGGCACCCATGTGAACTAATTTTGTTTTATGACAGAAAATATACAGAGGAAGTGTATACTTTATATTTTTTATTAATAACTTTGTAAAGAAGAGTTGGATTTATATCCCCCCTTTCTTTCCTGCAAGGAGACTCAAAGGGGCTAACAAACTCTATTCCCTACCCCCCTCACAACAAACAACCTGTGAGGTAGTTGGGGCTGAGAGAGCTCAGAAGAACTGTGACTAGCCCAAGGTGACTGCGACCAGCCCCAGCTGTGTTGGAGTGCACAAGCTAATCTAGTTCCCCAGATAAGCCTCAACAGCTCATGTAGAGAGCAGGGAATCAAACCCAATTCTCCAGATTAGAGTGCACCTGCTCTTAACCACTACATCATACTGCTGCTATTTGTTGATAACTTTACATGGCTTGGGTTTGAAATATTTCTTGTAAAAAGAACCAAGAGATTGCTTTGTGTTACTACATATTAGAAGGTATATAAGAATTGATAGGTTAAAGTAGACCTTTACATGCTTGGTGCTGCACTGGATTGATTTAACCCCCCCCCCTCCCCGGAGGTTGGCAACACTAGGTGGGAGAGATTACTCCTGTCACTTAAAGAATGTGGAAGTGGCACTTTGCCACACTAGCCTGTGCTCATCTCCTGAAGAAGAATGTGGTACAGATGAGCAACAGTATCTGCAGTTGGATGCCGTTCTTCTGAACTGCAATACATTCCCTGGAACGTACACCAGGTTGTGTTTCCCATTAGAAGGGAGTGAGCACCTGGTTGCCTTAGCAACAAGCATTGTCTGCCTCATCTCCCTGGTGTAGATTCCCTTTCAAATGGCCTTATCCCTTTTCTTCTCTCTCCCTACCTCATATTGCTTTTTAACTTATCAGTTTTAAGTGGGTTACAGACCACATCTGAATGGCTGTGAAATCAATCACAAGGGTATGAAATTTCACAACTGAAACAGTTACGTCTACTATTGTCTTCTAATAAAAGAGGTAATGATTATACCTTTTTTAAAAAAAAGCTTGCAACAAATTGCTGAAGGGAAATAAGTGTGCTCAACACAAACACACTCACATATCTGTAGTGATTCCCCATGATCTCAGATTGCAGGAGACATATTGGGCCTTTGAAGTGCCCTCTCTCCACAGGATTCATCTCCACATATAGTTGGTGTATCAGAAAGATGGTCCAGTATTGATTGTGGATTCCCAACGAGGGACGCATCCAGTGGCAAACACAGATATCCTGATGGATGATGTGTGAACCAATGCAAAACAAAGAGCTTCGTGGTGAAAAGGGCTGCCACGTTGCCACTGACTGACACGTGGTTTTCAAGGCAAGAGATGCTCAGCCATTGCCTGTCTCTCGTTCAAATGCTAACCAGAGCCAATCCTTCTTACCTTCTGAGATCTGGTGAGATTGGCCTAACCTGGGCTATCCTGGTCATGGCCAGGGGCATTCAGACACAGTTCTCCATTATGCGCCTCTGCACAGCAACCCTGGACTTCCCCGGTGGTGTCCCATTCAAACACTGACAACCAGGGCTGACCCTGCTTAATTTCCCAGGGTTGATGAGACTGGGCTAGCCAGGAGCATCCAGATCAGCGATTCCCAACCAGGGTTCTGTGGCACCCTGGGGTGCTGTGAGCATGTCCCAGGGGTACCGCGGCAATGCTGCCAGCCCCCCTCACTTTTGTGGTGTCTCCTACCAGCACCAGCAAGGATATGGAGCTGGTCCAGGGGCCAGGGTCTGCCACAAGGTCAGCAGCCACTTCCCCCCACCCCCCTGTGCTTCCCTTCACCCTAGGAGGGGAAGGTGGGGGTAACAAGTAGGGGAACTGGGAGGGGAAGGTGGGGGGAGGATGGTAGGGGTACCGTGAGATATGAAGAGTGAGGTCAAGGGTACCATGACATTGAAAAGGTTGGGGAACACCGATCCAGATGGAGGCAAGACACATTCAGACATGGTTCTCCATTGATCTATCCCTGCACAGCAACCGTGGATTTCCTTGGCGCTCTCCCATCCAAGTGCAGATCAGGGCTGACTCTTCTTAACTGCCAAGAAGATCAGACTAGCCTGAACAATCTAGATCAGGGCACAAGGAGTTTACCTAGGCATTAAAAAAAAAGACATTCTGTTTCCTTTATCAGACAGAAAATACCAGTGCTGTATGTTTATTTTTAACATGTTTTTGAACATGAATTTTGCTTCCCAATGCAGAAGAATTTCCAGAGGTTCATGGGAAGGTGAGAAATACATAGAAATATATAGAAGTGTGTGTGTGTGTGTGTGTGAGCGCGCGGGCGCATTGTACATTGTAGCCTTGTGCATTGTAGCCTTTCTGCTCATTAGCTTCCTGTCCCACAAACTTGTGCATGGAGAACGGCAGGAGAGCTTCAGCCCAGCGCCTTAATTTAACTTTCCAAGCTGTATCTGAGCGAGCTGTATCTAATCTGACACAAACAGCATTCTGCCTCACTGTGGGGGCTCTTGGAATGAGAAGAGATACCTCACAGTTTAGAAGAAGACCTGGAGAGAGAAATACTGAAGGTTTAAAATACTCAATTAAGTGCCAAGGCTCCACAAAGTCAATTTTATCATTATATCCTCCCCACAAAGTTATGCTCTGAGTTTGTTTCTGGAATCCCAAAATGTGGAGCATGAGTTGCGCAGTTTAACCAGTTCCTTTCATGTTTGAGCTCCTGCCAGCTTACAGAAAACATAACTCAGCTTCCGTACATGTGAGTCTTTCTTTATGTTTTAGATTATTTTTTCAGCCTTGTCTAAAAAAGGGTGTTTCCCCACTTGCCACCACCCCCCTATGCCGCGCACTGCTCTCAGGGCGCATCATTTCTGTCGTGCACCCGGGCTTCCCCACGACCTCGCGCAGAGCACCGTTTTGAAGAGCGCCAGGAATGATGCGTGCTGAAGGGGCGCAACAGCGGCTGCATCGGGGCAGCTGCGTTGTCGCTGCCCTGTAGTGGGGAGTGCCGGGGGACCCCACGCTACTTGGCTGCAGTAGCGTGCAGCTACTGGTAAGTGGGAAAATGCCCAAAGTCGCAATGAATTAAATCCTAATTTTATCTCATGTCCCCTCCCCCACCTCATGTGAGAAGACAGCAGGAATGTAGAGGAGCTAGATTGGAGGGTTCGTTTCTGCACCAGAGAGCCATCAGGTTTAGTGGTTAAGAAAGGCAGACTCTAATCTGGAGAAATCAGGTTTAATTCCCCACTCCTCCACATGAATGGTGCACTCTTATCCGATGAATGGAATTTGTTTCCCTCTTCTCCACATAAAGCCTGCTGAGTGAACTTGGGCCTGTCACAATCCTCTCAGGATTCTCTCAGCCCTGCCGACCTCACAAGGGGTCTGTTGTGAAGAGAGGAGGGGAAGGAGCTTGTGAATTGCTTTGAGACTCCCTACAGGAGAGAAAGATCCAAACTCTCCTCCTCCTCCTTCTCTTCTCCTCCTTGGTTCAAGATAGATAGATGGGCAAAGATCTTTCTCCTTTTACCCCAGCCTGTAACGTGGATTTACAAAATCAGTAAGGTACTGAGGTGAAAAATGTCAAAGCAAAGTGGAGTACCGTTCTGTAAAAACGTAGCTCAATTTCAAGGGAAACCAGAAAGAACCCATGAAGCCACACTGTTGCTCTGTCTGGTAATTGATCCCTCCATCCTTGGTTGCTCGCCAAGGGCTCTGTCAGCCATGCTGCCTGTGATATTTTGACTGGAGATAGAGTTTCAACTTAGGCAGGTATCTACTCCCACATCTCAATGTGGGCCCTTGTTTTAAAACACCCTCCAAAAATTATTTTGGGGGTTCTCAAATCTGAAGTTGGCCAACAGGATTTACTTGCATGGGGGGTGGGGTGGGCCGCATTTGAGGAATTTTTAAGGAACTAAAATATGTTTCAGGAAGATGGGAGATAACACATCCCAAAGTTGTTGTGAGGATAAAATGGAGGAAAGGGAAATTATTTAAGTAGTTGGTTGTGGTGGGTTTTCAGGGCTGTGTGGCTGTGGTCTGGTAGATCTTGTTCCTAACATTTCGCCTGCATCTGTTGCTGGCATCTTCAGAGGTGTATCACAGAGGGAAGTCTGTTACACACTGTGTATTGGTTACACATTGTCTAGGTTACACAGTCCCCAAAAAGCACACCTTACCTTTTGCTTTCTGCCTGCTCCTTTTCTGTTTCCTCCCAGAGGTCAGGGTGCATGCTGCTACCTCAACGAGAGTGCTGAAGACAGCTGAGAATGTTGTGCAACATTCCGTGTGCTTGTTCGCCTGATCACGGGCAAATTGAGGCAAGTGCACCTCAGTATGTCCTAGTTGTGAAATGGGATGGTATGCTTAAAATGCTGATGTCTTAAAAAATGACCAATAGGTGGTAGGGAGAGAATTGTCTGCCATAGATTCAACAGCTGACCCTGTGGTAGTCATGTCCCACTTGGCTTCAATATTGCTGGAAAAAACCTGTATTAATTGATTGGCTTTTACCAGAGTTCTTGAATTCTGACTAGTGTTTGGGCGGGGGGGGGAGGGTGTTATTAAAATCCATAATAGTTTAGATTGTCCTTATTTGTGCAGATTAATGGTTTGCAAGTGCAGCAGAATATTTGCTCTGCTGGAGGTGGTTCCTAGGGTTGCTAACTTCCAGGTGGGCCCTGGAGATTTCCCAGAGTTACTACTGATCTCCATACTACAAAGATCAGTGACTGTAGAAAATGGCTGCTCTGGGAAGTAGACTCTATTGTACTGTACCTTGCTTAGACTCCTCCTCTACCTAAACTCCACTCTCCCCAGCTTTTACCTCCGGATCTCCAGGAATTACTCAACACAGAGTTGGCAACCCAAACCACAGCTGCCACAAAACACAATTTTTCTGCTCTCCTCTTTGCTGCAAAAGCTTGAATGCTGTTTTGTGGGGGTTTTTTGCTACGCTTTAACAGCCTTTAGCAGCAGCTGTACAACATTTTGAATCTTCGCCATTCAGAAACAACCCTTCCACCACCACCATGCAGAAAACTATACAAACAGTTCCCTTACCCACCCACATAGTTACGGAGAGAGATTTTGTGTCTCGCCACTCCTAGTGATTTGGGGCATATAATCAGGGAGAGGGATGCTCATTCCATCAGCCATCTTTTTGCCAAGTTAATCTGAGTGATCAGTGAAGTTAATTTAAAAGAGATAATTATGCCTTGATTCATAAGCCTGATGAGAACGGCATGTACATTTATGAGAATGAAGATTCACTGTGACATTTTAAATGCCCTTCGTTCTCCAGTGGGTTTTTCTAAATCTTTCCAAGTGCTGCTAGAAACAGCAGGAAACAGCAAAAACTTTAAGGGCCAGTGGTGGAAAAGAAATCCGTCTCTCCGTTGGTGGAGCTCCAGCCATCAAGTGTTTATTGTTCCACCATGCCAGTACGAAGACGCAGGAAGCTGCGATTCCTTGCTTGGGTACAATATCCTCATTACATAATAACATTTCCTTTCTCCCGTTCACATGTGTGTCCTTCACCTTTTCAGGCAGTGATTGGAGGCCATGAAAACAGTCCGGGTTCCTTTTGCGCCTTCACACAGAGACGTCTCTCTCCCTCTCTTTTCAATTTCCTGCAACACATGCATATCTGTGCAGGCATACAGAAATGAACCCCCGCAGCCATGCAGATTATCCCACAATACAGTTGGCTGCACCTGCTTAGCAGAACATAGACGAGAAAAAGGGACCTCCCTGCAACGGCCGGGCAATAATGAACACGATCTTGTCGATGGGACCCTTTCTAGCATACTCATTGCCATGGGGAGAAAATGTGGTTGGGGGACTTTGTACCCTGTTGGGCGCTCAGAGAATCTGCCCACAACCTTCTGAGTGACCTACACAGAATGGCAGGTGAGTGGATTATCCCTGATGGTGGACAGCATGGAACAAGGTTAACGGGTGGAAGGGAGGGAAATAAAACATCTCCTGCCGGTGTGCCCTTGGAGCAGTGCCTCCAACCTGGGATTGTGCAAAAGAATTGCTGGCTTAGCGAACTTTGCAAATCCCAACTTGAGGGGAATAAAATGGGCCAAACTCATTTTGGGAAGGGGCTTGTGCAAAGTTCCCCCTGCCAAATGGTTTGTATAAAGTTCTACACCCATAATATTTGGTAGACCACATGAGTTGCTTTGTGCACTCCAAAATCAGAACAGCCAAGGGCACAGACTGGTCACCTCAATGAAGGCCTAATTAAACATTACTTCAGGATAAGATTGCCAGGTAACCCCTGGCAACCAGTGTGGCAGCTAATTGAGGCCTAGGCCACTGTTGCCTCCAATATGTCTATGCCACTTCTGGTAAGCACTGGAAGTGATGTCATTACACCACTGCCAGTGTGTAGATGCTCTGGTATTTGGGCAAAAACTCCATGGTAGAAGCCATTTTTAACCATTGTGTTCTTGTCCAAATACCAGGGCATTCACACATCCCCAGCAATGTGGTGACTTTACCTCCAGTGATCACAGGAAGGGACATTGACACATTGCTGGAAAAAGTGGTCTAGGCATCAGTTTGCTGCTGGTAAGTCCCCTGCTGGCCAGCTGTATGGTTCTGGAGACCCTGAAGGGAGATCCCCCCACCCTCAGCAGTGGTTTCCAACATGGTGCCCACCAACACCTGTCAAATGTTTTCAGAAAGTGGGTAGGGCCAGGTGGGGCTCTTACCTAGCATGGCTTCTGACTGGCCATTGGAGATCAGATTGGCTGTGCCTATTAAACAGACATTGCTTTGGAGGAAGTTGCAACATCAGCGCTAGTTTTTTGCTCTTTCTCACTTCTCTGTTCCAGTGCATTTTTTTAAAAAAAATGTGTGTGTATGGCTCCTTCTTGTATGGCAGCTATTTTGTGGTTGTCTCCTCCTACTACAGGAGCCATTGGGTGATTGCTCCATCTCTTGCAGCCGTCGTTTCGAGCCCATCACCCTGCATCAGAATTTCAAAGGTGCATACAGGCTCAATACGATGGGGGATCTCTGCATCATGCTGTCTATGGCTCTGCCCCGTTCTCTTAGAAGTTCCCACCTGTGGGAACCTGCTTCAGATCAGCCCTGTAATGTGTTGGGGAGAAGAGGCTTAAACTGTCTCCCTGCACTGTTTCCCCAACCTGAAATGACCCTGGGAAATCGGACTTTGACCCCTTAGGAAAATGGACATATGGCAGTAGGCATAATATATAGCAGCCATAATAAACAGATCCTCATTTCTAATTCTAAAGTGCCAGGAGAGCACGGGAATGGGCTAGAATTGCCAGAGCCCTGTCAGGAGTAGGGGATCCCCTGCTTCAGACCCCCCCCCCTCCAGTGCCATTCAGCCAGCTGGTGGGAGGATTTATCAGCAGCAAACTGAGCCCTAGGAATGAGCCAGAAGTGACACCATGATGTTGCCAGTAAGGACACTCTGGTATTTGAGCAAAAACTCCATGGTAAAAATAGCTTCTACCATAAAGTTTTTGCCCAAATACTAGAGTGCCCCCACATCCCTGGCAATGTGGTATTGTGACCTCCGGTGAGCTGGAAGTAATGTTGATACACCACTGGTGACAGAGACCTAGGCCTCAGTTTGTTGCTGGTAAGTCCCCTCTATCACCCCCAATCCCTTACTGATTGCCAGGAGTACCTGGTAACCACAGAATGTACTAAACAAAATTCATAATGTTAGAAAAAGCTCAAGCAATCATTAAGATTTCCTTTGACTAGGCCAACTAGACCTCCAGTGAAATAAGCCTGCTTAAACGAAGCTGAAATGTATTTTATCTTCCATCATTTTTCTCTCTTTAGATTTCAGGTCTCCCAGCATATGCTACCAATTGGAATCTGAGCTCAAAGGCTTCCCAGATTAGATCAGTAGCCATGAACTGCTGTCACCTCACATGTAATTAACAAAACCTTTCTTTGTCTTAATAATACAAGGAAGGCTCCACCACCTGCCACTTGAGCCACTAATCTGCAGTACCATCTTTGTTGCTGTCGATGCAGGACGATAAATAGATTGCAATGACTTCGGCACAAGAAAGGTACCAGATGGTCCCCTTGGAAAATCTCGCATCCGCTCTGTCACCCACGGATCACAGGCAGAGACGAAGCAAGGAGCCGGACTATTATGTAAAGCAGATCGATACTGAATATTCACCCTCCGGTGATGAATGAGAGTTCCGGCTACGCTTTTCTCACCTGACATTCAAGGAGAAGGCAACAGAACGATACCACAAATCCCCCAAAAGCAAAGGCCCTGCACACATAATAGGAAGCATGCACTGAATTTTAATCTCAAGTGGAGATGGCAACTGTATAGATCAGTGTCACACGTGCAGCGAATGCAGGGTAAGACCGATTGCTTGCTGGAATATCATCTTCCTCAAAAGGCCCCTGTTGCAGAACAAACACTGGTAAATGTAAATGGAAACAAAACAGGCCATTTACAAGACTCTGGTTTGATGAATGGGTGCTGTCCTCTTCCAGTTTCTTTCTGTGGCTCCCTTTGTTTCCTCGGAATGCAGTGGGAAGACCACAGTCCCAGGCCTCGCTCAAAAGCACTGGTGGGGTTGAACACTACAGGCTAGAGATGAACTACAATTCTGGGAGAGCTCCAGGGCCCAAGTTGGCAACCCAAACCATGCAGCCCTGGGTGTGTGAAGGAAAGAGGGAGGGGGAAAGAGAGATTGACGCCATGGAAGCACCAGTACCAGCAAAACAGCAGGGTGGGGGGTTGTGGGCTTTGAGGTGACTACTTCAGTCTTTACAAGCTCTTTGACTTGCTCAGAAGCAGCAGCACAGACTGTACTCTCTGAGACCAGGGGAAAAGACAGTGAGAAAAAGGTGAGCTCTGTTTTTTGTGGGGGTTATCCTTAAAGCTTAATCCTTATCTGGTGTGTGAGTTTTTGAGGGGTATTGATGTCAGCCTGACATCACTACCGTGAAAGATTCTAGAGCAGAACATTAAGGAGACAGTCTGTAAGTCCTTGGAAGAGAATGCTGTGATCTCTGAAAATTAACATGGGTTTCTCAAAAACAAGTCATGCCAGACTAATCCTGCATTGCAGGGGGGTGGACTTGATGGCCCTTGGAGTCTCTTCCAACTGTATGATTCTAGTCTTATCTCTCTTTTTTTTGATAGAATGACAAACATGGTAAATGAAGGGAATGCTGTGGATGTAGCGCACCTTGATTTTAGTAAGGCCTTTGACAAGGTGCCCAATGATATTCTTGCAAGTCAGCTGGAAAGGTGTGGACTAGACAATGCAACTGTTAGATGGATTTGTAATTGGTTGACTGGCTGAATGCAAAGAGTGCTCATTGTCCCAACAAGCCATGACACAGTTGTGCCACCAGTCCCTGCTCCCATGTGGATAAACCCAGTAATGGCGCTGGGGGGGGGGATGTCACCAGGGCAAACCATGCCCACCTAAGACATCCCCTCAGTGCAGCAGACTAAAGAGATGCCCAGGCCATCTCTTCCGGATAGTGGGCACATGCAGTGAGTGTGCATGAGGCCGAGGAGGTGCGCCACCAGTGCCAAAAACACAAACAGCAGCTGCACCACCTCTGGATCTGGATCCATGCTCAACAGGTCCAGATCTCCCAGCTCAACAGGTTCAGATCTCCCAGCTCACAAAATGTGCTCCTACCCAAAAACCGCAGAACAGGTGTAAAGATGGGCGCCAGCAATTCAAATTCAAAAGGCAGGGTGGAGATGTTCATTCAAGCTGCCACTCAAAACCACAGCCAATCAGAATGTGGGACACTGGGGATGCTTGAGGACGCACAGATATACTTTCAGTTTAAATACAAAAGACCTGGGCTCGTGTGAAACAAACTGGAGTATTTCCTCCCGGTCTTCATTTGATTCCTTCACAGAAAGGGGCAGCTATGCAAAGGGAGAAACCTGGATAAAACAGACCCAGATTGTAAGATACCAATTGTAACTTGGTATAATTGTGCCCTGCAGAAATGGCCAAAATCTTATATCCCCCAAACTTTGGTGGTCTCTAAGGTTGCTTTCCAAGGTTGTTCAAACTTTGTTGGTCTCTAAGTTTGATCTCTAAGGTTGGTCACACTTTGCGGGTCTCTAAGGTCCTTCTGGACTCAAATCTAGTTACTTAACCCAAAAGTGCTGATGGTTATTTGCTTAAATGGAGCTTCCAAAAGGTAAGAGGAAGGTCTAGGGTAGGTGTTCCCTACAACAGTTAATGAACCTGGCACGAGTTCTTGTCCAAGGGCAATGGAACCACTTAAAAGAGAGGGTGTTGTTTTCATACCCTGCTTTTCACCTTTCTTGTGGCATCTGGCTGCCCAATGGACTTTGGGTGTGATTCAGCAAGGTTTTTCTCAGAATACGATGGATTGTCATCTGTGGGCATTTCTGGAACAGAAAAAAAAAACATAAGTAGGCGGCTGCTTGGCATCAGCTGCAGATTGTTTCGTTATAAAGCCTGAAGGATCTATGAAGAAAATGACCCATTTCCGTCACCTTCCCAAATAATTAGGCAGAAGTAATTCCAAATGACCTGGTTATTTTGACAGAGAATTCCACCTTCTGTCAGCTGATTTCTTCCCAGCCACATTGTGTTGTGTTGACAGCTGAATCCCACCCTCTGCCAGTAAAAACAATACCACAAACAGCTAATTCTGCCCATGATGGTGCTGCTGCCAGCCAGCATTCCAAGAATCGGCTATTCGTTCTCGGACTATTCCACGAGCATCAATTTAGAAACGAGAGCACACAATGGGAGTGGGTGGCTTTCTGCCCATCACAATAATTAAGAATGAAGCATACCTGAGCCCTCTGGAAAGCAGAAGTCTTCCTATTAGCCATAATCTTCCACTCAAGTTTTGGCAAATAAACAGTGCTCAGAATGGCTATTTAATGGTTGCAATTGACCAAACTGATTGAGGGTGATCAACATTAGCTGCATTTTGCAGAATATCTGTAACAGGGTGCCCGATATCAGTCCGCTTTCCATCGAGGAGTCTGCTTTCCGTCGATCAAATTATGGAAATGGAGCAAATCGGGACAACATCTTGTTATGGAAATGGAGCAAATTGGGACAACATCTTGTTTTGAATAATTTCTCCGGAAGTCTGTACTGTCTTCCATAATTTCAGTTGCGGGTGAGAGAAGCAAGGAGTTATGGACTGTAACAGCACTCTGCCAATCTCGGAAAACCTTGTTCAATCCCCTCCCCACTCCAACCGGAGTTCCTCCAGCATGGCTACCAATCTTGATCCTCTTTGATCTGAGATTGCAAATGCCTTAACAGTCCAGGTGCTCGGGAGCAACAGCCGCAGAAGGCCATTGCTTTCACATCCTGCATGTGAGCTCCCAAAGGCAGCTGGTGGGCCACTGCAAGTAGCAGAGAGCTGGACTAGATGGACTCTGGTCTGATCCAGCTGGCTTGTTCTTATGTTCTTATGTTCTTATTTTCCAGCCTTCTTCCTCACACATTTCTTGTTTCATATCATCTGACCCTGCCTCTCCTTGGCCAGAAGGGAGGGAGAGAGAAGCACTTGCTTGAGATTCCGCTATTCAGCATCACTGGATGGACTGGCTGGCCTGTCTGCCTGTCAGGGGGGAAAGCACAAGCATTCCGTTTCTCCCCTGCAGGCATAAAGAGGCAGAGTTTTGTGTATGCATCCATTTGCTCAGCTTTCCGTTTTAAGAGGTTGGTGTCAGGCTTGCGCCATGCTTGGCCTGGCAGCTGTCACGTACACAGCCTGGGTGCAGATGGCCCAGCTATTATCATCGCCCAAGGCCATGGGGTCTCTTCTTGCTTGCAAGTAACTAGCTCAATAGTGCTTAATTGTTTCTCCTTATCAGCCTTCCAGAGGGAGTAACTGCCTGTCCCCAAAACAATGTCTCTTTCTCACTGTCCTTTCACATGCTGATATTATGGGAATGTGAGGGTGGGGGGAATTCTGGGTTGAGTCAAACTGGAACCTACAGATATGTACTGGGGGCCAGAGAGCCTAACCCCAGTTTCGGTTATCTGGCCGTTGGGCTGACACAGTTTTAATAAAGCTCTTGAACCATTCTTGAGACTTATTATTGACTGGGGTAACAGACCCTTACATTTAGCCAAAACTCCTGGATCTCCTTTTCTACACCCAGACCTACTCACAGTATGACTGGGCAGAAAGGGAACCAAACTTCATCCAACAGTGGGTCGGACAGCAATGATGGAGCTGCTGGTGAGGAATGCCTGGTCCCCCTCCTGAGGGATGTTTTCATGCCCACTCCGGAACGTGGACTGGAAACCCCGGCTGGGGCCTTTGGATGGGACCACATCAGTCACTCCCTGGGGTGCTGGGACTCGTGGCTGGGACCAGCGGGCCCCACCTGGAGCTGGGAGCAGGAGCGCGAGGGCACCCTCTGGGCCAACAATCAATGTGGCCTCCAGTTCAAATGTGGCAGGGACTGGGAGGCCGGGAGATGGCGACGTGAGGCCAAGGTGCTCCAGCAAGAGAGGGACACCCTCCAGGGGGAACGTGACCAGATGCGCCATGAGATGAGGGCCATTCAGCACCAAATGACAGATCTGGTCCTTCAAAACCTGCAGGGTCAGGCCCCAGCTCAGGCAGGCGCCACAGATGGTGGTGCAGCACCCTCCAGTGGGGCCCCAGCTCCAGCGGGGCCGGCACCTCCAGCCCCGAGACCAAGGAGGAGAACGGAGCTGAAGGCGATGTTTGACGGGGACCCAGAGAACCTGCCCTACTTCCTGATCCAAGTGGGAGCGTACATGCGGATGATGGATGATGAGTATGCCAACGATGCGAAGCAGGTGCACGACATCGGAGCCCTTCTCAAGGGGGAAGTCGCAGCTTGGCTGGTGGGGCTTTTTGAAGAGGATGCCCCTGAGCTATGCAACTTAGATCACTTCATGATCTCCCAGCGCCACCGCTTCGAAGACCGCTTCCTAGAGGAGAAGGCAAGAGCCCATCTGCAACACTCCACCAGGGGCCTATGTCGGTGGCCAACTACGGGGCCGAGTTCGGCCAGCTGGAAAGCTGCCTGTGAAATTGGCCTGAACAGATCTTTATCCACATGTTTAAGGATGGTCTAAACCCAGAGATTCTACAATGGGCCCTAGTGTCGGGGGACCCTGACCCCCTGATGGGCTGGATATGACTGGCTGGAGATGCAGAGGTGCATCTAAAGGGAAGTCCAGAGGGCCAAGCAGTGTAGGGGATCAAGCCCCTGCCGCCTTGCCGCCAGAGGAGCCGAAGCCGCAGCACGCAATCGCTAAGGGTCCAGGGAGACGTCTATGCCCGCTGTTCCCATCTCAACCTGTGCCTCCACTGCAGAGAAGCGGGACACCTGATTGCCACCTGCCCAGAGAAACAATGCACCCAAGTGGCACCCAAGGTGACCTCCAGTGCCCCCAAGAAGAAGGGGCCAAAGAAAGGAGCCAAACATCAACCCTTTTCCCAAGTGGCCATGGCTTTGGAGGATGCACTATCAGATGAGGAGAGCACCCCGGAAATGTCTGACACCAGGGAATGCAGCAAGCCATCAGGAAATGACAATGACCTGGCTTGAAACGCGCCAACGGCCAGGTCAACCCACCAGGTGCCGACCATCGGGTGAGTGATTCTTCTGAACCCCTGACTGTCCCCCTAGCTCTCTCTAACCCAAGTGGCAAACCCATGTAATCATGGGGGTCTGAATTGACTCCGGGTGTTCCAAGTGCTTGATGTGCCCCACGGTAGTGGAAGGGCTAGAGTTGAAACTCAAATGGCTCAGAACCCCCATGAACTTTGAACAGATGGATGGGAGCTCCATGGCGGGGTCCTGCTCAACCCACAAGACGCAGACAGAGTTGGTCAAGTGTGGGAGTGGAGACAGTTCGTAGTGGCCAAGTTTGGATGCTACCCAGTAATCCTGGGAATGTCATGGCTCTCCCAGCATGACCCCGAAATCCACTGGAATGACAGGCTGATCTGGTTCACAGACCCCCCCCCCCCGCCGCGGGGATCACCTAAAAGGGGGGCCCTCCGAAACCGTCCATGGTTTGGTTTCAGAACACGCTTCATCAGGCCCCCTGGCGGCCCAAAGGGAGCAGTCTCCAGCCATCAAAAAAGCTTACCGGGACCTACACAGCGTATTTGAGGAGAGAGAATGCGATAAGCTACCCCAGCACAGGCGAACTGACTGCAGAATAGAACTTATTGCAGGGGCCAAGCTGCCCAAAGGACGAGTCTACTCCATGAGCCCCAAGAAGGTAGCCGCCTTGCGTGAATTCCTGGAGAAAAACCTCAAACAGGATCTCCTCTGGCGGGCGACTTCCCACATGGGGGCCCTGGTCCTGTTTTGGAAGAAAAAAGACGGCTCCCTCAGACTCTGCACGGATTATCGAAGCCTGAATGCAGTCTCCCTTTGCAACAAGTACCTCCTGCCTCTTATCAAAGATTTGCTAAGCGGCTTGGCAAAAGGAAAGATTTTCACCAAGCTGGACCTTAGGAAAGCCTACTTCTGGGTCCAGATTGCTGAGGGCCAGGAACATCTTACAGCTTTTAACACGGTCTTAGGACAATTTGAGTATCTCGTGATACCCTTCGGGTTCAGTGGGGCTCCCAGAGTTTTCATGAACCTCATAAATGAGATAATGCATGATTTACTGTATAAAGGGGTGGTGGTTTACCTGGATGATGTACTAATTTGTTCTGAGAATGAGCAAGATCATGTACGTCTAGTCAGAGGGGTGTTGAAACTTTTGCAGAAAAATGAACTGTATGCTAAGTTGTCCAAATGTGAGTTCCACAAGTCCAAACTCAACTTCTTGGGCCACCGCATCTCCACCCAGGGAGTCTAGATGGACCCAGCCAAGGTAAAGGCCATGGTGGACTGGCAAGCCCTTCAAACCTGAAAACAGCTCCAATCGTTCCTCGGGTCCATAAATTTCTACAGGGATTTTATTCTGAACTTTGCAGAGTGAGCCCTGCCCCTCACGGACCTGCTCCGCACCAAGGGAGCGGGTCCCAGAAGCACTAAGCCTGGGGGCCCCCTTAATTGGACTCCAGCTTGTTTGACAGTATTCAAACTGTGCTTTCTGTGATCAGAAGGAGCTAAAAAGAAACTGAAATTTCAAGTATATGAATGCAGCTGGAGTGGCTCTTATTACCCTCCAGGCTGCAGAAGAACTTGCTGAAACGATAGGAAACCGTGTAAGGCCACATGAGGATAAGTCAATAACGCAGTAAAAAATGAGAAATGAAAACACCGGCAAAAGGAAGAGGCCGATAAAGAAATGGAACAATAGATTTGACACTAGTTAGGAACTAGTGCTGCTTCCTTTATGCTGGTGTTTTTAATGGATGTATCGTAGCTATCTGTAAGCTGCTCCACTTTTGGTGGACAAGTGGGATAAAAATGATGACAAGAGATACATAAACACTGTGCATTTGTACCTTGATTGCAATAAAAAAGGATGTGTCTCTATGGCCCTTTCCCCACTTACCTTAAGCCCCGCGCTACTCTCCTCAAGTAGCGTGGGGTCCCGGGGCACTCCCCACTACAGGGGCGGCGACAACACAGCCGCCCTGACGCTGCTGCTCTCGCGCCCCCTTAGCGCACAGCATCCCTGGCGCTCCTCAAAACGGCGCCTTTTGATGACCCCGCGCTCTGCGTGGGGACGCCTGGGCGCGTGCCAGAGATGCCGCGTGCTGAGAGTAGCGCACAGCAAAGGGCAGCAAAGGTAAGTGGGGAAAGGGCCTATGTCTGTTGTCTGTGGCCAGCATAACTCATCAGAAGATAAAGTCAGGCATTGCAAAGCTGGACCTCCAGCGGATCATGTGAGCTTCAGTCCCCAAAGTGAAAGGAAGCAGAAACATCCATGTCCCATCAGAACTTGCATGGTGTAGAGCCGGGTCTCCAAACTCTTCAGTGCGAGGGCCACGTTGTAGATCTCGCAAATATTTGAAGGCCAACAATTAATTATTCAATTAATTTTTTAAAAAACCAGTTCAAAAGTCTTTTTTTTTTCAAATAGCCCCAGCAAATACTCCACAATTTGGCATGATGTAATGTGCACTAAATTCCATCCGGCATCACTGTACTGCAAAAAATAGCTGGTGGCAGCAGGGGAAGGAGATAGCCTCTCTTTTGTGCCCCGCAGGAGCATTCCAACCCTGAACAGGTCCTCCTTGGAGGAAGAGAAGAAGAGTTGGATCTATACCCTGCTTTTCTGTACCTCTAGCTTGCATTTGCCTCCTCGCAACAGGGAGAGTTTTGAGAGAACTGCAATTGGCCCATGGTCACCCAGCAGGCTTCATGTGGAGGAATGAGAAAACAGTCTTATACCAGGCATCACCATAGTTCTCCTACTGACAGGAGGTGGGTACAATCAACCCCCCCCCCCCCGCTCCTTCCCAGGTTGTCCTGGGAATTCACATTCTGTTGCTGCTGTTAGCCACCTGGGATGAGATAAAGGCCCCTTCCGCACATGCAGAATAATGCACTTCCAATCCACTTTCACAATTGTTTGCAAGTGGATTTTTCTAATCCACACAGCTGCAAAGTGCACGGAAAGTGCATTATTCAGCATGTGCGGAAGGGGCCAAAGAAGGCCAAGCCGCATTCCTTTCTAGTGAGAAAGTAAGAGTCCGGTTTCTCTGGCTTGGGGTGTGTGTGGTTTGGAGGGGGAGGGGGGTTAGTTGTAGGGGCCCCTTATTCTATAAGCAGGGATTTAAAGGACGGAAAATCATTCGAGGAAAAATGTGGGTGAAGGCAGCTAAGGGGTCATTTGCTGCCGGTGCTTCTCTAATGAAATTATCGTCAAGCACAGCCTGACAAGAGGCTAACAGTGTTTACCATAATGTGAGTAGATCCAGTCTGACAGATATCACTCAACTGTTGACCCATAAAGCAAATGTGAAATATCCAGTGTAGAAACAAAGTTGAATCTTGTCACGAGATCATTACAGAATCACTGCCTCTATAAAGTGTATTTTATTTAGACAACCTTGCTTGGGCTATGATGATAGAACAGCAACTTATGGAGCCAACGGACACTAAAATTACCTTTAAAAGGATGATTATGGGCCAGAATGCTGTATTATTTGAGTAAAAGTTCATTTGCTCATTATGGGCCCTCTCTTTTAATCAGATCCATTTTAGATTATTTACATAACATTTTTATGGCCAGGCTCATGTTGCCTAATATCCTGCTGACAACTCCTAAGTGTTTATCCCTAAGTATAGTCAAATCAACACTTGTCCCTTCCAGTTTGTGCGCATTACCCAGGAATATGTAGTTCCAGTCAAAACATACATCCCACGTAAGGGCAAGTTCGGTTTTGACAAATTCTGTATCACTTTTGTAGAAAAAAATACAAACATACTGCACAATAAATGGAAAGATATAAGATATGCTATTTTTGTCCAATCGTCGATTTTTAGCCTGTTGCGAGTCAGCTTGCTTGATCAGAAGGCCAGGCGTTTTTTTTGAGACAACAATACATTTGATGACACAATTTCCTCATAACCAGAATACTAGACAACAATGTGGAAATCATGAACAGCCATATTGTGAGCCGCCTCGAGCCCTTCGGGGATGAGGTGGCCTATAAGTTTAATGAATGAATGAATGAATGAATGAATGAATGAATGAATGAATGAATGAATGAATGAATGAATGAATGAATGAATGAATAAATAAATAAATAAATAAATGATCATTTTGTCAAAAACGGAAACATTTCATCAGTTGAACTTGTACAGCATTCCTCTGTGGAATATTTGCCACCCTGCTGTCCTGTAATGCCTTATCAGTGGACCTCTAGGCGGATCTACTCAGAATCCTAGTAAAGTCTATTCAGTGGGGCTTAGGAAGGTGCTGTTGGAATGTTCTTGACAGAGGAGGCCGAAAAGTTTGGGCTTTCCTAAAGTGGGAACAAGGAGTCAGCTTCAGAGGTGGGATCTAGACCCAGAGCTCTTGGGGCACTTGGCCTACCAGACAACAACATATGGTTGAGAAATCAGCCCACGTTGGCAGGTTTGTTTGTGTGGTTTGGCTCTGATGAGACCTCTGGTATTAATGACAGATTTATGCCGTTGATACGTGCACAGCATTTGGGTGGTATTTGCCCACAATTTAGGCTGGTTTTGCCCGTCAAAATTGCTCTGTGGCTTATCCGGGGAGTGTTCCTGCTGCGGGGCTTCTCACCCTGCTTGTAGTTCCCCACTGCTGCCCAGCTTTGTCTTTCTCTCCAGTCAGGACTGGTGCAGAAAGCCCCGAATGGTTCCCACAAGCCCGGGGCTTTCCCATAAGCACCGCTTAAGCACCGCGAGCTCTTTCATAGTCTCTTTCATGCATGCGTGGGCAGCCTCTGTTTCCTACATTCGGATTGGCTGAATCTTGCCCCATTCCCCCCACTCACTTTCACTATTTTAGTTTTACATTAGTCTGAACACAAATCAGGAGCTGATAATCAGCGCCCTCACCCATCTCCGTCGAAAATTCATGCATGTGCGATGGCATCGCCATCCTCCACCGCACTACATCTAAAATCTAAATCTAAATTCCTTGCGTGTGTGAGAGAATCACCACCCTCCCGTTCACGGCATCTGCACACACCACTTTTCTGCCCAAGGTTTCTCCCTCCTTTCTAAAGACCAAGGTTTCTCCCTTTGTTTTGTTTTTTTCACTGCAAGGGGGGGAGGGCGCTGATTCTCAGCGCCTGTCCATTGGTGGGGCAGACCAGAACACCGAGGTGGGAAAACTGGCCACGTTACTGCTATGGAGGAGTTTTGCATGGTAGTGGAAGCCTCCAGAGCAGTGGTTCTCAACCTTCCTAATGTCGTGACCCTTTAGTACAGTTCCTCATGTTGTGGTGACCCCCTCATGTTGTGGTGACCCCCCAACCCTGACATTAATCCATTTTACAGATGGAGAACACTGATGCAGAGAGTCTTAGGCGACCCCTGTGAAATGGTCATTCAACCCCCAAAAGGGTCGTGACCCACAGGTTGAGAACCACTGCTCCAGAGCAACAAAGGGGCATTTCAGAAGAACCTCAACCTTTGTGATTCAGGAAATTAGTGGAGCAAAGCCAATCCCGGGGGGTGGCTATGGGGCAGAAATGTGGCAGCCACACTGCTGCACCAAGGGCTGTGCAAAACTCCTGATTGCACCGGGGCATTCCCCATTCCAACATGCAAAATCAACCTTTGAGACCCCTGGGTGAACCAGGAACATTTCCTATCTATTCCATGCACTGCATAAGTTCTTTACTGACTGAGATTCTCAAAACAAAGTGGCAGACATGAATAAGGTTGCCTAATCTAAATTGGGGGATTCCCCGATATTTGGGGGTGGAGCCAAGGGTGGGCAGGGTTTGGGGAGGGTGTGGGGACCTCAGCAAATGATGCCACAGAGTCTACCTTCCAAAGCAGCTACTTTCTCCAGGGGGGTGGTCTCTGTCATTTGGAAGTCAGTGTTAATTCCAGGAGATCTCCAGGCCCCACCTAGAGGTTGAAAACCCTATATGTGGACTACAATTGAGCCCCACCACCCACCCCTACTAGTCAGCAACAAGCCTGTCTGAAGGAAAACAAGATGGTGCCTGGCCAGAAACCTAATTTGCTAAATCTGATTTGGGAAGAAGTGAGCAAGCCAGGGGAATAATAAAGAAACGTAGCAAGAAAAATCTACCCACATAACTCCACCTGAGACAATCCGTGCAAGCCCTACAGGTCCTCTCGGTTTGATTAGGCAAAGTGTCTTCAATATGGTCTATGAATAAACTGGAAACCTCTCAGTTAGCTGTGTCTGTCGTTCCTTTCTGGCTTGATCCACATTCCCTGTGGTCTGATTTGTATTCCAGGTAAGTCAGCAGCCTGGATTTTATAGGATCTGAAAGCTGTTGGTGGTGAGGTCACCTCTTCTGCTAAAATTACTCTTGTGATCCTTCCTGGGCTATACTTTTTAAAAATCCTTGCCCACCCCAGCTTGCAGGAAAAGTGGAGATAGCAGAGGGGGAGAAAGAGGGGGAGGGACATCCCCCTCCCCATTTTGTGTCAGGACATATGTAACCATTTCTCAAGAGCTCCCAAATCACTCTACCATTAAGCTATAAGACAAAGTCAATTTAAAAAAATCTTTGGAAACTGATTCTTGATGATATGAAACAGCTAGCTGTTTACCTTGCTGAGTATCAAGATCTGACAAACCCCACAATAACCAGACTCTTGAGTTCCGAAATTGGTTTATTGTCAGAATAACATGAACAGAATCAAACAGGCTTCACTGGAACCGAATTCCACTATAGCTTCCTTCGGTTAATGTCCTTTCCCCGTACCTTCAACAGCATTCCCAGGCAGAGCGGTAACTCCTAGGTCACTTCAGAGGTGCTGACCAAAGGATGAGAAAGTTGTGGCATGCCTAAAGGACTTGACAATGAGAAGGGGAAGGAGCTGGACCTCAGTGGAAGCTGCATTTGGGAGGTCACATTCTTGAGTGCTTCCCAGCATGCAGGACTCCCTGCAGACGGAAAATGAGCATATCACGCTGTATTTCTGTTTTTTTTTTGGCAGTCTAATTGCAGAGAGGACCTCTCAAGGGACGTTGTGAAGAATGGCCACTAGCAGGATGAGTCTAGGCTTGACAGATCCAGGTTGGGAAACTCCTGGAGATTTGTGAATGCAAGCTGGTGGGGCCTGGGATATCAGTGGGGTTCATTGTCACAGACGTCGTACTTTTCAAAGCATCCATTTTCTCCATGGGAACTGATTTCTGTAGTCTAAAGGTTGGCATCCCTACTTGGGGGGGCAAGCAAGAGAGAGGGGGGTCTTCCACCCACAGCCCACTCTGCCCCCTGAGTACTTTGTCAGTTAGTTCTGTAGCCCGTCCCTCAGTTGTGGCTCTTTCTTATTTCAGCCTCCATATTAGTTTGCTGGATTTTTCAACAAAATGTGGCATTCAGCTCAATTGTTATTTGTCACCTTCCATCTGAGAATCACCTCTGTACGTCTTCATTTCTTTTTAGTGCTTTGACCCAGCTGGTGCTTACAGCTCTTCCGAAACGGACACCTGTAAAAAGGACACCTGTGAATTTCATTATCTCATTAACTGGCTCTTTACTGCCAGGTAATTAATGCAGTTGTTCGGTTAAATCTAAACCAACACTTATCCATACTGTAGAGAATAAATGGGGGTTTATTACTAGCCCTCTTTTATGAGCTTTATATTTCCTGGAGATCCTACAACAGTTTTGGCGAAACTTAACTTGCGTTAGAATCCTCCACACTCTACTGTCGTCTTTCTTTAAGCATAGCACTTTTATGATTCCTGCATTCAAGGTGAGCCTCATAAAATGCAGGCATCTGCTGGTCTTTTGGAAGCAATCTGCTATTGGTAAGGATTTCTTCCCTGACACAATTTTCACTTGTGACACTTCCTGCTCCCTTATGGACCTGCCACTGGAGTCATCTTCAGAGGTCCTGCTTCGGAAACCCCCCCCCCCTCCACCTTCCGAGGTTTGTCGGCGGTTTACCAGTCTTCGTACCAAAGCTCTGGATCTCTCTCTACAGGGAGATTGTCTGCTCCTTTGCATTGCTGTCTTCTGCCAGCGGGTGCAGACTTCTCAGTTTGGCTTAGTTTGGCATTCCCTCAATGGCCCCTCCCTTCTAACCAACGTTTTCATATTCTGCTTATATTTTAGTCTGTTTTGTGTGTCACTCTGTTTTTTAACTCTGGTTTTTAAAAATTATTTTAATGATACATGCTTGGTGGGTTGTTGATTCTAATGGTTTTAAACTGTGATTTTATCGTGGATGTTTTAAACGGATAGCTGCCTTGGTGGCCCTTAGAAGGACAGAAAGATGTGATACACATTTTGTAAATAAATAAAAAATAATAATCCTTAGAATGAAGTCAGGTGAACAGGAGCCTCTTACGATATATATCTTTTGCTGGAGGATATCACTTGGTGCTACAAGAAGAACCGATCCCCCCCCCCTCTCAAATTATGGCAACCTCACAAGGTTTTCAAGGCAAGGGAGTTTCAGAGCTGATTTGGTGTAGCCGTGTCAGGGTACCTAGTGAGTGCTGGGGCTCATTGACACTTTGGGCTTTTGGGGGATGGGAATTATAATCTGTATACTGTTGCTCGCTGTTTTTTCCACCAGGTGCTGGCCAAGGTCAGCTCCAACGGACTCTTTGCTCTTATCAAACTGCCTACATATTTTGTTGTCTGTTCTCATGGGGGGGGGGGGTCCCTCTCATGATATTATTGCTGTTTGCACACAGAAAAGTCAATTCTGGCTTTTCCAAACTGTCCTCTGGATGAATAAACCTCTGTTCTCTACAAGGTGTCGTTTCAATCATTGAGGATCTGACAAGCCTGCCTTTGGCATTTCTTAGAGGCCTCCCATCCAAATACTTAGCAAGGTCAAAGATCAGATTGTGTGACTGGCCCAAGGTCACCCAGCAAGTTACGGTGGCAGAAAAGGGATTCAGACCTGGGTTTCCTAGATCCGAGTCTGACACCTTAATGACTACACCACGCTTGTTCTGTTCCCCAAGCGATCTAATACCAGGTGCCTTGCACTTGGCCAGAACAGAATGTGAGACCAACAGATGAATGAGTAACAGTTAAAAAATGGTTTAATAGCACTGAAAATTTAGGACTCCAACTCCTCCCATGAAGTCTAACTAATAAAGAATACTTGTGATGCTGGAAACAATTGGAGATTATTTGAAGAGCTTGCAGGCACCAATTCTTCCTTAACTGCTTCTAAGAAAGTCTGGTCCGTTTGCGCTGCTTCTCAGTTCTCCCGAAGTCCTCCAGTTAGAGTCCTCTAACTGCAGACCCAAGTGGGATCTGGGGGTCCTTCAGAACTACAGCTCATCTCCAGACTCCAGAAATCAGTTCCCCTGGAGCGGTGGTATAGTGCCAACGGGACGGGGGCAGAGGTGCCCTGGGCGGAGCAGGCCATGGGTGGGGTGGGGGCATTCTGGGGGCAAGGCGGGGCGAGTGGTGCCATGACAGGGATGCAGCGCACACACATGTTCCAGGTCCAGTTTCCCCTCATTCCGCCCCTGCCCTGGAGAAAGTAGCTGCTTTGGAAGGTGAAATCTATGGCATTACATCCCTCTGAGGTCCCTCCACTTCCCAAATCCAGCCCACCCGAAAATCTCCAAGAATTTCTCAGCGTGGAGTTGGCAGGGCTTCCTTCTCTCCACTTTTTCACCAGTGGAAAAGATGGTTGGATCCAACCTGATGTGTAAGGCCCTGTGAGTTCAGCTAGATTCCTTCATTTGAGAACAAGAATGTTACATTTGCGTCTAGGTGTCCACAACAATCTTACAGTTTTCATTTGTTCCTAAGTCTATAGGCATTCACACTCACTTGAAAGAATGAGATATTGAAAGACGCCCAAGCAGTTGGGCAACCCACACTTTCCTCCTGGGAGGTGCGACAATTACATAAATATTTACTGTAATTTCCCATGGGAGATCAGGATACAATTTCAGGCGTGTATGATTCGAGCACAGAAAAGGCACGGTTCAGTGATCTTCTGTTTGGCATACCCTCAGTTAGCTAACAAAAAAAATGCAGTGTATTTTAAGAACATTTCCCATGGCTATTTACTTGTTTATATCTTATGAGAGCCAGATACAGAAGTGCATCTAGGGAATATTCTTCCGTCGTCTGAAATGCTGCAGGCAGCCCACCTGGATGTGCGTTCTTCCGAAATTGCAACCTACAGGAGATACTGAAGGGGCAGTTCTTGGTTCAGAAAATTGTAAGGATTGGGCTCGGATCGGGTTCCCTTCTGTATCGTGGTGCTTTCAGAGGGGCTTCCAAATAGATTTTCAATATCCGCGCTCTATAGCCATGAGGGCAAAAACTTCTTTTTCCTTTCAGACTTCTTGGGAATCCCAGTCTACACTGGTTCTGTGCTGGCCTGGTCCTCTTTGATCTAAGATTGCAAATGCCTTAACAGTCCAGGTGCTCGGGAGCAACAGCCGCAGAAGGCCATTTGCTTTCACATCCTGCATGTGAGCTCCCAATGGCACCTGGTGGGCCACTGCGAGTAGCAGAGAGCTGGACTAGATGGACTCTGGTCTGATCCAGCTGGCTTGTTCTTATGTTCTTATGTTCTTAAACCACACTTCTGTTAACAACCAAACCAAGCCTGTGAAATACGAAAGAGAAATCTGGCCCAAGCATTTTTTAAAAATGGACACATTTTTTAATCTTAGCTTTTGCAATCTGTCTCACCGGAGAAAGCCATAACTAATGCTGTTATTTGTATAGCATTATGTGATGATAACTTCCCAGGCTGTTCCTTTGCATTTCTGTGTTTCTGCACCTTTGATTTCCTGGGCAGCTCTTTCCCTTTTGGCATTATTTATTCCACCTGTTTAGTTTGCTTTACAGGCTGTGGCAGCGCTCGTAAGGTAAGCCTATTGAACCAAGCCATAATAGATGTAATACATCAATACATTTGAGCTGAACAGCTTTAATTAGGCTTTCCTGGTCATTTCATCAATTCGGTCAAGTACCAGGGGGACTCGGATAGCACTAGGCCTCCTGCAGTGCATGAGAATTACGCCGCTCCAGCCCGTCACTTTGCAAGGGCAGGTCATCGACTTTAATTCGCAGACTTAATGCTGCGATCTCAAGCAAAGGTTTGGGGGAGTAAGTTCCATTGAATATAGTGGGACTGACTCCTGAGTGCCATTGAATATAGTGGGACTGAGCTAGCAAGGTCTCGATCCCAAAAGACAGAATCATAAAGGGGATGTATAAATCAGCCCTTTTAAAGTAAACCATTAAATTGAACCATGACCTTCAGATGTCAATTAGAAGTGTAAGCTTCTGCTGAAATAGGGATGTCAGCCCTCAGCTGGCAATCTCAGGAAGCTAGGGTTGCCATATGGCTACTAAGGCAGGAGGTTTCCCTTCCCAGTGGGCATTGCCTGCTGGCACTCCATCAGTCAGCATAAATATTTTTTCCCCAAAAATTAGCAATGGCATGATATCACTTCTGGGAGAATCCTGGAAGTGATGCCACACCTATTGAAAAACCCGCCGTTTTCTCCAGAAGTGTTATCATGTCATGACTGACAGTCATCCACCATGCTCCTGCCCCCTGAACTGCTGCTACTGGACAGAGCAGGCCTGGCAATCCTACCAGGAAGATTTGGCCAAGAAGAGAACTGTATCCTCTTGCCAGAATCCTCCTTAGTGGGGTCAGAGTTGTGGTCCAGGCTGATAGTAGGATTGCCAGGTCCCCCCTGGCCACTAAAAGGAGATGGGGGGGTAGAGGTCTGCTGGATCCAGGTGGGGAAACTGCTGGAGATCTGGAGATGGAGCCTCGGGAGGACAGAAGCACAGTGGGATACAATGCCATAAATCCAAATCAGCCATTTCCCCCAGTGGAATTGACCTCTGGAAATAAGCTGAAGCGACAGGGGATCCCCATCCCCATGTCCCACCTGGAGGCTGGCATCCCTAGCTGATAAGGTTGTCCACCTTCAGGTAGCATCCTTAATGAAAGTGGGATAGGTTGCTCAAACGTTAACCATCCAAAAAGCACCTATATGGCTACTGTGATTAATGTACCAATCTGCATATACTCAAACAATTACAAATAATTTTTTAGACTGTTTAACATGAACAATCTCTATAGAGGCTTATTACAAAGAAACATAAACCAAATGGACTGATAACCCCACCCGCAATACAATGCATTCAACCACACCTTTGCATTGCAAGTTTCACCCCAACACTTACTGATTGGTTACCCACCTTGGGACATAGACAATATATACCCCACTAAACATTCCCTTAGCACTAGACACAGTGTGAAACAGACTTCTCTCTCTGATACACATCTGAAGATGACAAGCCACAGATGCAGGCGAAACGTTAGGAACAAGATCTACCAGACCATGGCCACGCAGCCCGGAAAACCCACCACAACCAAATAAACCAAATAGTCCCTCTACAAAGGGCTCACAACAAAATTGACATTAAACCATATCCACATGGGCTGTCATTCCCTGGTGGTTGAATGACTTTGCATAGCTTCACATGGGTACACTATCTTGTAATCAGCCAAAGAAATCCTTTTCAAAAAAGGTTACACAAAATCCTTTTTTTTGGGGTGTGTTTTTTTTTTTGCTTAGCTATGGCCCCTTCTGCGCATGCAGAATAATGCATTGAAAGTGGATTGAAAGTGCATTATCCCGCATGTGTGGAAGGGGCCTATATAAGAGCTGGTTCTCCAGGGTAGGTAAGAAGAGGGATGGATAAATCCCCCCTTTGCATCAAAACTCCTTTAAGACATGGCTTCTCTAAGCCAAAGCACACCAATGAGGACCACTGATGTATTAAATGTGTAGTTTGGCTTTTTTTCTCTGGGCCTATGCCTGAAACGTCACATAAACCCGTGAAGCTGCCCGAAGCTTCATCAGACCATGGTTTCAAGGAGAAATGTTTTGCCTGGTCCTTCTAACTGGAGATGCCAAGAATTGAACAGGGGACCTTCTGCATACCAAGCAGATGTTCTTCCACTGGGCCACAGTCCCTCCCCATAGCCTGGGAACTGCCCCTGCTCCAGATGCATGCATCATCCATTCAGACTTTCCAATGTCCCTCAGGACGGTGCTCTGGGAAATAAGGAAATAAGGAAACTATTCTGGCAGATATGATCTGAATACTGCCCATTTCAATCATATTTTTAAAATAAAAAGTTCACAGAGGGAGAACTTTTTTTAAAGGGTCGGAGGCTGAAAAGTGACATTTTCATGTGCATCAGTACTTCAGTCCGTATCAAAAGGCCGCTAGAGTTTGATCACTGAATAGGACACTTTCCAATATGAACTTGAAACATTGACCCTGAACGTCTAAATGGAAACTCATTAGTTTCAAATTCGAGAGATGCCGGCTCGTGCCTCATGTTCCCTCCGCCTGCTCTCTTTCTTGGTGCTTCTCTTTCCTGCAATTCCTTCTTACAAGAGATCTTAATACAGCTGTCCCCCCAGCATTGTATAAATGTGTCCTTTAAAAAATATTTATTAGGGAGTTTGGTTGCAATTTTTCTATGATTGCATGGCTCATACTCAGAGACTGTTTGGCTCATACTCATATTGTATGGCTCATACTCAGAGAGCGGAGGCTGTTCAAGGTCTGTCTTCTGCTATAGCTAGACCTGTGGTTTCCAAACTCTAGGTGGGTCCTGGAGATCTCATGGCAAGAAGCTGATCTCCAGACTGAAAGGATTGGTTTCCCTGAAAAAAAAATGGTTACAGTGAAGGACAGACTGTATAACATGATGTCCTGCTGAGATCTCTTCTCTCCCTAAGCCCTGCTCTTCCCAAGTCTCCACAAACTTCCCAGCCCAGAGTTGGCTACCCTAGCTAGATCTGATCATGAAGTACAAATGCTAATTAACAATCTATTTAAGAACACAAGTTCCTTTCCTGCTAGTGCGAAACACAAAAGAGTTTACTGCCAGTGGATAAGAGGAGCAGAAATGTACTCACGAAGGAGGAAAAAAGGAGGGATTGTAGCTGAACGGAGAAACCATCTAAGGCTCATTCCACACACGCAGAATAATGCACTTTCAAACTGCTTTCAATGCTCTTTGAAGCTGTGCGGAATAGCAAAATCCACTTGCAAACAGGTGTGAAAGTGGTTCGAAAACGCATTATTTTGCATGTGCGGAAGGGGCCTAAGTTTTGAAGCTGGCTGGCCAGCACATGCCTTGGCAAGCTCAAATGCTTTGTGGGCTATTCATGCTGCTTGTCTTAACACCTGCTCAACCTGTATATTTGTAAATACACTTTGAAAGCAAAACAACGCACATCCCCAGTACTGTATCCTCACTCAGCTCAAAGAGCTACATGGATCAACAGGTCACTGCAGTTTCCAGAAACATTGGAGAACGTACAATGGAGGAAGCAGTTGGCTTCTTCCCATTCTACAGTTTCACAATACAGGTGCACCAGAGATTCACTATGGATTCAGTGAGAAATTCAGGGTTGTCACCAATGACTGCATTGCTGCCGAGGTACCCTCTTTTTTCTCCACATACTTGGTCCCTGGTGTCACGGCAGTGGGACCATTCCTCCTCTGCATCAGTAGCTGACAAGGGTACAGGAAATGCATATCACCATTCTTACCAGGTGGAGGGTCAGTTGAGATGAATGTGATGAGCAGAGACAAATAGACCATACCTCGATGGGCCTTTGCTCAGCAGTAACTTTGTACTTTATCAACCCGGAACAGAAGTGTAACTAAAATATTTCCCCAATCCTTTCTGGAAAAGGAGATCTATAAGGAAAAGGGGTCAGGTTAGTAGCCTGGAGAAGATATCTGCAATCCCTCAAAGTAATTTTACTAGCATTTTTTAACTCACGGTTTAAGCACGCTTATATGGAATTAAGAACTTAATAGAACCAACTTCCAAGTAATGTGTTTAGAATCAAGGCATTAGAAACCAAGATCCATTTGCACTTCAGAGCAAAACTAGCTGATATCACACATCCCAAGTCCCCCATGAGTTAATACATCCCCTCCCCAATCTTCCTTTTCCAAGACTATTTTCACAACATTAATGGCATCCAAAGTTCAGATGCTGGAATTAATCATAGGAGTGGCAAATGCAGTAAATTCTATACATATGCTTCAGGAGAGCGAATTCCCCCAAAAAACCTCCTCCAATTTAAGTGGAATAGCATACTTTGGGATTGATATCAGCTAAACACCCAAGTTAATCACACTCCTAGCTATCACAGTGGGACGGCATGCCAAAGCCGAAGTGGAGCTTTGCATTTAATGGATGAAATTCTATTTGCTACCAACTGATAGTGAGTTTTGGCAGCTGAGTGATGTATTTCCGGAAAGAAGATGTCCTCGAAGTAACTTGTGGCTGTTTCGAAAGATTTATTAAAACTAAGTTGACACTTGCATTGCTGATAGAGGTAATTTCAGAGCTCTTGAAATTCTACTGACCCTAAGATAATGAAACCACCACCTCCGGCACATTTGTATTCTGTGGTGTATGGTGTGGCTCATGGCGACGAATGAGAAACACTGTCATTATCTGCTAGAAAAATTCACAATAGTAACTGAGGGCAAATTCATGGGCTGGGAGATATAACTGGGAAAGGGAGATACTGTAGCAGTCAGAGCCCAACAGGCCGCTTGGTTGCATAAACAAGAATGATAACAAGTTATTAGACAGTTAATAAAACTTGGAGCTTTGCGAGAGGAAAACAGCATCATAACTGCACCGAGTTTCTTAAAAACCCTTTAAAAAATCCTGTATCATAGCAAAGCATTTCTATTATGCCCTAAAACAAATCCAGCCAATTCCTATGAATGCAAGGGACCATGAAACGCACTCGTGAAAGTCTTGCTATGGCAGAGAAATGTGCATATATATGGCACAGACAGCCACAGTCCATGCAAATGAAAGCTGGAATTATAATCCCAATAACATTTGCCAGTGGCGTAGCGCCAAGAGGGAAGGTGCGCAACGCACCGGGCGTGCGCCCCTGTGGGGGCATGGTGAGGGCATTCCGGGGGCGTGGTGGGGCAAGATGGGCATGGCAGGGGCGCAGTTCCCCCTCGTTCCACCCCTGACATTTGCCCACATTCTTTCAGATAAGATGGATGGGTGCTAAAGTCTGATCCAACATATCCAATCTGTCAGCTTATCCCAATGGTGGCGAACCTTTGGCACTCCAGATGTTATGGACTACAATTCCCATCAGACCCTGCCAGCATGGCCAATTGGCCATGCTGGCAGGGGCTGATGGGAATTGTAGTCCATAACATCTGGAGTGCCAAAGGTTCGCCACCACGGGCTTATCCAATACAGAGGTAGTCCATATGAAATCAGGAAGGAAGGGAGATGGCTGGGATAATTTTATGGTAAAACACATTTGAAAACAACAGAAAACCAAGCAGAGTGAATGAAACATTTTGCTGTTTCTGCAGGATTTTTCAGAGGGAAAAAAAATGTCTCCGATGCATTATGCGTGTTTGCATTTATGGAGGTTCTGAAATGTCAGGTTATAAACACTGCTGCTGTAAATCAAATTAGAAACAAACGGGAGGATTCTGGATTTGGACCTATTTATTTTCAAATCTCAACTATGTAATCCAACATTGTACAGAGAGGAAATGGGGCGGATTTCCTCTACAGGTCAATTCCGCACAGTGCAAATATCCCGAGTTGAGCCGGGGAAATATCTCAGTTTGGCCAAGATGTTTGCCTGGTTCCCGGTCCTAAAGCAGGTTAGTCCCACGATATTTCCCTTATCCCATTTTTTTCAAAAACTACTTAAATTGCCATCTTTTTACAAAATCACGTATTGAGCTGCTTCTGTGCAAACACCACAGGAGCAAAACCGGTTTATTTTTCCCACCCCGCCACCTGACCTCCCGGTCTCGCTGCCTGATCTCCCCTGATCTCCCCGCCTGACATGTTGGTTTCATCTTTGCTGAGTCACTGACCGGCATGGCAGCCGACCCTTCCCAAAATGCTCCCCCAAGAATGTCTTCTGCTCATGATATCGACTGAGATCCATTTCTCCTGGGTTACTAGGGAGTTAATCAGGAGTGGAGTCTCAAAAATGTCCCCATTTTCTTTTCTGTACATGTACTGTTTGCTTGGAGTGCGTAGTTTGGGAGATGCACACCTTGGGTCGAATGTTACTGAGCATATCACGGGAGGGGGGGCAGTGTCTGATTTTCTGCAAAGTAAAAGAATGTGACTGGGAACGTGATGCTGTGTGCCATTGTTGCTCTATGTTTTTGGCTATCGCTTGCCGTGTTGTGGGCTGCAACAGCCCCTATTCAGAACTGGAAAAATGGGGGAGGGGCTTGGTTTTCCCGTGGTCGCTGTGGGTTGACCAATCAGAGGAGCTGTCTTTGTGGAAGGTCCTCATGAAGGTCCTCCTGTCATGCAGAAAATCCTGAGCTATCCCCTAAGCGCGTGTCATTCTTGGTGCTCTTCAAAATGGCGCCTTTTGATGACCCCGCGCAGAGCGGGGTCGTGGGGAAGCCCGGGCATGGGCCAGAAATGGGCCAGAAATGACGCACACAGTGAATAGCGCGCAGCGACGGTGGTAGAAGGAAAAGTGGGGAAAGACCCTGGGTCAGGGTATAAACTATGCACTGTCAAATAATCATAACTCAGAAACAGTGTGGTATAGTGGTTAGCGCATAAGCATGAGGAAACCTGAAATCCAATCCCTAGTATGTCCTAAATCCTGTTGGAGATCTTTGGGCAATTTGTTTAGAAGGAAGTAATAAATGTATATGCCTCTATACTGTCACCTCAGTCAGCTAAGGGAGATTGCTTTCTCCAACTTGAGGAACAGTTCTCCAATATAATAAGTTATTCTTCTGGTAGAAGAAATGGTAGCGTATAGTCAGTAGCTGGCTACATATTAGCACTTGCAAACAACTATAACTGAAGACTAGAAAAGAAGCAACTGTCAAAACAGTGTGATTTCTACTGTTCGTGGCAAAAATTACAGCTAGTATTTTTATGTGATTGGGAGAAAGTACTATTCAAATATTTGCAGGGAATGGAAACATTTGGGACATCTAGAAATTGCCAAAATTAAATTTCTACTTTCTCCATTATTTGGAAATACCTTAACCACATATTAGTGCGTTTTGAGCTTCTCACTGGGGGTTATCTATATTTTACTTTCATCCCAGGTCTTCTCAGGGTCCTTGCAGTCAAAGATGTGTTGTGAGTTCTGTTCTGGGAATTTACTTTCAAGCACGCAGGACCCTGATTCGAATGCAGACCCTGGTGGCTGAGAAGGGCCCATGGTCTTCAAATCATGCCACTTTTCCAGCCTGGTATAGCCTCTGAGGTGTACAATTTGCCTCACTAGGGAAACTCAAGTGTACCTCATCAGTGTATGCACAGCCTAGACTGAGCCCCACACTCACTGTGTAATGAATCTCCCTTTAGCTGGTCTGTCTAATATTCCAGCCTTAAGCTTAAGCTATGGTAGTAGAGATATTTCCTGAAGGCTTCGCCCAGCACAACCAAGAGTTTTCCCCAACTCACAGCCAATGCTGGCAAGACTTATTGCTGTCCCTTATTGGAAGAGTCTTAATAAGTCTCTAAGAACTGGCAGAGATAATAAGTCTCTAAGAACTGGCAGAGATAAGATAATAAGATTTCTGTAGTACCTACAGATGAAAAAATAAAATAACGGCTGGCAAATCTGAGCCCCTGCTGACACTCCAGCTTTAGAGCCCGAGGCATTCAGATGGCGTCTAAACAAGGAAATCTCTGAATCATTTTATAGGATTCTCTCTCTCTCTCTCTCTCTCTCTCTCTCTCTCTCTCTCTCTCTCTCTCTCTCTCGCTCTCTCTCTTTTACTTCTGCTTACAGACTCTTCACTTTTCATCACTGTAGGGAAGAAAATATCAAGATTCTGCCAAACAATGCATTCAGGTTCTGGTTTTTTAAAAACGAAAACAGAGAGATTAAAAACACCGAAGGCTCAGAAAAAACAGTCGCTCTCCACTCAGGCCAGAAGCCTACCAGCATGTCAGATCAGGAGATGTTTGCTCAAACGGAGACGCAGCTTCAGAGAAAAATGAAACATGTGGCAAGAGAGGTACTTTGACTCTCCTCCCTCCCGGAGAACTTGCTGTTTACTCAATTGAGATACTGATGAGAAAAACTATACCAGGCAGGAGACACAACCTCCAGGACAGAGCAGGTAAACTTGCTAAGAAACAGTCAAAACTGTAGTTCAGAATTTTATTACAAGCAGAAAACTTTCAGAAAACAATCCAGCGTTTACAAGCTAGTCCAGCAGGAAAAGAAAATGAGAAGAAATTGCATTAGGAGAAAAATAACATCCATTTGCGTTTGTTTATACGACCTTGCAAATTGTCAGGACTACAACTTCCAGCATGCACTGGCTCCCACCTTTTTCCAACAAGAGCGGGAAAACAAACTGAGAAGCTACATTCCACCAGAGCTTCATGGCCAATGAGAGGCCAGAGACTGGGCAGGGGGAGAAAGCTGATTGGTTGTTGTTGAGTTCAGAACTAAAATAAATACTGGAACTGAGGACACGAATTCTCAATTCCAGCACCCTGTATTTAGGGCAACGCAAATCAATAAAGTCCTTCTCTTTAAGTTAACTGCGTTTGAGTGTGTTCAGCCTTAGACAAATCAGGAGAAAGGCCAGTCTTTCCCAAAGTTTTCTTGCGCCCCAGTTATTGAAATGAATGAGGGAGGCAAAGAGATTGTCCAATGGGGAGGCTTTTGAAACCATTTTTTCAGGGGAAGAAACCATACCTGATCTGTTCCCACTTCCATGAAAGGAAACACACAGGTTCCTATTTGTTTCTGTGGCAAGATAATGGAAAATAATAAAAAATAATGGAAAATAATAGAAATGTGTAAAAAAATGGAAAATAATAAAAATAAAAATGCATAAGGAAAAGCATAGTTTAAAATAAATTTTACCAATTGCAAAAACAGAAGAATATTCTGATGGTTATAAAAGAAAGCTATTCTGCATTTGGAAGTTATTTTGCAGTTGAAAATGTACTACTTCTAGAAGAATTTGGCTGCCACTGACTCTCCATATTTCTGCCTCGCATGATATGGATCTCTGCCTTGTAAAAAGGAGTCCCCCTTCAACCTCCCTCCCTCCTTGAGCACAAAACTGCCACTTTAGCCACCACCGCCTGCCACCACTTTTGCCACTCTGGTTGGCCTAGGGTCCCACCCACAGCTGTCTTCCAAAGGCTCCCGGAATGGCTGAGAGAGTCCTGAGCTGCCTGAGGTTGTTACCGCTTCTGCTCGGGTAACATTAAGAGATTTCAGTTCAGGTAACGTAGTGAGGCGCAGGAAGCTGGTGTTCTTCAAAAACAGAATGTTTTATTCAAAAGTATTTGCTACAGCTCAGGCAGGGGAAATCACGCTCTCGTAGCCAAGCGCCGGACCTTTTATACACAAAGATCAAAAGAATGCAAGGGGGTAGGTAAGGGGGCAGGTAAGGGGGCAGACCCTTATCTTGCAACAATAAAGAAACATCAACACATAAAAGAGAGTTACACTTACAACTTTGTGAATGGAACCATGAGATCTCGCTGTCAGGCGTCTTCCCGCGAGACCTTACGGTAGTGCAGAAGGGGTTGAAGAGTGTCCATTCATAAAACTGGGTGAGGCTGTTAACACACCCAGGTATCTGGTAATCAGATGGACTGCTTCCTTGAGGTATGTCCTGAGGCTCCTGTGCCTCAGTCCTGCAACAAAAGAAAGTTCAAATGGTCCAATGGTGATCTTGGCGCGTTCTTCAACGGCTGGGACCTCTGGGGTGCCATCATCAGATTCAATTTGTAATTCCAAAAGGGTCTTTGTTTTTGCTAAAGAGATTTACCGGGTGTTGGTCCAAACTGAATTCCAGGACTAACTTTCTTGGGTCTTAATATCAGCTGCAACAAGCTATTGCTTTTACTAACAGATACAAATATCTAAAGTAACATGTCTAATTTAAACATTAGATGCAAACCTAAATAACTTACAGTATACCTTATATATGTGAACAAGAATATCCTAAACTAACATTAATAAACCTTAAATCGATTGGAAAACCTAGCTAAGACATAAGCATACACATTGGGCAAACAAATCCAACCCTGAGGGGCTTACATTAAATCTTAAAAGGGATAAAAGCAGGAAGAACACCATGTGAAACATTGGCACAACCATATATATACACGTCCTTTTCAGACCTTATGGAGACTTCTGGGTGACACTAGTCTCTTTGCTCTGGTCCTTAGCCAGTGTAGTCTGGCTATAGGCTTCTCGGGTTGGCACGTCACATATTTGTGTCCTGCCGCTTCAGGTGCAGCCTGAGGATCTGAGTGAGACACATGAACATGGCCCTTGACATCCTGAAGTTGGCCACCCACTGCTCATCATCCGACACTCTGAGGATGAACTGTTCCCACCACTCCTTGCTCGTGGGGTACACCCAGTACTGGGGTGCCTGGAGGGAGCATGTCAGAGTGAACCAGCACTGTAAGGCTGCTTGGTGGGGCTGCTTGCCCTTGCCGGTGGCTCGGCCAGGAGCTGCCAGCAGCAGCATCTGCAGAAAAGCCCGCGTCCCTAGGTGGCCGGACACATCGCTGCCAGTGGCATCTGCTGTATGGTTGGGCTGGTGTTTCCTGAGGGCCACCACTGTTTCTACCAGCTCTTTTGGCTCCATGGCTGCAGCTGTAGTCCTGACCCAGCACCATGCAGCATGCTCGCTGGCAGTGCCCTGGATCAGGGGAGGGGCATGGGGACATTGTGCAGCACTGAATGGTTGATTGAGTGGATCCTGCCAGATGTGGCTGATCACACGCTGCTGACAGGTGCCAGCCAATCATTGCGGCAAGCACCTGTGATGCCTGCATTCCTTCATTTCTGTGTGGTTACGTAGCTGCGCAGCTGCAAGAGTGAAAAAAAATTAAGCGATCGTGAAGCGGCGTCATGCAAAGCCTCACACCTCTGCTGGGTCGCTTGTTGTCAACGGGGCGCCAGCCTATGTGAGCGCCCCAGGACGGATGCACATTCATTTACAGCATTTGCACATCACATTTAATTTGCTGTGTGGAAGGGGCCTTAGTTCTAAAGTTGAGGTGTCACAACTGAGAAACCCTTCCCTCTTGAATGTCAGAGCTCCCCAACGTGGTGCTTGCGCCCCATTCACAACACATTTCCCAATGCCTGCAAAATGTCTTTAGAAAATGGGTGGATTTTGTGAGGGCTTTTGCCATGAAAAAATTCTTATTGATCACAGGAGATAGGATTAGCTGCACAATTTTTTTTAAAAAAAGATTGCTTTGGCAGCAGGTTTCACCGCAGTTCAAGGATACTCCCAGAGTGTCTGAAGGCAAGATGAGGCAGCCATTTTGTGTCTGACTCCTTCCCTTGTGGCAGTTATTTTTTTCTGTCCACCATTTTGTGGCTATACCTACCACAGTGAAAATTCCAAAGACGCCCATAGCCTGAAAAAGAATGGGAACCTCTTTCGTATACACTAACTCATCTTCAAAGGCCTCAGACTCTTGGGAAAAAAAGATGCATAGATTTTTTTTTTAAAAAAAGATTCATCTGGAAGTAGACATTCCCTCAAGAGCCTTTTAGTCATTTAAGGAAATCATCACCTTCAGAGGTGTGGTGGGAAATATCTTTTTTTTTCCTGCCTTCATCTGCCAAGATGAAGATTTTCTGCCAAATCTTCTCATTTTTCAGCACCAGGCTAAAATGTCATTAAAAAAATTACCAAGGCTTTTGTGATCCTCAAAAGGTTTGGTTTGATCTGTTGTGAAATACATGTTTTTAGTTCAAGGTTTTAATGTGTTAGAACTTTGTCCTAATTGTATGCCGCACTGCTGGGCTGATTTCTGCCATTGTCCCATAACTGAATGGAAACCTCATAATTATAGTAAATATGTACTAACTGACAGAATTTAATAAAGCTATCTAAAAACCACAGGAGACCATTTCATTAGAAGGTCCCCACTGCAGAGGGTAGGCTGAGTTCTGTAAGTATGAAAGCAATTTTCTAGTACAGCGTTCTTTTTTTAATTTCTTTTAGATTTTTCATCAGAGCTATTCCTGCAGTGATAAAGTTCTATGCAAATGCCACATGAAAGCACTCTCTCTCTCTCTCTGCTATTATTAGGAAAACACATAATGATGGTTAATTACTTTCATGAAAATAGGTATATACCTAATTAGTTACCTTTATCTTAATTTGCACCTGGGAAAATTATTGTGAAAAGGGTACATCATGTGCAATTTAGCTTATGAAAGCATACACTGAAAATAAGATATTTAAGCAAAATGGCACACATGGGTACAACTGGCTTTTACAGTGAATCATGACTGGGGCTTGTAATTGGCGTGACTTCACTGTTTTGTTTTGTTTTAAAAAAATAATGAGCTGATCCAATCGACCTTTAGAAAGTGAGTTTGAAAATCCTTATACTTCAAAGTTTGCAAAAACCATGGTCATTGGCAAATTTCAACATGAGGGGAACAGATCAGAGTAGCTTCCAAACTTCACTAAAAGGCAGCCAAGGCGACTCTG
Source organism: Sphaerodactylus townsendi (assembly GCF_021028975.2). NCBI lineage: Eukaryota > Metazoa > Chordata > Lepidosauria > Squamata > Sphaerodactylidae > Sphaerodactylus > Sphaerodactylus townsendi. Next base: position 134,602,652 of record NC_059428.1, read on the forward strand.
AACAGAAGTGTAGTTACAGAACATCTATCAGAATTTTCTGCAAGAGTCAAGTAGAAGAGGAGGAGTTAGGATGAATACCCCACTTATCTCAACTGTAAGGAGTCTCAAAGCAGCTTACAAACTCCTTTCCCTCCCTCTCTCCACAACAAACGCCTGGTGAGGCAGATAGGGCTGAGAGAGTTAAGAGAGAACTGTGACTGGTTCAAGGTCACCCAGAAGACTTCATGTGTTGGAGCGGGGAAACAAATCTAGTTCACCAAGTTAGAGTCTGCCAGGTGGAGAAGTAGGGGATCAAATTTGGTTCTCCAGATTAGAGTCTACTGCTCTTAACCAAGATAGTTTGGGGATTCAAAATTAGTTAGTTTGGAGCAGCAACATAGCGCCGTGGGAATGGGGGGTGCGCAATGCACCAGGCACATGCCGGCGTGGGGATGTAGAGGGGGTGTTCTGGGGCATTCCAGGGCAGGGGCGTGGCAGGGGCGCAGGGTATACGTGTGCCCCAGGCACAGTTCCCGCTCTCTCTGGCCCTGGTTTGGAGACTCACTTCTAGAAAGTAGGTGGGAGTCACCTTGTCTAAGTGGAGAAAGGAATAAAAAGCTAGATGACTTGTTTCTTCTCTTATTATACTGTCTGACTGATAATCCTTGGGTCAATATGAGCCATGTCTTGAGGGAGCCAGGATATCTCATGAACCCAAGACAGATCCATGCTATGAAAAAAGAGAATTTGGGTGGAGGGAAAGTCATGCATTGTCAAAGGCTTCTACAGCCAGAATCAACTGTCTGTTGTGGGTTTTATGGGCTGTGTGGCAAGATGTGGGCAAAACATTAGGAGCCAAAACTACCAGACCATGGTCACACAGCCTACAACATCCAGGAAAATTATGCCTTTGCTAGAAAGACAGCTGTGAATCACCCACCGGCTGCAGTTGCCTCTTGGGGTGGGGTGGGTGGAGCCAGCCAAGGTGACTGCTTCCGCCCAACTAGGGGCGGAAGCAAAGCCCGCGCCATGTTGGGCCAGGGCTGACATCACCAGAGGGGAGGGCTGACTGAACTTTTAAAGGGGTCAGCCCTTCTTTGTGCCGGCCATGTGCTCTGGCAGGCTGGCAATTTGCCCACCCACCTCTCCCTGGGCTTTCGTTACGGTAATGTATGTTTTTCTGTCATAGCCATTGGCAGTGGCACATGGGTATTGATCTGGAAGTGCCAACGGCGGCAAGAGGCAACTGCCCTGCCGAACCGGCAAACAGGGAACACCTCTTGCCAGGAGTGTCCGCCTGGCAGAGCACCTCAGCAGAGCGAAACTCAATACACGGCATCCGCCCGTGGGAGCTTCGCTAGGAAGCAGACAGGCCAGATCAAGACCCATGCTACACCTCACGCTTCTGTGTTGTTTGGTTAATAAATGGCTGTGGCCAAGTGTTTATCCCAGCAAAGAGTCTTGTGTGGTTTTTGGGAGAGGATCCACTCAGATGGTTCCCACCCTCAGAAGGCAATGAAGGCATTTTAGCATACCCCATTCTCCGCACAGAACATGACAATGAAACATTGGCTTGGATGCTATAAACAAATTCCGTATGTGCCAGGTAGTCTCTGTGTGGAGCATGCTTCCTCTTCTGCTAAAGATTTCATTTGCACGAAGGCCTTTTGAAAATCAGTGACCTTGCATAAAGGGAAGTGTTAACAGAAAAGGACAAGACACACAAGGTTTCCCAATGGGGAGATTTCCTGCCATCCTCCTGATGTCTCCATTGGTGCTTGGCCGGTTGGTTGTGGGGAGGAGTGGGGAGAGAAAGAGTTATTGAGGAGGACCTCAGAGCATCACTCCAACACAGTGACAGCATATATGAATTTGCACCAAGAGAGATTTCAGGCCACAATGTGAAATCATTCCACCTGTTTCCGCCCTCTTCCTCTCCTCCTCACCTTCTGAAGCACAGACTGTACTTAGCATACACAGAACTCCTTCATAAGATTTAAAAATTCCTATGGAGATGAAATGTTATGGTGCTATTGTAACCCCCATGCTCAGAATAAGTTTAGAAAGGGGTGGAGACCCAAAGCAGGAGACGGCTGCAGAGCTCATGTAGTTGGAGGGGACAAAGCTACCAGATTCGGACCTTGGTTGTATAAGCCCTTAACACCTTGTTAAAGGTTTTTTATGTTTGTAATGGGTGAGAGTTCTCCTGGAAACCTTCATCGTGTTGAATCCTGTTCACCAAGCCCCTGGAGTCCTCAGGAGCCAACCCACTTGCAAAGAAGAATTGGACTTGGCAGTATCAGTAGACTGTAAAATAAGGACTTGAAAATGCAACCTGAACAGGACCTTGAAGTGTGATGTTAAATGTTGATGTTATATGTTAAGAAAGTAAACCATTTTGTTTTTAAAATTTGTCATTGCAAACTCATTCCAAGTTCTGCCCCACAGAACCCACAAGCTGAGGTTACACTATGTCTTGTCGAAGGCTTTCACGTCCAGATTCACCTGGTTGTGGTGGGTTTTCCGGGCTGTGTGGCCGTGGTCTGGTGGATCTCGTTCCTAACGTTTCACCTGCATCTGTGACTGGCATCTTCAGAGGTGTATCACAGAGGGAACAGGGGTCCCCACCATGCTTCCGGTGTAACTATCACATAGGAACTGCAAATTCTTCTCAGTTCTCCACATACAGTATCTGATTCTGACTGGGACTGTGGTATCCGTTAGAAGCATCTTTCACCCCACACCCTGTTGCTGTCATGAAATAGTCCAAGGGAGATGTGGTTGGGGAAACCTAAAAATGAAAATGAGGGTTTCTCTATTGGACCAAATAGCACACACACACCCCAGGACCACCACTGATCAGGAAAATGGTGCAGAGGAAAGATGGTTAAGTCCTGCTTTACATATGCCAGAGTCATTATCCAAACTGGACACCCTACACATCGGAAATGAAGAGGAAACTGTAAGTCACAGGTGTCCCCTCCATGTGGTGGACTCCCATGATGGACAGAGACTTTTGGTATAAGGTTCCTCCTTTAAAAAAAAAATTATTGATATTTTGGATCGTTATTTTTACAAACATTTTGCAGCCTTTTGTTACATCCTTAATATCATTTTTCCCCTTTCCCCCCTCCCTCCACCCCCCAAATTCCTTCTTCTTTCTTTCAAATGTGCAGCAGAAGGTTCATTTTTTCAACTCTTCTTTTCCACTTACCTTCTATAATTCCAACTTCAGTCAACCAATCTGTGAATTCGGTCCAAATTGTCAACATGTCCATTTGTTTATCTTGCCAAATTTGGTTTCTTGACATTATTCCGAAAATTTCTAGTTGTACCTGTTCCCATACATATTCCAGCCATTTCTGTATAGTCCATATATATTTATTTTTCCATCCCAATGTTATTAAGGCATGGACTGCTCTTATCATTAATGTAAATAATAACCTTTGTCTTTGTTCTATTTCTTTGTTATCTATTATGCTTATAAGTAATAGGTCTATATTTATCCTTATTTTTACTTTTACATATTTTTCTATGTGCAATAAAACATGTTTAACCTCTTCACATTCAAATTGTTTAACCTCTTCACATTCCAACCACATATGTAAATATATTGTATTTTTATCCCCACAGTGCCAACACTTTAGACTAAATCCTCTTATCATATATGCCAGTTGCTTCGGGGTTCTATACCATTTTAACATTAATTTCTTCTCCAGTTCTGCATATTTTTCAATTTTTATCTTATTTATATTTTCTATTATTTTTGAATAGTATCTTTATCTTTTATTTATTTATTTATTTTTATTTATTTATTAGATTTCTATACCGCCCCATCCCCGAGGGGCTCCTGTTCACCATCTTTTCACCATCTTGTTTCCATTTTTCTGTAATGGCTCTTACCATGAACTCTTAATCATCAACCATATATTTATATAGATTCCCCAAAATTCTCCCTGCGGTCTTTTCATATTTTATTATGCATTTCTGCATTATACTTTCTCCTGTAATCCTTGAGACTTTTATCTTTTCCCAAATGCCTCTTAATACCAACCAGTTCTCAAAACCTCCTAATTCTATAAATTTTGACAAAGTTATTATTTCTCCTCTTTCATTATACAAATTAGCTACAATGCCTTTCCTTTGTAAAGATCTTATCGCATTTCTCCCCTCTTTACTAACCATGCCCTTTGGGGATTGGGCGGTATAGAAATTGAATAAATAATAATAATAATGCTTCCCAACGGCGTCTTGTCCAGAATCCCTGGCATCCATAAACCTTTCCATTTCTCCCAAATTTCTAACATCACTTTTCGGAGTCCAATTAATTTTTGTTTTTCTGTTTTTAAATAATTTGTATAGATCCCAAAGCAGCCTACCTTCTCATTTATCTCGTTTTCAAATTTAATCCACCTTTCCCTTTTGTCCTCTTGAATTCCCATCAAACTCTTTATTTGGAAAACCTCATAGTATTCTTGTAATTTCGGAATCCCCCAGCCCATAAGTTTCTTTGACATATATACTATTTTGTTCATTACTCTCGGTCTTTTTTGATTGAACATCCAAGATTAAATTTTATTATCCCATTCCTCAAACTGCGTCTTTTTGATCTCTAAGAGTAGAGTACGGAATAGGTAAAACATTTTTGGCATTACGCACATTTTTAATGCCATTATTCTTCTTGTGATGGATAGGTTCTTCTCTTGCCACTCTTTTAGTTGCTTCGCAGTTTTCTTCCACTTTGTTTCATAATTATATTTAAACATCTTCTCCTTTCTACTTGTTAGTGTTATGCCTAAGTATTTAATTCTCTTCTTCACCATTTCCTTTCCTAATGTTTTCTTTTCTATGTTTATTCCCAATATTTCCATTTTTTCCCATATTTACCTCCAACCCAGAGAGCTTTTGAAAATCATTTACTATTATTTTCAATTCTCTCAACGTTTCCACTGGGTTAATCATTATTAATAATATATCATTGGCAAATAAATTTAACCTTATTTCTTCTTGATTAATCTTATATCCTTTAATTCTTCCATTATTTCTAATCCTATCTGCTAAATATTCCATTGCTACCACAAATAGTGATGGTGAGGTTCCTCCTTTATGGAATGCCCAGCCTCTAACTCTTCAACTTACAGTACATTTTCAGCTCCAGGTCCAATTATTTTATGTTCCCTTTGATATTTTATTTGATGTCACTCTTCCATCTTTACTTATACTGCTGCTTTATAGATCTGCTGTTTTTAGCTGTTTCCAGTTGCTCTTTTATTGGATTTTAATGCTACTGTTTTGTAATTCCCTTCCTTCCTTTTGCCATGTAAAGGAAAAGAGTAGAAGTGAGGTGTTGAGTTTTTTTCCTTACTAACAGTTTTCTGGCCTAGTTACTAGTTCAACATTGGCATCCGGCAAGAACTTTTTGAGGAATGGGAATGTGTCAGTTGCCATTGCTCCAACAACATTTCCAGCAGGAAGCAGGAAGTGATGTCATGATGATGTTCTAGGTTTCACTGGAAGTTTATGGATTCACCTGGAGCATAGGCAAAATTTAGACTGGGAGAACAGCCTAGTAAAACACACACAACTTTCATGAGTCTAGCTCCTTGACATCTTGCTTTTGTTAGGTCTTGGACCTTTAGTCAATAAACAGACTCTAGATTCTTGATCAGCAGTGTTTATTGAAAGGCAACGAAGTATCCAGCTTGAGAAAGCCAGTTCTGCCAGACCTGGCTTTCCTGGTTCCCTTTATTTCCAATCAGTTACCCCTCTCCCCCAGTTTTCCCAGGGAAAGTGTGTGAAGAGAGTTGTTTGGAGGCTTAGGCGCCCTAAGGTCGTGATAGGGATAGATGCAGCCACCTGGCTCGCCTCCCCTCTCAGGGCAACAGGCACACCTTGTTTCTCTGGAGGTTAGCTCACCAGGGTCATTAGCCTAGTTATCTATAATTTGTGTCAAAGCCATAAAGGTCAGAAGAGAGAGGAAGAGAGAGAAAGGCCCTTGACATATGAATCAGGTTATTGATAACTTGCCACAATTACACCAAAGTGAATCACCAGGCACAGCCCCTGACTGCTTTTAATAAAAATAAATCCATAATTGGATCATCCACATAATCTTTATTTTGGTCCTTAGGAAGGAAATGTTGGGGATGTGATGGTTCAGAGGAATGTCACATGTTCTATGCCAGGGGTCGGCAACCTTTACCATTCAAAGCGCCATTTGAACCCATTTTCCACAGCCCCGAAGATCTACCGAGCCGGAGAGGCGGCTCCACACAGAGCCGCCTCCAGTCCGGCCCCTCAACTCACCTTTCCTTCCAGTGCTGGGAGGTGGGGCCTCTGGGCAGACAAACCCCCTCTGCCCAATGGAGCAGGCAGCTGCCTACTCCATGGGGCAGCGGGGGGATGGTGGCTGCAGCCTGCCAGGTGCTGCCGCTTCTCACGTTGCGGGAGGCAGTGGCACCGGGCAGAGAGGGGATGGCGGCTGGGGGGATGGCGGCTGCTCTGACCTCCAGGCCATGCAGAGCCGCAGTATAAGGCTGAAAGAGCTGCATGCGGCTCTGAAGCCGTGGGTTGCAGACCCCTGTTCTATGCCATACTTGTCCCATGTGGCAACTTTCCAAAGACAGACATAGTGCAAGATTATTCAATAAGTATTATTTAGTATTTATTTACATTTGCATCCCACCGTTCTGCCCTTTAGGGACCACCAAGGAAATGAACAATTTAATACCTATATGATAAAAACACACATTATAAAACCATTAAAATCACTTCCAAACATACATCTTTAAAACAATTGAAAAACACAGTGAAAATACAGAGAAAGCATTATTGCAATCCATTCTTCTTTCTATGCCATATCTGTGATTTTCAAGTGCAGAGCCAGTGCCCTTTCTGCCCAACAAAATATGGGCAAAAACCATATTCATTTATTATTGTTCCACAACGTGTACAACTACAAGTAGGATGATATGTTCCTGATAATATTCCTGTCAGGGATGAATTCAAAAGTATTTTTCCCTTCACATCTGGTGGAATTGTTCTATTGTCGTAACAGAAGTACTGGCAAATAATATTAGATGGATTAAAACATTTGATTACATTGCTTTGCAATTAAATCTGAATATGTACAATGTTTTTTTTTAAAACAAGAGGGGCCAGCGTAGCGCTTGTCACAAAATCAACAATGAATCTACATGCTCTGAAATAACATAAAAAGCATTATCCCAAACAGCAGTGACAGCTATCAATACAGAAACCATTTCCAAATGCCCCTGCCTCTCTGTCTTAGTCATAGGAAGTGATTAAGCCCATTCTTTCCAGCACAATATAAAAATATTCTACAGCGAACCTGGCAACAGATGTTTACTAATCACAGGGAAATTTTGCATATTGAAAAGGGGAAATGGCTTTTTGGAGATGACATTGATGTAATTACAATTGCACACTCCAGTGTCTGGAAAAATAAGCTGACTGCTGGAATGGAAACATAAAGCCAAGTTACCCTTAGTTCTGTGGACTGGCTCCAAGTCTTGCTGTCTGTTAAGAAAGGATGAAGAGTAGTGACTTCCGTTCAGATCCTTCGTATTCGTGTAAATTCAGTCCGAGATGCGACTTCATATTTTTGTTGCTTTCAAATTAAAAGAAAAGGAAGTTCTTAGGGGTGAGGAGGAAGTTCTTAGGGGTGAGGCTTCCCTGGGCTAAAACAACCTTTTAACCATGAGGAATGAAAGATGTATTCAGCAGGTCTCAAGCTGCTAGACACAACGAGAGGGTCACCTCTCCAGTTTTATCCCTCTCTTTTAGGAGAGCCCACCCTTCATTTGCTCCTGGTTCTTCCAAATGCTTGGCCATGAAATGACTCGCATTATGCTTCCACATTCCACCTTGAATGACTCGGTTAAGAGTTTGTCTCCCAGCTTGGCTGACACATACAAACCCACTCTCTCAACTGATACTTCCAGAACTTCGGAAACAGAGGCTCATTCCGCACATGCAGAATAATGCACTTTCAAACTGCTTTCAGTGCTCTTTAAAACTGTGCGGAATAGCAAAATCCACTTGCAAACAGTTGTGAAAGTGGTTTGAAAATGATTTATTTTGCGTGTGCGGAAGGGGCCAGAGTCTTCCATGGTGGACCAAAGTACAAAATGATTGCAGCTTTTCAAAGCACTTTCTTTCTTGTTCCATCTTTGAGTGGACAGTAATAAAGTCTAATGAAGTAAATAATAAATACGCACAGTTAGCTTAGAATACAAATGAAACAATCAATTCCTAAGCGTGAGGAAAACGTTATATCAGAAATGCAGCATTTTGAATGTTTTCTGGTGTCATTTGCTGTCAGCTAATGCCTATCTTTTTAGCTGCACTCGTAGAGAAAATGCACGTAAACAAAGGATTTTCTATTACAGAGGCCGATTATATTTTCATTGTATTTTACTCCAGCTGAGGACAGCTCCATCCTAGCTGGACTGACAGACTTCACAGTATACTTTGTACAGTGTGTGTTCAAAGACACCAGAATTCTATTTTATGATGTTGCTGTACCTCTTTTTTTTTTTGATGGTATTGGAAAATGTAAATATATATTTTAGCATATATGTGAAGTATATTGTTGAGGGATATATACAATGCCATTGTTTTAACATCAAAGTTCCATTCATAGTAAAACTATAAGAGCAGAACTGTAAACAATTTGCTGTGCGAGAACTGTGAAGAATTTCAGTCTTGGCTGAAATCCTATACAAAACAGTTGGTTTTATTGAAAGACTCATTATAGTATGTCAGTATGTTAAGGTACACAACATGATCTTGTCTCACACAATTCCTGCAGAGTGTCTCATCCCCTCCTTATTAATAAGTTATTTTTTTAAAAAAAACACAGAACTTTGAAATTAAAAAAGAGTATATGGTCAATAAATTCTGAGAGACCATTTGTCCAAATGCCCATGCCATACAGGATATGAGGGAATATCTTAGCATTAAAGCCCTCAATGGGAGCAGCAGTGGCGTGGGAGGTTAAGAGCTCGTGTATCTAATCTGGAGGAACCGGGTTTGATTCCCAGCTCTGCTGCCTGAGCTGTGGAGGCTTATCTGGGGAATTCAGATTAGCCTGTGCACTCCCACACACGCCAGCTGGGTGACCTTGCGCTAGTCACAGCTTCTCGGAGCTCTCTCAGCCCCACCTACCTCACAGGGTGTTGTGAGGGGGGAAGGGCAAGGAGATTGTAAACCCCTTTGAGTCTCCTGCAGGAGAGAAAGGGGAGATATACATCCAAACTCTTCTTCTTCTCTTCTTCTTCTTCTCAATGCCTGCAAGTACATATTGCCCACCTTTAAAACAGAAAAAGTTTTGTATCTGCTTTGAATTTGAGAGTATTTGCATATACTTTGGAAATCTTTTGAGTTAAGGAAATATGAGTTTTCTATGTCAAATTGTAATTTAAAGTAACCCCTAGATATTTAAAATGGGCAATTGTTCTATTTTGGTTCAATTTATTTTCCGGCTCTTACATTTCATTCTTCCACCTTTTGGGAAAAAAACACATGATTTTAATTTTTTCATAATTGACTGACAACTCTTCAGAGCTACAATAATTAATAAACTGTTTTAAAACCTTTTGAACTCCAATCTCAGTTCCTGATCTATCTATCTATCTATCTATCTATCTATCTATCTATCTATCTATCTATCTATCTATCTATCTATCTATCTATCTATCTATCTATCTATCTATCTATCTATATATAAAGCTAACAGTGACTTTGTTAGTCATGCCCTAACGCCGAAACGGCTGGACAGATTGCCCCCAAATTTTCACATGACGTTCCTCCCTGTTGCAGGCAGGTAATTGGACCTTCAAATCCCTGAAAGTCCATACCTGAGCCAGGTAAAATGTCTTTTTCCTGGCGCACCAGGCCATGAAGCTGGCTGTGTTTAACTGTCACCCTTAGAATGTTCGTGCAACCTGTCTGTCTGTGGCCTGAGGGCTTGGTATGAGGGCTTAGAATGTTCACACAGATGGGCAGAGATGAACATTGAAAACAGTAAATAGATAATAATGTTAGGTAATACGAGTGGAAGTGAAACACATACACACTTTGCCGTGTGAGACGTCAGGTGGGGTTCCCCCCCCCACACGCAGGTAACTTTCACTCTCTGTGCCTCACCTACTGCTACCACACAACACACATACTCTCATACACATCCAGCTCATCCTCACACATCTCACTCTGCCCTCCCGCACATCCAACCACCACTTACCCACTTCCTCACCCTTATTCGCCACAGCTCTCTTTTACTAAAAGGAAGCTGGAGTTTGCCTTTTTCTTCTAAGAAAATCTGCTGGGTGGGGGTGAACCAACACTACTGGCTCCGCTTTTTTTGCACATGGCCCTTTAAGAATCCAGGGAGCTGGCCTCGATCTGAACGCCTCATCACCCTGCCTCTGCTGCCTGACTGGGATAGCCTCCTTGCCCCAGTTCTGCCTTACCCAAGCCAGGACTGTGCGTGTCAACCAGCCTCTTGGACAACAGGATTCGCACTCCGGATAGTTCCGCTGTGGAGGGTTACCTTATACTAAAAAAACAAGACACCACCATATAACAATGTGAATTGAAAAGGGAAAGAGGGATTCCATTTGACCACCCCAAAAGGCTATGCTGCGGATCATTGGACCTGCATGGACATAGAGCAGTACTGGAATTTTTGTGATTGGCTAAAACTGCCGCTTGGCATCTAGAGTTCCACAAACAAGGAATCAAATCATTCATAAAAAGATTAAAAAGAAGGAAAGTTAAAAGACAACCTTGTCTAACACCCTTTGGGAGAGAAGTAATAGCAGACAGCTGGCCTTCTAGTCTGCATTGGATTTGAGCCGTGGGATTCTCATCTAATTCAGATATTAGTTAAAAGAGTCTCTTATCTACTGTGGTTTAGGGCAGCTTAGCCCAAAGTTAATATCTTGGAATAGAAGGCTCTGGAGGGTGTAGGGTGTGGAGAAGATAAACCTAGCACAGAGGGGCAGATAAAGGCAAGCTGACTAGTGGGTAAGAAGGAGATAGGGTTGCCAACTCCAGGCTGGGAAATTCCTGGAGATTTTAGGGGTGCAGCCTGTGGAGGGTGAGATTTTAGGAGGGGAAAGGCCTTAGAAGGATGTGATGCCATTAGATTCCATCTTCCCAATAGCCGTTATTTGCTCTGGGTCAAGGGTTGCCAACTTACAGGGGAGGGCTGGAGATTATATAGAATTACCACCAATTTGAGAAGAATGCCTCCTTTGGAAAGTGGGTTTTATGGCATTATACCCAGCTGAGGTTGCCTAACTCCCCAAACCAAACCCACCCAAGGCTCCACCCCCAAATGGCCAGAAATTTCCCAACCTGGAGCTGGAAGCTCTGAGGAGAATCGACTTCTGCAGTTCGGAGGTCATGATTCTGGAAGAGCCGCTGCCACTACTCATGCCATGGGAGGGAAGGAAGTCGGTGGGCATCTGGGAAAGTAATGGGGCAGATAGAGAATGTGATGGGGTGTGTGGGCAGAAGGACAGATAAAATGAAAGGCATGAAGAGAGGGGTGTGGCCCCAGCCAACTCTGTCAGCTGCCCAGGGACTGATGGCATGACTCAGTCTCTTGAAGGGGGTGGGAAGGGTGCTGTAGACATTCCCCCCCACCTCAATCTCTGGCAAGGCCCCTTTCTAGCCCAGTTGGAGTAGTGGAGAACCAATGTACGGGCAGAATGAGAGAGTCAGAGGGCGATGGGGATTGCAGTGGGGAACTTGGTGGAGAAGGAGATTGGATGTCTTTGCATTTTTTTCTCCCCAGGCCTTTCCTTTGTTGTCTGGATTTACAAGCATCATGTTCTATTATATTGCCCTTTATATGCTGGAGAGCGGGAAAGACTACTTAATCCTCTCATAACTGATCTAGGCAACACTACAGATGCTGTCAAAACTTTGTTCTTGTTAGCAACTCAACCGCTACTATCGAACAAACTGCTAGATTCTTGTGTGTTGTCATCACTGAACGTTCCCAAATGCTTAGTAGATTCAATCCCAATTCAGTGGCTTAATATTCCAGCTCTTATGATGCTAGGTTTTTTTTTAACTTTTTTACCAGCCAATTTAAATTTACCAACCAATTTAAATAACAACAACAACAACAACAACAACAACAACAACAACAACAACAACAACAACAATAATAATAATAATAATAATAATAATAATAATAATAATAATAATAATAATAATAATAATAATAGTAGTAGTAGTAGTAGACTGAAGTCTAAAAGTTTCTTCTTTTGCAAGTCCTTTGCTTGAGTTTTCATCTAAAACTCGCACCCCTTCTAGATGAAGTTCTGGATCTCCTTTGACTCCATTTGAAGTGTCGAGAGCTGAAAAGAAAGATAGAGATATCTATATCAAAGGGCTACCAGACCAGATGCCACTGTGAAAAAACTTGCTCATTTGACAGATCATTATTGCAGTCTATGTTTAGAACTGCGTGTTACTATTCTCATTAAAAGCCAGGCACATTAGCAGAAAAAATATTTTTGAACTTCTATGGTGATATTGCTCAACTTCCAGCTTGAGGCAAATGTTCAAAACAAGCATTTTATTTAAGCGATTCCCATTGCTGATTAAACACAACACTGGATCAGACCAGTATTGCCACCTGAGGCGGAGGGATGGGAGTCGAGGGCATCCAATAAGACACAAGACAACCGTTTTGTGAAATGAGATTGGCCACAGCCTGTTTATCAGTTATGCTGGCGAAGGGAGCAGAGGCGCCATGTAGGGGATGAATCTGATCACTGCGCGGCACCATTACTGTCCCCCAGTGATATCCTGCCCCTAGATCCAGAAGCAGCAAGACAGTGGGAACCCTCTAAATGAAACTTCCCTTTGCTGCCTGAGGGTGCAAGCCCCCAAGCAGCCCCTGCCAGGGCATATAGTACTAAGACTTGCCCCACCCCCAAGGCCCCTATCCTTCTGATATATCATGAAACTCCAGCCCCTCCCCTTCCACCAGGCTTACCTACAAGGACATCTCTGAAGAGAAGCCCCTCAATGCATGATGAGGGTTTCAGAAAATGCCAGGCTGCATTTCACAGGACCAGCCCTTGAGCAGGAGACCCTTCTCTGGGATGGACGGAGAACAGGTAGGGTAGTCTTGATTAGGTGAGTCTTGATCTCACTGAGCCACATATCTCCTGTTCTTGAGCAGGTGGATTACTCAAATTAAAATACTCATGTGAGCTCCCATCACACCACATTTCCTGATCAGACCAGGGTCTGCCTCCCTCACACAAATGGGGCTGCTCATTGGATGCTACAGGGAAGTATGGAAAGGGTTCAACACCCTGTTTCTTGGCCCTTTCCTCTAGCAAGAAGATTGCTCACTGAGGCAGCAACTCCATTGGCAGAAACAATGTTACTACATGGAAGAAATTAATGACATACTGGCTTTTCTCCTCATCAGGACCAGGAGTGTCTGCATATTAAAATATGAGCATCCTCACCCTTCCCTTGGCAGCTCAGAAAGGGGCACCTGTTCAGTGACTGTTTGTTGCTGTTATAATATTCTATTTAATGTCCATGGAATTGATGACTTCATTAAAGGACTAATTAAAAAGAATTAACTACAATCTTCTTGATTTGGATAGCAGTTCGAATGCCACCATTTACTTCCTTTACTTCACCATTTACATAGCGAAAGAGTGGCTACTCTTGAAAGCTGGGAAGGGATGTATACTGAAAAGATAAATGATGTTGTCATCTTTCACACATTTATTCCCTAAGAAGGTTGTCCCCACCCAATCCCCACTCACCCCCTTTTCCATAAACCCCAGTAGCCCCATCAATCATCCCCCTCCCCACCACCAAATTCCTCTGCCAGAACCATGTCCTGTCTTACCCGCCATCCTCTCTGCCGCCAAACCGTATTTGCTCTATATGCAGGCATGTTGGTGCAGATATGGATAAGCCAAGAGTGAGGAGCAGAAACTGCTTTGAGCTCAGTGGCAGTTGGCTGCATCTTTTATACTCCGCTGTTGCCACGGATGCCGGAACCCCAGTATAGTGACATCAGTGGTGGAGATTTCAAAGTTGATGGGCTGACCTGAGAGGCTGGGAAGTGCTGGTAGGTTTTAAATGGGGCAGGAAGAGAACCCTAGCTTCTGATTGGATGTGAATAGAAGCAGCACCTGATCTACCTTTACTTGCTTCCATCCTAGGAGTGTCAATATTTTAGATCCGGTGGGCTGCGCCTGACACATTTTTCAGTTTTGTAAAGCACTCAGCTATATTTTGGCATTTAATATTTTTTAACAAAACATTTACAAGATATCTTGGCTTTGCATCATTGCAAATTCTATGAATTCTTTGTAGATTCATTCATTTATTTAAAACATGCTAATGACTCTCTCATTGACAAGCTTATGATTGTTTCAACAAGATCTCAAGAGGCCAAAATCAATCACATCCCCGGCACATAAGTTGACGTGACTCCAGGGTAGAGTTGGTGAATAGTTGGTTTTGGATACAGAGGGATGCCCTCCACCCAAATTTTATGTGGTCTCTATTGTTAGTGTTATTTCTCCTAATTTCACCTCTATCAGTTCGTTATAACCTGGCCAATTTGTATTATTATTATCTTGAAGTTGGTATGCTTCCATATGGGAAATCCCCTGATTTCAGCATTCATTTTGTGCTTTTATTTTTAAGCTCACTTTATTGTTGTTTTTCAGTTGTTTTGCTTTTTCCAGCTCTTGTGAGACCCTTTTACCTCAGGAGCTGATGGCAGACTGGCTTTTTCCATCCACGTTGCTCTTGTTTTCCTTTGTTTCATCCACCCTCCAGCCTACTTTCCAATGACTGGACTCCTGCCATCATTCAATCACTTTCTCACACAAGACAAGTAATTTTAATTTTTTTCAAAAAAATTACCCTCAAATGTCAATGTGATGCTGTGGTGCTTGAGTGACAGTTTAAGCATGTTCTCCTTCCCAAACTGATTCCCAACTGATTCCAGTGCCTGTGGATCTACTGCCAAGAAAATCAGGAATAAAGCATACAGAAAATGCCTTCATATTGACATAGAACATATGGGGATTTCACCAATACTGCTAGTATGGATAATGCACATTTGTTGGGAGAGAAAGAGAAACTTTGGAGGAGGAAAAAAAAGCACTTACTGTGTGTGGTCCACTTGTCACTTCAGTCTTCTGGATCTTTGGGGGCCAAGGTGGTGGACACAGAGAGAGGCAGATGGGTACTGGGAAATGGGGAGGAGTGGGGGTGTTGGATTAGGTTGGGAGGCAGGGGAGTTGGATTGAGGGGCACTTTGGTTAGTAAAAGGGGAAGTAAGGAGTTGTGGGGGAAGAAGGGTTGAAGATTGATTTGCGGGAATAGGACATTCGGATGGGGATGAGGCCATGGGACCAGAGGACCGGCTGCCAGTTTTCCCATGTGGGGAAAAATAGACAAATCAGGGGGTGATGGGAGCTGATGGGGAATCATGGGACCAAGGGTGCAGATCCTGGTTGGCATAGGGGAGAACCCATGTTGACGCAGAATGCGATAATGAGAGGATGATGGGAAATGGCAATGCAATGTGGGACTGGGGGAGTGGCTGCAGGTTGTGCGGGTGGGGAACCAAGGTACGGACTGAATATGAGAGTCAGGGGGTGATCGGTAAAGAAGAAGAAGAGTTTGAATTTATATCCCCCCCCTTCTTTCCTGCAGGAGACTCAAAGGAGCTTACAATCTCCTTTCCCTTCCCACCTCACAACAAACACCCTGTGAGGTAGGTGGGGCTGAGAGAGCTCAGAAGAACTGTGATTAGCCCAGGGTCACCCAGCTGGCATGTGTGGGAGTGTACAGGCTAATCTGAATTCCCCAGATAAACCTCCTCAGCTCAGGCGGCAGAACTGGGAATCAAACCCGGTTCCTCCAGATTAGATACATGAGCTCTTAACCTCCTACCCCACTGCTGCTCCAAGTGGGAAACTTGGTGGGAAAGGAGATTGAAGGGGTTTCCATTTTTTCTCCCCATGTCTTGAAACTATGGAAAAATAAGATTAAAATCATGTTTATACTGAGCATCAATTCACTCGCAACCTTATTGGTTTGTTTGTTTATTAATTATTGGATTTATTCACCATCCTCCCCCAGAAACTCAGGGCAGCTTCCATAACCCAATAAAACAATATAGCCAATAAAACAATGCACTTTGATATTTGATGTGCAAAAAACACTCTTATTTAAAAGATACCATTTGGAACCCCTGTAGACCTGCAGTTCAATGTAATATATGGATTCCACCTGCTATTATAATGTCATTATCTGATTGGAGCAGGACCCCAGCAATGGGATCAAAAAGGACAAAATAAAAGGAGGGGGAGGGCAGGGGGAGGGCCAACTGATGTATCACCATAGCTTCCTCAACCATCTTCCTGGTGGAATAGCTCCGTCTTAAAGGCCCTGCAGAACTGCACGAAGGCCCAAAGAAGGATAATGGCAAAAAAGGTGTGTTTGTAGCAATATGAAAGGTTGGACTCTCTGAACTACACTACTTGTAGCCCCTCCCCCTACCCTGGGTCAAGCCCACTGTATTCTGAGTGAGAGAGAGGAGGATCCTCCATAGCAGCCCTACAGTGTGCAAAGTGTACTTGTGATGGGCAAGGGAATTGTGAACCTTTGGCAGCAGGGATTGGGTCAGTAGTGCTGAGCTTGCGGGGCACTGAGAAGCAGACGTCACATGAGAGATTTGCCCCACTTACTTGAAACGGCTCACGCAAGATCCCTAAGGCTCTTCAACTCCACAGATGGTTCCCCATACATTCCTTCCCATTAGAGTGGTTTGCTTCAACCCTTTCTTCCAGTATCCGGAGAGAAAATTTGGGAGGGATGCAAAAGCTCTCCAAAAAAAATATCCCTATTTTGATAGGAGACATGAAGAAGAGGGAAATATGATGCACGTAATATTCTATATAATGTACATGGAACTGAGGACTTCATTAAAGGACTAATTAAAAAGAATGAACTACAAGCTTCTTGATTTGGATAGCAGCTCGAATGCCACCATTTACTTCCTTTACTTCACCATTTACATTGCTTCTTAGCTAAAGAGTGGCCACTCTTGAAAGCTGGGAAGGGATATATACTGAAAAGATAGATGATGTTGACATCTTTCACACATTTATTCCCTAAGAAGGTTGTCCTCACCCAATCCACACCCACTCCCCTCTCTCTAAACTCCAGTAGTCCCATCAATCATCCCCCTCCCCAACATCAAGTTTCTCTGCCAGAACCATGCCCTGTCTTACCCGCCATTCACTCTGCTGCAGAACTGTATTTGCTCTACATGCAGGCATGTTGGTGCAGATATGGATAAGCCAAGAGTGAGGAGCAGAAACTGCTCTGAGCCCAGTGGCTGTTGGCTGCATCTTTTATACGCCGCTGTTGCCATGGATGCCGGAACCCCAGTATTATGACATCAGTGGTGGAGGTTCCAAAGTTGATGGGCTGACCTGAGAGGCTGGTCTCTGAGATCAGGGGCTGGTGGGAAATGCTGGTAGGTTTTAAATGGGGCAGAAAGAGAATCCTAGCTTCTGATTGGATGTGAATAGAAGCAGCACCTGATCTACCTTTCTTTGCT
The DNA here is from genome assembly GCF_021028975.2 of Sphaerodactylus townsendi. NCBI lineage: Eukaryota > Metazoa > Chordata > Lepidosauria > Squamata > Sphaerodactylidae > Sphaerodactylus > Sphaerodactylus townsendi. The sequence continues at coordinate 134,620,293 of NC_059428.1, forward strand.
TCCATCCTAGGAGTGTCAATATTGTAGATCAGGTGGGCTGTGCCTGACATATTTTTCAGTTTTGTAAAGCACTCAACTATATTTTGGCATTTAATACTTTTTTTAAAAAAACTCATTTACATGAAGATATCTTGACTTTGCATCGCTGCAAATTCAATGAATTCTTTGTAGATTCGTTTATTTATTTAAAACATTTTGAGCTGCTTTTTCAACCCATCAGGATCCAGAAAGCAAAAAACATGAAAAGGTTTGAGCAATCTGAGAATTTTTTTTTTTGTTTCTAGGCTGTCTGTCTCTGTGCATGACCAGGACAGATTAAAGCACTTCATAGTGTTAGAATATTAAATTTACATCCTGGTGCAACAAGCCATGGGGGAGAAGGGTAAAAAGTTCCTAATAAAATATAAGTCTTGTCCCCCCTCCCCCCAGGACCCACCCACCTCACAGTCAATTCAATTCAAAGACCTTTATTAGGCATAAAAACCATCATGTGCCGAAAATTCCAATTTACAGTAGGAGGATCACTATCGCTCCTCTTGTAAAATGCGCATTAAAAATATGGCTACAGCTTCCAAGATTTCAGCATTAGAATTGTTCAAAAGCTTAGACATATTCCACCTCACAGTCACTTCAGAAGGGAATGGAGAAGAGGAAAGGGAACAGGAAAAGGGAAACTGATTTATTGAAACGTGTTGCCGCCCTCCACTACGCACCTGGTGAAACATCTGTGTCATGAAGAAGAAGAGTTGGATTTATATCCTTTCTCTCCTGTATGAGACCCAAAGGGGCTTACATTCTCCTTGCCCTTCCCCCTCACAACAAACACACTGTGAGGTAGGTGGCGCTGAGAGAGCTCAGAAGAACTGTGACTGGCCCAGGGTCAAGAACCTGTCTGGCTCTAGTGCGAACTATAAAAATCTATTTTAATGAAAATAGTTTAAACATTTATATACCAGAACCACAACTCTTAATCAACAACAAACACATACATATTATAAACAACAAACACAACAATAAAACAATGAACAATACATACATGGAGGATCCCAAATAAAATAATATCAAGTCTCTGTAATGGAGTAAGAGATACACTAATGGTATAGAAGGATACCAATGTCTGATGCTTTTAAAACACAACTTCTGTTGATAGGTTTCATGTATATATAGATGAGCAGGATGTTAATAAAATCCTTGGCTGATGGTCAATGAAAGGTGGGAGTATTGACCTGGGGAAAGAACAATACTTTCGACAAATGTTTCTTCTTCAGCCACTTTAGGCACAATTGTTCTATCATAATAATAATGGTAGAAAATATGAACAAAGAGACAATCCCACAACATAGACACAATAATTATAACAAGCTGATACATACACACACACACACACACACACACATTATTATTTCCCCCCTCCCATCATAGACTTCAATGGGGCTTGCTGGTATGGCTACCCTGTTTCAATTGCGTGTGTGTGTGTGTGTGTGTGTGTGTGTGTGTGTGTGTGTGTGTGTGTGTGTGTGTGAGAGAGAGAGAGAGAGAGAGAGAGAGAGAGAGAGAGAGAGAGAGAGAGTATATTTACAAAAGTTAAATATACAAATATAATCTGGCTCCCACTAGGGTTGGTCGATACTCAAAAAATTCGGAAAAATTCGGATTCGGATGTTTTGGGGTATAAAATTATTTGTATGCCGAAATCCGAATCACAGCATGTTTAGTTTAGAGAAGAGAAAGTTAGGGGGTGACATGATAGCCATGTTGAACTATTTGAAGAGATGCCATGTTGAAGAGGGAGCAAGCTTGCTTTGTGCTGCTCCAGAGGAACTATGAGAAAAGAGATTCCACTTAAATATGAGGAAGAACTGCATCCTCTTTTTCCGTCTCCTGTTTTGAAGCCTGTCCTCTGCAATACTCTTCTGCTCAACAAAATCAGCCGAAGCAGCTGCCGAGGGCTGGATCCTTGAGCAGCCCCAGAGGACTCAGAGAAGCTGGTGGTTAGAAGAAGGGCTGGCTAAAACAAACCAGGTTGTTCGGGGTGAATTAAAGACGAAGAGCCAGGTTGATACAGCAGTCTCAGGTGGCAGCAGCAATTTACTGTACTGTCCACATATAATCCAAAAGTTGATTGCTGTCAAGTTGCTTCCAAATTAATGGCCTCTTGTTACAGCCTTGGGCAGATCTTGCAAATTGAGGGCTTCCTTCCATCTCATTTTGGGTCTTCCTCTTTTCCTGCGACCTTCAACTTTTCTTACCTTGTCACTACTTTTGTCTTCTTGATAGTCAGCCATAATCCTGCTTCGGCCCTTTCTGCTTTAGCCTTCATCAGGGGTCATTTCAGATCGTCACTATTTTCTGGCAGTAATGTGACAAGCTGGAGCATGTCCCGAGGAGGGCAACCAAGATGGTAAAAAGTCTAGAATCCATGCTCTATGAGGAGAGACTTAGGGAAGTGTTTAGTCTGTAGAAAAGAAGGTTAAGGGGTGACATGATAGCCATATTTAGATATTTGTTGAAGTGGGAGCAAGCTTGTTTTCTGCTGCTCCAGAGGCTAGGACGTGGAACGATGTATTCAAACAATGAGAAAAGAGATTCCACCTAAACATTAGGAAGAACTTCCTGACAATGTTTGACAGTGGAATATGCTTCCTTGCAGTGTGGTGAATCAGAGGAGTCGCGCCAACGAGGTGGGGTGGGGCACGACGCCGCAAGCAGAGCCATGGTGGAGGTGTAGCCAGGCTGCGGTGGGGACATGGTGGGGGTGTTCCAGGGTGGGTGCCGGTGGCGCTGCGGCAGGGGCGCAGCATGCATGCGCCTCCTGGGCAGAGTTTCCCCTTGCTTTGCCTCTGTGGTAAAGTCTCTTTCCTAGAGGTTTATAAACAGAGGCTGGATGGCCATTTGTTGAGCGTGCTTTGATTATTTGTTCCTGCATGGCAAGGGGTTGGACTGGATGATCCTTTGTTGTCTTTCAACTCTCTGGTTATTCTTTAATTTTATAGAAGCAGGCGTACCCTAAGTCTGGACAAAAAGCCAGATATGACTCCAGTGAGTCAGCTGTCGATGCAAACAATAGCATTTCCAGACCATGGGCTGATGCACTGATTTCTCATCCTAGTTTCCACCTTGATGTGGCATTATGTTGTGGAACGTCATGTCCTCCCTTCACTGTTTCCTCTCCACTCCTAGAGGCAAGGCAGGCCTAGATGCCCAGCAGCTGACGCATACCCACTGGAAATGGGCAAACAGCTTGTCTACAACAGACAAAGCAATTCTGGGCAGGAAACCTTTGAAACTTTGTTTTACAGGTGTGAAGCACAAGGCCTAATATGGACTATCTGGAGCCGTGGTGGCGAACCTTTGGCACTCCAGATGTTATGAACTACAATTCCCATCAGCCCCTGCCAGCATGGTCAATTGGCCATGCTGGCAGGGGCTGATGGGAATTGTAGTCCATGACACCTGGAGTGCCAAAGATTCGCCACCATTGATCTGGAGGATTGAAATGGGTGCAGATTTTATTGGGGATTTTATCAAAACCTTGTTCCTTTTCTCTCTCTCTCCCTTTAGCAAATTACCAACCTATACATTCGAGAGGGGCTGCCCCTTCCCCTACTTCTGAATGACAAATGGCAATAAGGGAAGGTGGCATGCAGCAGATTGCAATGGAAGGCAGGGGGGTTGGTCACTGAGGATTATTGCATTTGTTCTTTCATTGCTCCTGCTGTTTCTGGCATTTTTGCTTTACCTTGATGAATGCGTGATGGAAAAGGGTGAGTAATTAGAGCTGTCAATATTGAATTCCAAATGCGCACAGCACTATGAATTTAATTTAAGTTCCTTTATTCCCCAGCCTTCCCTCCCCAGCGCCGCTGGGAGTCGGCTGAAGCACTTGGCTGCTGCTCTGGCAAATTGGGTCCTAATGAATATGATGCTTTCCTGCTTCTTGTTTTTGCGCCGATACAACCGTGGTATTTTGAGAGATCTCACCTGGGCATTAATTCGACAAGAAGTGCTGGCACGAGTATTATACGCACTCTGTTTTGATATTACGCTGAATGACTTGCATGCAAAGAGCCCTGGCAGCTGTTTTGTGCCAATGACTGATGCGCTTGTCAGCTCCTACCGCCGATCTGGCAACTCCGACATCTGACAGGCTTTAAGAATAAGATTTGCCTCGCCCTTTTGCCTATTATCCTGAAAATTTACCAAGCAAGCAAAGAATACATTTCGCAAAATGGGGCTGTTACATTTGCAGCCCTTTGCTGTAGCCACACGGAATTGAGTAATACACATACTGCTGGGCTTGTTCACAAACTACTTCTTTCAAGATGCTCATAGACTAGCACAAGGTCACAAGCCTTTTACCAACCCAAGCATAGCTACTCAGTGGGGCAGTCGTTCTAGACATGTCTGCACATGGGTGCATGTGTTAAGTGCACTCGAGTCGCTTCTGACTTATGGTAACCCTATCAATTAAGGGCCTCAAAAATGTCCTATTATGAACAGGTCTTGCAAACTGAGATTTGTGGCTTCCTTGATAGAGTCAATCCATCTCATGTTGCGTTTTCTTTTCCTGCAACTTTTCCTAGCATTATTATCTTTTCTAGTGAGTCTTCTCAAGATGGGCCCAAATTACAATACACATGGGAGTGGAATTGCACCAACTGAATCATAGCCATCCAGCAGGGCAGACATCCTGTAAGTGTGTGCACATAGGGCTCTCCTGGTGTCTCAGAAACCCCAATTACACACAGGGAAGCCAACATATGTAGAGTTGTACATGAGTAGTTCTGTACACATCTGAATGCATTTGTACTAGTCTGAATTGGATCTGTGGTCCTCCCTATATCAGCATCCCATGCAATGCATCCAACAGGCCCCATAGCTGATTTTGAGATCAGATATAGGAGGAAAGAGAACAGGGCCGCTTGTGAACTCTCTGTTGAAGAAAGACACACAAGTCCTGTCAGTGTTAAGAATAGTTACGTTTTAAAATGTATTTCACAGTCTTCTGCTAGAGAGTCATCCAAGGAAATATGAAAACATCAACATACACACAATAGCTAAAGAATGTGAAGGTTACAGCATAATCAATAAGAAAGAAAGTACCTGGAAGGACAGTGAATAGCAAAACTCCCATGCCAGGGCAATATTTTTACTTTACCTTCACTTATATCCCACCCTACCCCAGCCAGAGGCCAGACTCAGGACAACTTATACAAAATCAATATACAATATAATAAAATTCCAGCCTAATATTCACATCTTGAGAAATAATTAAGAATTCTGGTGCCACTATATTCTCCAGTGGTGGATTGCAAAATGATAAGACTAAAATCTTAGTTCTCCCATCCCCAAATCCTGATCTGTTCAGTAAAAAGGAGAAAGGTGGAAAGCCAGTGGTGTAGCACCCACGGGGCAAGGAGCGCAACGCCCCAGCGTGCGCCAGTGTGGGGGCATGGAGGGGCAGGCAGTGCTGCGGCAGGGGTGCAGGGAGCACGCATGCCCTGGGTGCAGTTCCTTCTCGCTCCGCCCCTGTAGAGAACGCAAGGGAAAGGGGGAAAGGGAAGGAGGGGGAAGGTTAAGAGGATGAGTTGAAGGGGTAGAGGAGACCAGGCGAGCTGGTAGGGCTGTAACTGCCTCAACTATAGCCCTATTAGAACATCTCTGCCTTACAGGGCCTGCGGAACTGCACCATATTCCGCAGGGCCCTGATCCGAAAAATGCCCTGGCTCTGGTTGAGGCTAGCCAGACATCCCTTGAGTAGGGGACTCCCAGGAGGTTGCTTCCAGAAGAGCTCAACACTCTTGAACTTGATCTAGAATTGAACTGGTAACCAGTAACCAGTTCAGCTGGCAAAGCACAGGAGAGATGTGCAATCTTACAAGATTCTACAAGCACCTATCCTCCATGATTTCTGACTGCTAATATTGGTGTTGTGCCCATTCTCCCTGGCTGATCCTATGCCTGGACAGCGTCCCCAATTACTGAGAGTCTGCTTTCTTTTTCTTCTGATTCCTCATCAGATCCTCTTTTCCTCATTCCCCAGCTAAGAAAAAACCTTATCTTCTCCCTCCCCTCTGTTCCCCTTCTCTTTAATCTTCCCCATTATCAAAATTTAGACTGAACTCCCCAGGAGAAAGGGACTTGTCTTTTTTCCGCTCTCATGTTATTCTGTCAAGTATACCAATAAATTGGAAAAATGAGACAACAACGATATTACAACGATAATCATGAAAGCGTCATTTGATTGTTTGCCATAGCCACAGTTTGCCCTAAGCACCCTGCATTCATTCTGGCTGATACTATGCCTGGACAACTTCCCAGAATATTGAAGGACCATTTTCCTGATAATTTCAGGGAGGGGAGGGGAGGGAATATGTATTGTTCCCAGTAGTGGTTGATCTGAGATAAAGCAGCTTTGAATACAGTACATCATACTGCAGGTTTAAACTGCAGGTATTTATGCTACATTGAAAGCTGCTTTATGTTGAATCGTCCACTAGAGGGAGCAAAAGACATGCAGAATTGGTGGGGGGACCAGTAGCAACAGGAAATGAGAAGCAAGAAAACTGAGAATGCAGAAAAGTACACTGTTTCAAAAAATGGAATAATGTTCAGATTAGCCTGTGCACTCCCACACACACCAGCTGGATGACCTTGGGCTAGTCACAGCTTTTCGGAGCTCTCTCAGCCCCACCCACCTCACAGGGTGTTTGTTGTGAGGGAGGAAGGGCAAGGAAATTGTAAGCCTCTTTGAGTCTCCTACAGGAGAGAAAGGGGGGATATAAATTCAAACTTCTTCTTCTTCTTCTTCTTCTTCTTCTTCTTCTTCTTCTTCTTCTTCTTCTTCTTCTTCTTCTTCTTCTTCTTCTTCTTCTTCTTCTTCTTCTTCTTCTTCTTCCAAACAAGGAGAAAGAGTCACTCAGGGATTTTACTGGGTAACTAAACAGGTATGGACTGTCCATTGGCTCGTGTATCCTGACATTTTGTGGACCTGAACATTTTCAGGGCATAATGTACTCATGGGATCATCTGTGTTCTATTACTGCAGCATGGTGGGGACGAACACATTTATTCCACCATGATGCATATATGGTTTGACATGTATGTTAATGTACATGTGTTAATTTTTACCCATTTTTTATTTTCTGCCTTTCTTGAAGCAAAATAATCCCAGCAGTCTAGTGCACAACTTTGTGGGTTATTTATGTATGGCTATGACTGATGCTATTGATTGTTGTAGGCAGCCCTGAGCCCACTTGCAGGAGACAGAGGCCTGTAAGTCAAATAAATAAATAATTTATATCCGTCCTTTCCACAAAGGGTCCTAAGGTCATCCAAAGAGGTTCTCCAAAAATAATGGGGGAAAAATCAATCTTAAAAAGTAAGAATCCTCAGTAATAAAATTCAAGAAAGGCAGTCTCTGTCCACACCAAAATGTCCTCTGAAAAAGAGCTGAGGTGTATCTTTTTTCCAACTATAATATACTTCTTGATACTAGTATGACACAACTGTAACAAACTTGTAGGACAACATTATACATATAGTGGCAATACGTGAGGACTTTGTACGCAGCCCTTAGATTGTAACATCTACAGCACCCTTCACAGTGAACTCTTCACCCTTCACAGATAAAACCTTCCATTTCAATTTTCTGTCTTATCCCTCCCCTCTGTTCCCCTTCCCTTTCTCTTTAATCTTCCCCATTATCAAAATTTAGACTACACCAGTTAGACTACACCATTCGAAGGCCATTGACTTAAATAGATTAAAAAGGGTGTTAAGTCTGATTAGCACTGCACTGTTAGTTCACTGCACTGTTAGTTCACCTGGGTTTCATAGGTTTCATAGCAAACATGCATCCTACCTCGACAGATTCACTTGCAGGCAGTGGTGGGATCCAAAAATTTTAGTAACAGGTTCCCATGGTGGTGGGATTCAAACTGTGGCGTAGCGCCAGTGGGGCTGGGCGGGGCACGACGGGGGCATGGCCGGGTGTGGGGCATTCTTGGGCGGGGCTGTAGCAAGGATGCAGCCGCTGCGCTGGTCCTTGGGCGGGAAACGAATGCACGCAGGCACAGTCTGCCACATACACCGGTGCACCTCCCGCTAAACTGCTTCAAGTTCTGCGCCCTACTGCTGAGAGGAGGGGCATAACTAAGGCAAAAATCATGTGGCAAAACCACCAATTAGTAACCCCCTCTCGGCACACACACATAATTAGTAACCTACTCTCGGGAACCTGTGGGAACCTGCTGGATCCCACCTCTGCTTGCAGGCGTCACAAGTTCCAATTGGAATAAGACTGACAAAATATCCCAGAGGCAGACTTCCAAATGTTAGCTGGCAATCTCCTGGGTTTCCAACTGATTTCTAGGTGGTGGTGATTGGTTTCCCTGGAGAAATTGGCTGCTTTGGAGGGTGGGCTCTGTAGCATTGTATTCCACTGAAGTCCTTCCCCTCCCCAAACCCTGTGCTCTTCAGGCTCCACCCCCAAAACCTCCACGTATTTCCTACCCCAAGTTGGCAACCCAACTCAAAGGGGTTCTGCCAGAGGCGTAGCTACAATGGGGACATCCGGGGACAAGTGCCCCGGGCGCCACCTTGTGGTGGGCGCAAAAATTGCAGGTTCGTTAGTGGCTTTTTCTATTTTTCAGGTTTTTTCCATTTTTGGCCTGCAGGGGGCGCAGTTTTTAGGCTAGCAGCACCAAAATTTCAGACTATTGTCAGGTGACTCTCCTGATGATACCAGCCAAGTTTGGTGCAGTTTGGTTCAGGGGGTCCAAAGCTATGGACCCCTAAAATGGGTGACCCCATCCTCCATTGTTTCCAATGGGAGCTAATAGTAAATGGGGCTACCATTTTGAGGGTCCATAACTTTGGATCCCCTGAATTAAACTTCACTAAACCTAGGTGGTATCATAAGGATAGTCTTCCGGTGTTGATACACACCCAGGTTTCAGGAGAAAGAACAGGGGGTCCAAAGTTATGGACCCCCAAAAGGGGTGCTCCATCCCCCATTGTTTCCAATGGGAGTTAATGGTAGATGGGGCTACCCTTTTGAGGGTCCATAACTTTGAACCCCCTGAACCAAACTTCACCAAACCTGGGTGGTTAAATCAGGAGAGTCTTCTGAAGATAGCCTAAAAGTTTAGTACTGTTAGCTTAAACATTGCTCCCCTGACAGGCACCCTCAAATTTTCCCCAGGTTCTCTCTTTAAATCCACCTCCTTTGGAATGGATTTGGAAGGAGAATCTGGGTTCCTCAGATTTAAAAAAAAAAAATTGAAAGTATTGTTGAAGGCTTTCAAAACCAGATTCAACTGGTAGTTGTGAGTTTTACAGGCTGTGTAGCCGTAGTCTGATAGATCTTGTTCCTAACGTTTTGCCAGCATCTGTGGTTGGTATCTTTCAGAGGTGCATCACAGAGAGAAGTCTGTTATAAGAGAAGGCTGGACACAGTGTATAATAGACTTCTCTGTGATAATAACCGCTGGAAATAATTTCCGCAGCCACAGATGCAGGTGAAACATTAGGAACAAGATACACGGCCACACAGCCTCCAGAAAACTCATATTGGTTGGTCCAACATTGAAAATGATGCTGTTTGGGTAATCGAAACAGCATCATTTTCAAATGTTGTTTAAAACTAGGGAGTTCAGAGCATCCCCCTTAAGGTGGATTTAAAAGGAGAATCTGGGCTTTGTAGTTTAAACAATATTAAAAGTGATGCTGTTTCAGGGTGGATTTCCCGCGTTCAAAAAATAGCATCACTTTCAATGTTGTTTAAACTAGGGAGCCCTGGGTGTGTTCAGATTTGTGTGTTGGGGCATGTTCTATAATGTGATAGTGACTTTGAGATGACCTGGTGCAGAAAAATGTTGTTTGGTCGTGGTGGGGGAGGGACGCTGCCCAAATGGGGGGGGGGGGCGCAAAACTCAGATTTTGCCCCGGGCTCCATTTACTCTAGCTACACCCCTGGGTTCTGCTACTAATTGTTTAGATGCTGAAGTGGCCCTATGAGACACATTTGAAAGGGGATGAGAAGGGAGAAGGGATCCTTCTGGAACCAAACTCCTGAGACATTTCACGGGGAGCTGAAAGAGCTTATAAGGCTGGCAAGATTTCCCCAGAGGGTTCTGCACATTCTGAGGCGAGACCCTGAAAAATTATTAGTTACAATTGACTGTAGTCAAATAAATGGGCCCTGGTGCTGCTACAAGAATCTTTAGGGAATTAAAGACAACATTGATTTTTACTCCTGGCACTGATTAATTAAGCCGAAAAGGAAACAAATTATCTTGTGTAACTTGTGTAACTTATTGGTGACCCTTGACTGTGGGATTAAATAAGATTATTCAGTCTTTACGCACACACATTGAATGGATACAAGCATACAAGACTGAATAATATTTATTCACTTCATACTGATGATTCACATAATTATTCATTTATGGTCTATATCCATGCAACTGATATGAACAGAAAAGACTGAATAATTTTGCGTATGTATCTTTATGTATTTGTGTTCTATATATCTATCTCAGTATGTAAGGAATCCACTGATTTTAAATTGTAGCTGTGTTATTGATTTTAATGTTTTACTTTTATTTGGTAACTTACTTCAAGAATCTACATTGCAAAGCAAGTCATAAATATTCTAAATATATACATACCTGCTCATACATAGCAAGTAGGTTTTATTGAAATCTATATGACGAGGGGGGGGGGAAACCCTCTCCATATAGCAACCTTTCCCAAGGTGATATTTTAAATTGGACTCACTGCGCATTTGGATTTCAATATGTTCATGAGATTATATTTTAGGAGAGGAGAAATTGCCTGCCATAGTGAAGCCCTACCTGAGATGGGAACATTTTCTCACACGCGAGGCTGTGTACAAGTACTCTGCATCCCGAGATGTTTCCAAATTTCTCCTGTCTTGTTTCCGTATTGCTGTTTCCCCAAATACTCGCCAGGACCAGTGCTGACAGAATGAGAGCCGCTTGGAGTCTGAAAGCGCCTCTGTTTTATCGGGATGACATTGCCCAGATAACATTTTGGCATTTCCCTCTGACTGTCACATTGCTTCAATTCCCTGGTGTCTGGGGACTCTGACACCTGAACTATGACTGATGGGAAGAAAATCACCACCCTGCTATGATAGGCTAGTGTGCTAGGACTCCACAGATGGCATTGTGTCACAGAATGTCATCTTGCTGCAATGCCAAGACAATGTTGATGGCCAGATGCTGGATTCAAAATGGCGCATTGCGTCTCATGAATTTTTCATGGTAGTCGGTATAAACTTTGGGCTGTTCTGCTTCAAATCAGAGTATCCCTTTGATGGGCTGTTTTTCTGCCCCCTAATGAAATCTGACACCCCTTTGATTTTTTGGGTCAGAAAAAAAATATGAGGGGACTTTTGGGGACTTTTTCCTGAATGCATAATAGTTCACTGGCCTCAATTCAGTTTGATTTGCAGCTAATGGAATACATTTAATTGGCAGTAATGATGGGTTAGTTTAATGGGATTTGGTGGGTTTTCCGGGCTGTGTGGCCATGGTCTGGTGGATCTTGTTCCTAACGTTTCGCCGGCATCTGTGGCTGGCATCTTCAGAAGTGTATCACAGAGGGAAGTCTGTTACACAGTGTCTAGACCTCTCTTATAACAGACTTCCATCTGTGATACACCTCTGAAGATGCCAGCCACAGAAGCAGGGGAAACGTTAGGAACAAGATCCACCAGACCACGGCCACACAGCCCGGAAAACCTACCAAAACCAGTTGAATCCGGCAGTGAAAGCCTTCGACAATACATCAATGGGATTTGCTTTCAAGCAAATGTGTGTAGGGTTTTAGCCTTGCAAACCAATCCTAAGCATTGTTTACAGAAAAACAACTGCCATTGATTGTTGTGGGGTTTACTTCTAAGTAAATATGCTTGAAATTGTAATATACTTACTTGGGAATAATTTCCCCTGAACTCAGTAGATGTGTCTTCTGCACCAACTTGCATGGAACTGGATGATTAGTTTAATTTGAATTAATATAATCCATTTTATCCGTGTCATTGGTTGTTTGTTATCTCATTTGTGTATTTAAAATAAATTGGGCCTGATCTAACCAAACTGAAACATATTTAAGTCCCATCGATTTCCATGGGTAAGTCCTGCTAATTGGAATCAATGGGGTTTGCTTTGTTTGGATCATGGCCATTGTCCGGCAAGGACGAAAGTAGAACTAACAGATTTAGCGAAATTCAGAATATTGGGATCGTCAGACAAAACATTCAACTGATCAATGATCTTACCAGTCAACTGGAACACAGAGTTCATACTTGGTATTTTTCTATCTTCATGGACTTCCTCGTTCATGTCAGCAAAGGAGGCAACTCAGCGCACCTCCAAGTATGCACTGGTAGAACAACTCCTTCCACCGAGGTGAACAACGAAGCTGTGCATCAGAGTTCACCTGTCACTCTAGATTTGTGTACTGACATGGCCAACATGAACTGGAGATAGTTTTTCTCATGCACTGCCATGTCTAATTACTGTATCGCAAGATGCTTTAGAAGCAATTTGCTATTGTTTCCATATTGCTGTGTTCCCAAGGCCCCAGTTTAACAGTGGAATGTGGAAGCTCAAATGGAGCAGACTGCAAACACATGTGGATTTACAGTTAGTCTTTATAAAGTATGGGATAAAATTAGGCCACCTTACCGCATACTTTTACTAAGTCGTCTGCCTTTTAACCAACTAATAAATCAGCTAAATGGAGCAGGATTGGAGGGTAGGTATAGAAAAATCCCTAAATCAGAGAGGTTATGCCAATGCAAACTAAAGCAAATAGAATCATTGGAACATGTTTTTTTCCACTGCCTATTCTATGAAGCCGCTTGATTCAAGTTCATCCATCCACTATTAGATTTAATTCCAGATAGATCCAAATCTGAATGGGTCAAAATGTTCTTGTCTGATGATGCCCCAGGTCTCTATGCAAATTGAGGTATTTTGTGCATAATCTGTCCAAGGTATGTCATTAGACTGCCAAACAAAAATGCCAAATGGAGTAATGCTATCTTAGAATTTTAATTGCCTTTCCTTTAAACTTTTCTTCTTATGTCAAGTTTTGTAGTGTGGATTGTTTTACACAGAACAGAATTGTTAGTCAGTTTTTAAGCAGGGGCGTAGCTGCTTAAAATGGTACCCAGGGCAAGCACAACTGTGCACCCCAACCCCAGGGGCCACTTGAGCAGGTCATGTGGAAGGCACATTTGACGAACATCCGCCTCTCTTGCAGCTGTGACCCATCCCTGAACGCCACATGGAACCCAGTTGAACACTAAACCATCCAGCATTCAAATGGGCTCATCGTGCCCCAAACCCCACGTGGGCTCATCGTGCCCCAAACCCCACGTGGAGCAAGGTCGGATTGTTTGTTGCAGGACTCAGCTCAGCCAGGTTTTGAGCCTGCAGTTTAAAGCTCAAAGCAGCCACACTGACCCCAGCATCAAACTGAGCAGTCAATCTGATCCACTCCAGGTTTATACTGTTGGCTCTGCCTCTCAAACTCCACCTGATCGAGGCGGAGCGTAGTTCAGCATTGTTACAGCCCTGATCACCCCCCACATATTATTGCAATAATATTTTCTTCAAAAATCATATTGGCAGATGCCAGTTGTCATACACTTCTCTGTGTAGGTAGCAGCATGTCCACTTGGCAGCAAGCCAAAGGTCAAAGGTTTACTACACAAAATCTAATCAAGGGGATGAGTTACTCCAGCATAGGTCTCATTTTGTTTAAGGGCATGCTTGATTACCACACCTTGCTAAAATGCTGTAAGACAAAAGAATATGGAAAGCCACCTTGGTATCAGATGCTGCATTTCACTATCTCTTCTAGAAACCATGTCAGCAACAGATGGTTGCTTCTTTGCATTTCTTCCACCCATTGTTATGACTCTCCTAAACAACTCACCCTGTCCTAATCAAATGTCTCAGCCAAATCTGAATAACCTAAGTGGAGGCTCCAAAGAGTTACTCTGCATAAAGCCATTCTGTGCTTCCTGATTTAATCTAAGAGCAATTGACTCCATTATCCCGGGTACTTAGAACAATAGAAGAGCTGCTAATTAGCTCAGCCCAGCAAGCCCAGCATGGGAAATTCCAGAGAATTTAGGAAAATGAAACTTAAAACTCACTTGTTCCCGCCCCTACCCATGCAGAAGGGTATAAAAGTCCTGTGCACCCCAACTCCAGTGCTCATTGCTAACTTGAACCTCACTTGATCTTGTTGGTGTAAGACACGAATTCGTCCTTTGCCTGGATTCAGATGCTGGTCATTTGAATCCTTGCCTTCTTCTAGACTTTCTTCAGCTGATTTAGATAACGTATGACCCCCTGCTTCCCCAAATCCCATTCTATCTTCCCACCTATCTGTCCTCCCTATCTATATACTAGGAACTGTGTGTATGTGCCTTGACTTCTCACTGTGTGATTGTTTGCAACGAAAATTTATATAAAAATATTTAAACTGCAATTTGGTTTTTTGTGAATTCTCTGCAGATACGTTTCAAGCCGTTTCTGGTATACATAGTCTTAAAAGATCCTTACCCAGCCTGCCTCTCACATTGCCAAGCCAAGTTATTTTCCCCATTGCTACTTAAAATAGTTGTGTGCTGTTACACTCTTAGCAGCTGGTGGAGATTCCTTAAAAATAAGTTCACAACCTGTGAAAGCTGGGTAACATCATGTTCAAGTGTGCACCTGCCCCTGAGCTCCCCATGGAGTTTGGGGATGGGCTGCAGTTGCGAGGGAGGGGATGGCTGGCCCAACATGCCCCCCCATGGGACCTGTTTAAGTAGCATCCAAGGCTCCAACCCCTCATACTCCTCCCTTGTTATGCCACTGTTTTGAGGTTTTAAATGTTATTGTTTTATTTGTATGTTTAGTCAATGACTGTATTAATAAATAACATAATGGTGTTTGTATGAGCTTAGCTTTATCTGCCCTGCCTCGCCCCCAAATAATACCACCTTTTCAGCCTGCAGGAAGTTTGGCATTTTGAGAATTTATAGATGATGATTTTCAGTATGTGCTGGAACTTGATTGGCAGATGTTAATAATCAAAGTGCAATTCCCGAGTCCAATCAAAGCCCTTCTTGACAAATCAGAAGTGTAAAAAGGCTGAGAAGTTAAGTTAGTCACATTCCAGCGCTCTTGCAGCTATCCGCACTCACAGAGACAATTGAAAGCAAATGATGTTATCTGTTTTCTGCTAGATTTCCCAATTTCCTCATGATAGAATGGTACTCGCTTTAGCTGTGCTCTCCCAACTAGTCAGGCAAGTGCTCTTTCACCTTCCTGTTAGTCTCACTGAGCAACAGAATTGCTGATTTTTTTAAAAAAAAATTCATTCATGGCACCATTTTTCAGAAGATCTGAACTCCTAAGTAGTGTTTTTGGCTGGGAAGGAGGGGAGAGGGGGATATCATCTAGTCGTGATCCATTCACCCCGGGGGGGGGGGAAGGGAAGGGGCCATCATCTTATCAAGGCCCACCCACCCGGGGGGGAGGGAGGGGGAAAGGGGAAGTGAAGGAGGCCCATCATCCGGTAGAGGACCACCAACTCCAGGAGGAAGGGTAGGGAGGGAAGTTCAAAGCCATTGATTCCAGTGGATGCAGAGAGATGTGACTCAGTTTTCGTTCACACTATAAGTCTAGTCAGAGATATTCACTCGCTTCCATTCGTAAGAGAGATTTCTGTTAGGAAATGGGGGAAAGAAGTCTCGGAAAACTGCACCAAATACGAAAATGGCCAATATTCCCCAAGTCAACTTTCATACTTCTTTTTTTGCCCTCCGCCACCTCCATATCTTTGCAAACCCGGCTACTACTCTTGGCCTTAGTTTTTTGTTCTTGAAGTCCATTTTAACAGGCAGTAAACTGCTGCAGCCCAGTGCCAGGAGGCAACATGCCTCTCTTTGCCTCTCTGTCAGGGATCCCCGAGCTTTGTTAGCCTGTGGGAAACATTGGAATTCTGGCTCAGGATGGTGGGTACAACCACACCATGACGATCACAAAATGGCTGCCACTGTTTATCTCCAGTCAAACAGTGGAGATCCTTGTGGTGTAGCGGCAGCCACTGCCAAAGCAACGTTTTTAAACAAATCTGCACAGTCAGATCAACAGTGGCCAATCAGAAACCTCCCGCCCTCATCCACTTTCTTAAAACACTTGGCAGGCACCAAGAAAAATGCCAGTAGGCACCAGGACATCCACGAGCACCTTGTTGGAGACGCCTGTCTTGCTATGTGTTTGTAGCCTCACTTCTGGTGCCAGGCAGCCTTGTCACTTTCAGAAAAGGAGATCCAAAAGGGGTGCGTGTTTGCCTTGGGGGAGGAGTGAGAAGTTTCCAGAAGCTTTTAAAAATAAACCCTTGGGCTTTACAGCCTTTCCCCGTCGGGTTGTGGAGCACTCCGCTTGCCATCACAACTTAGGAATCAGCTGTTCAGTGACACTCTGTTGGAGTGGTGTTTGTGCCTGCAATTTAATTTAAAACAGGCTTAAGGTTGATGTGCATATGTGACCGTTCTTTATGTTTCTCAACAGAGCTGACAGGGGCTAACACATGGATACAAGAACCTGCTGAAGCATATGTACAGAAATGTTTAGATATGCATATTTCCTGCTAAATATAAATATATATATATATGGAGTTGCTTTGGTTTGGTACATAGAAAGCTATGGGTTTTTTTAATGGAAACTTATGGAGAGCCAGTGTGGTGCAGTCAAGAGCCATGGAATATAACCTGGTTTGTTTCCTCACTCCACCTCATGAAGCCTGCTAGGTGACTTGGGCCAGTCACAGTTCTCTCCCAACTCTCTAAACCCCATCTACCTCACAGGATGCCTGTTGTGGGCAGAGGAAGGGAAGGGGTTTGTAAGCCACTTTGAATCTCCTTAAAGTTAGAGAGAACTGGAGTGTAAAAACCAACTCTTCTTCTTCTTATGGAATAACTAAAAATGACCTTAAAAGTTACAAAGCAACCTCGGGATGCTTCTTGGGCTACTTAGGACTTCTTTGAATTCAGAGCACGAGGAGGACACTGGAAGTGTCCAGAACGGGACACTGGTGTAACTGAGGGTAGCCAACCTCCAGGTGGTGGCTGGAAATCTCCCAGGATGACAACTGATCTTCAGAAAACAAAAATCAGTTCGCCTAGAGAAAACGGTTGCTTTGGAAGGCGGATCCTGTGGCATTATGTCCCTTCAAGGGCCCTTCCTTCCATGCTTTCCTCAGGCTTAGCCCCCTCCCCTGACAAACCTCCAGGTATTTCCAAACCCAGAGCTGGCAACCCTAGTGTTGGTAATCAGGTTTGGAATCGAGGCGGTTCAGAGACAAAACTACACCTCCACCCCAAACCCCTGAGTCTGTTTACTAGATTTGCCAATATCAGAGATTCGGGGGTGGTGCCCTTGGAATGAAGGACTCTGAGGGTGGGTATGATCTCAGAGAAGATGCAATGCCATACAGTCTGCCTCCCACCTCTGCCAAATTTTTTTTACTGAGAACTGATCTCCATAGCCTGGAAATCAGTTGCAATTCTGGGGGGCAGTGCAAGTCAGTAGCCCGAGGGTAGCCCTGAGATTGCCACGGACTGATTGATGCCACCCTTCTCCTCAAGTGGTTCTTCTCGTGGTGTAGGAGGTTAAGAGCTCGTGTATCTAATCTGGAGGAACCGGGTTTGATTCCCAGCTCTGCCACCTGAGCTGTGGAGGCTTATCAGGGGAATTCAGATTAGCCTCTACACTCCCACACACGCCAGCTGGGTGACCTTGGGCTAGTCACAGCTTCTCGGAGCTCTCTCAGCCCCACCTACCTCACAGGGTGTTTGTTGTGAGGGGGGAAGGGCAAGGAGATTGTCAGCCCCTTTGAGTCTCCTGCAGGAGAGAAAGGGGGGATATAAATCCAAACTCTCCTTTAGCTCTAGGCATCACCTACACTGGTAATAAGGGGGCTCAATACCTGCACCAGATAACCGTGCCCAGGCTCCGTAGAGCAATGATGCTGGCCCGTTGCAATGCCCTTCCATCAGCCGTATCGACAGGGAGATACATTAAAACCCCTTACCACCTAAGGCTATGCACATGCAATGGGAACTGTGTAGACTCTATAGATCATATTCTACTTTACTGTCCACTTTACACAGGTCCTAGAGTCAAACACCTGTCACCTCTGCTACTCAAAAAAGAGTATGCATCTGACTTGCAAAAGATCACCCTTCTGTTGGACAGCTCCAGTAGTGAGGTAAACGATGCAGTCACCAAATTTTTGGACCTGTATATAAAACAACGCTTTAGGAGCAAATCCTGAACATCAGCCTTCTCTACCTGTCCATTTATTTTAGCTTCCCTGTACTTGGTTAAGTGGATCTGTGAATATAATGTTGTTATGCCAATAAAGGTTCTTTGTTTGTTTGTTTGTTTGTTTCAATCCAAACTCTTCTTCTTCTTCTTCTTCTTGTCCCCAAATCTGTTTGTGGAGGAAAAAGAGGCAAAGGCCTACTCTCGAAGGCCTTGGCATTTCTTCCCGCATTGGTTAATTCTGGGGGAACAGGAAATGTAATGTCCAATCCTTCCCAGCTCAGTTTCCAAGAAGATGCCAAGCAAGCAAGCCCTTTACAAAGCCACCCACTGGGGAACCAGCCTACCACCCATCATTATGTGACAATTACTAGTTGCTAAGTTATGCTTTGGAGATGTGACTCATTGGTGTTTTTCCTTTGTTACCATGATCCATGAGCATAATTGCAGCACCTGTGTGCCACAATGCTCATTCAGTCTCTACTGAATTGGGGTGGCGTACTGAGTTTGAGTCACGCAGTGTTGTGCATCTTAATCCCCACGTGGGGAACAATTTTCAAACAGAGCAGCATCAGAGCCATTATGTTTACTGTGGGAAATGATACCTACCATATATGTACCATCATATGTCAGCATAACAGAGACGAAAATCCAAGCGGTATAATCAGCTGCATGCGTGTGCAGGCCGGCTGGCCGGGGCTGGTGTGCTTCCACAGCAACACACAGTACTGAGGAGGAACAGGGCTGGGACTGGGCTGCTGACAGTTCAGCAAGGAATAAAGTCCAAAGATACCAAGTTCATGGGAGAGTCCAGAGAGATGTCAGTCACAGCAGGAATGTTTACAGCAACCAAGAGGATCCAAGAATCAAGGTCAGAAGCTGGTCCGTCGTCAGTCAGGGTCTGGAGACAGCAGTGGCGTGCAGGCAAGGTCAGGTAAAACACTTTGCAACCACAGTTGCCGTTCCTGCCGAAAGGCCTTTTATTCCTCAGAGCTACTTGCCAGGGACTGCTCCTGCAAAGGCTCTGGGTAATCCTAGCCCTGTGGTGGTGAACCTTTGGCACTCCAGATGTTATGGACTACAATTCCCATCAGCCCCTTCCAACATGGCCAATTGGCCATGCTGGAAGGGGCTGATGGGAATTGTAGTCCATAACATCTGGAGTGCCAAAGGTTCGCCACCACTGTGACCTAGCCTGTAGTCTTGCCGAGCGGCATCTCTCCTTTAAGGCCAGTCTCAATCTCCATCTGCACCTCAGGCTTGCATCTGGAGACTCAAAGCTGCTAGCATCTTCTTTAGTCCTGCTGATTAGTTCTGAGCCAGAAGCTGTTAGGAGTGGGACTGCAGTCTCCGGTTGCTGGAAGAGTTGGGAAGAGCTGACTGGAGATTGGTGGGAACTGTTGTGGTTATGTTGCTAGGCTACCACGTAGGAGCCTATGACTGTTAAAGCAGAAGAGCCCAATCACTGATTGGTGGTGATTGTGACATTTAACATATAAAGGGCAGAGCTGAGGGGCGGAGCTCTCAGTTCTGGCATCCTGTGCCTTGGATCCACCAACTCAATAAAACCAGTGATAACAAACCAGTTTGTTTGAGTGGCATTGATCCTAACAGAAGTCTGTGTGGGTTCAGGCTCTACCAATTCAGCTGGTGTCTCTCTGCGAGGCTCCATTAACCCTTTCTCAGGCAAACTGTCAGCTTCAGCAGGGGGTCCATGACACCGCATTTGCCTGACCTTGAATTTGCATTCAGAATTTACCTCTAGTTTGTTTTCATTATCTAGATTCACTTGGTTCAATGCAATGAAATAGTTTAATGGGCTTATTATTATTTTTTTCCAGAAGCATCAATTGGTTTATTAAGATAACAACGTGTGACTTCTTGATTTCTGTTACTCTGCTTGAGTTTTCAGTTCAGATTCTCTTGAATAACTTAAATGCCTCAGCCAGAAGACCCACAAATGTGCTCTGCAGCACAGAGCAAAGAACGGAACTGCAGCCCCAGTTTCCCAAAAAAATAATGAAGAGGAAATTTCTTTTTAAGATTTGCAGTGAAATGCTTCTTCTAGTTTGCCACAGGGATGAAAATGACAGTAGAGTGCAATGCAAACCCATTCCCAATTTTTTTTGAAAAAAAAAGTCAATGATATAAATTTCAACAAATCACCTTAAAGACATACCTAAAAATATAGATATGTGCAAATAATGCAAAATAATATTACAGATACAGAATACAGATAAGTGGTAGATATCACATTGTTACAATACTCCATTCTATGTTTCGAATAACAGATTTCCACAAGACATTAGCTTTTTCACAGCAAAAGATTTTTGGAGAGCAATAAATCCACTTAATTTACATCAGTATTGAACAAATCTTCCTTTTGCAGAAGAATCTCCCCCCTACACACACACACACGATTTTTGAAATCATTAATTGTTCTGCATTTTAAAAAATTAAGGAAAATTACCTATTTTACTTTTAGAATTGTATCATAATTTCAACAATAAGTATTCTAAATTACTGTATCCTATGCCTAACCTTAAAGACGAGCCCCTTGAAATGGTTTCTGAACTAGATTTTTTTCTAGCACCTCCTTTTCCAGAAAACCTTTTGATCAAAAAACCAAAAAAAACCAACAACCCCAACCCCAAATCAAACAGGCGCTTGAGGCCAAAAAGGCAAAAAAAGCCAAAACAAAATAAAACCAAATAACCCATTGTTAAGGGGCAAGTATAAAAATAATATGGCACGAGCATAGAAGAATAACTCAGGATTTGATTTATTGAGGAAAAAAATAACCCAGGAAAGGATAATAAAGCAGGGTTCCTCAATCATTAGAGAAACTCCCCCCAAAACTTAAAATTATAGGTTTATAGCTAGGGTTGTCAGGTCCCTATGGCCACGATGGATCTCAATTTATTTTTTAAAAAATGAAGTTGCCTTCTACCGAGTTATCCAATGGTGCATGACGCTCACTATTTGTTTCTCTGACTTGTAGTAGATTTTTTTTCCCAGAAGCCTTTGCCAAAAGCCCTTTTAGAAAACAAGAGATGGGGGGACTGAAGGTGTTCATGCAAAGCCGACATTCTGCTCCCTTTCTTTTCAAGGTTATTATTCCCAGTTCTACAAGAGTCCCTCTATCCTTTGTACTCATTTTGTTGTGTGTAAGCACTGGGTTTTAATTTTAGGAAGGTTCCCCCTTTTTTAAGTATCCTTTTAATAAAAAAGAAATGCAAACTCAAATGGTTTTTGTTCCAGGTAGACAAAAAGCTTGTAAAAAATGTGAAGAACACTCAGAGGTTGATTTCACAAGGGTAGTTGGCTATTCATTAGAAAAATATATTCATAGCCCACTCCCAATGCACACGCTTATTAATTTAGTCACACATTTTTGCTGTTGTTTGCTAAACAAGCAATGGAGTTATATTGAATGCCTATCAGTGAAATCCCAAATGGCTTCCAACTTGAATTCTATCCAATAGTTTCAGCTTTTGCTTCCCACCAAAATATTTTTTTATGATATTGAAGCTGTTCATTTCCTACATGCACCACTGTTTGTAAAATAAACAGATAAAAATTCTGCAGCCCGAAAGCACAATTTTGGTGCAAAAGAAGAGGTTATTTCATGTAAATAGCCTTTTTGTCTGCAAGCATCTGAAAATGAGCGTAGCATCTGAAAATAGGGGAATGGTGTAGCCAGATTTGTTCATTTAAATATTTTATTTATAACCTCCATTTTATCCAAGGAATTCAAAACCACATATATGATAGGGTTGGCAGGCTGTGCTTGGCAACAGGCAAGGGGCTGTTGAGGGGCACAGCACCTGAAGGAGATTTTGAAAGAAAGAAAGAAAGAAAGAAAGAAAGAAAGAAAGAAAGAAAGAAAGAAAGAAGCTACAGTCTTGTGTGCTTACTGGAAGTTGATAAAGGATGTGAAAATGGTAGCTCTAGGAACCACTGGAAATTCTATGGTAAAACCATAGAGTTTCTGTCAGTTCCTAGGGCTACCTTTGCAACCTCCTTATCAACCTCAAGGCTGCCTTTTTCTCTTAATTTTTCTCCCACTGTGGTTCTTAGTGGAAGCAGACACTGGGGAAATGGAAGCCCTAATATATGGAGTTATCTATTAACCCATCATTTAATAGATCAAAGTATTTTATTTCAGGCATCCTTTCAGGCATCCACTCAGTGGCAGAAATGCATGTTCCTGGGAATGGTGGGTGGGGTTTGTACATTGATTTTCTATGACAGATTTCCATTTTAAGCCTTATGTTCTATGGCTCCAGTGACAACACCTGCAGGTGGTGGCTGGAGATCTCCTGGAATTACAACTGATCTCCAGGTGAAAGAGATCAGTTTCCCTGAAGAAAATTGCCACTTTGGAAGATGGACTCTGTAGCATTATACTCTATGGAAGTTCCTCCCTTTTTCAAATCCCTCCCTCCTGGAGAACTACAACAATAGATCGGGTACCCCGAGAAGGGACGGGAGACAGGGTCTGCTGCGGGAAAGGAGAGTCAGTAGAATATGCCAGTTTAGTCTGCAACCACCTTAATGTCTGTTTCTACAGACTAGGTTTTCACACCTGCTTACCGGAATGGAGAAGATCTGTGCATGGGTATTGAGTTGAGAGACTGGGAACCAGGCAGTGAGAGGTGGATGAGGGCCAGGCAGGGCTGAAGCAAGGATGGTGGTTGGGGCTAGAGAAGGAAGGAAGGAGGAACATGCTGATGCCCCCAACAACTGTGAAATGTTAAGTACTCTCCTTGCATTATTTCCGAAGAAACTATTTTCTGCCCGTTTGTCATTTCTGTGTCTCATTATTGTGGTTTCAAAAAATGACTGGGGAGCCGTGATCAGTCACGGAGAGATGTTTTCACAGTTTCTCAAAGCAATAACAATTTTTTCTGGTTAAATTTTAAACAATCAAAATTAATCTGCAGGGTTTGTCATAATAAGTTTGCTTGAATTTATAGTCAGACTCCCCCCCCCCACACCCACACACACTATTATTTGCTTTCCTAAATCTTCAAAGTGTTATTTGATAGTTCGTCAAAAAAAAATTACAGAATACCAAAGAAATTTCACACTTTGCTTGAGAAAGGAATGTCTGTGCTGTTCAGCGAAGCAGGTAGTTTTCTGGTTTGTGATTCAGGCTGGATTAATTACTCTGAATCTCCCCTACGACTGCCGGCCTCCAACTGCGAAAGAAGCTATAATCAGTCCATTGGAGCAGATGGAAAATGGCACCCCCTGTCCCACCTTCAGTGTTTTTGCAATTAGTCCCATATGATTCAGTCAATTTCTCACCAATGCAACGTATACAGCGAGGGTAGCTCCCCAAATATACCAGCTGTTACCAGAGTCCTTTTACACAGAAAAGCTTCCTATGTAGAAAAGCATCCACTGTGGCTTCCAGGTTTGGTATCAACCACTTAAGCTTGCCAGTGCTCCCATTGCCTGCTGCTGTTCCAAGTGGCAGCAGAATCAAAAACAAAAACTTCCACACGTGCCAAATAATGAGCTTTTAATTAACTTCCAATGCACTTTGCAGCCGGCTTTTAGTGTGTGAAATGGCAAAATCCCCTTGCAAATGGTTGTCAAAGTGCACTGGAAATGGGTTGAAAGTGCATAATTAAGTGTGTGGGGAAAACACCCTGTGAGTGTGACATCAGTGATGTCGGCCATATCACTTCCGTGACAAAAGGTAGCTCTAGGAATCAGCAGAAACCACGGTCTGAGCTAGGCCTCGCTTCAGTTCAGTCAGGAAAAAATAAATAAACAGGTT
Source organism: Sphaerodactylus townsendi (assembly GCF_021028975.2). NCBI lineage: Eukaryota > Metazoa > Chordata > Lepidosauria > Squamata > Sphaerodactylidae > Sphaerodactylus > Sphaerodactylus townsendi. The sequence goes on from NC_059428.1 coordinate 134,644,449, forward strand.
GCCACTTAAACTCAAAGTTAATTTATAGATTTTTAAAAGTAAGCGCTTTCTTGTTCCTCAAACGAGACTCCCTGAGAATGAATCTGAGACCACATGTATTCATTCAGCAAGACCCCATGGAGTGAAGAGTGGAAAGGACATTATGTCATTTCCTCGGTCAAAGCTGGAAAGCCAGTGCGCTTGACCCCTCTAGCAAGGCTGTGAAAAAGCAGGTTTTCAAGTCCCCGAAGGACAGCTGGTGGGCTGCCTTCGGCTCTGAGGATCTCCGCTTATGTTGTTGATCCAATGCTGTGGTGTGCTCCGTTTCCCTTGTTGCAACTGCTGGTCACAGTTTTATTGTTAGACATTAGCTCTCACCCCTTGGTATGTAGCTCTGTTCGAACTTTGGATGCAGTTAAAAATGAAATAAATAATGGCAAATTATCCATTCTTAAACCACCATCTGCACATCTTTAAAACCCAGTGAGTTTATCAGGACCACGTTAGGGGAGAAGTCTGACTGGGGAATTGAAAATTTGAACTAAAACACATTGATGCTGCTGTGCTCAGCTACAAAAGTTCCATATCAAGGGGAATAGTGCCAGACAGTATGAGCTGGTTTCCTTTTGAGGCCGCCCTAACCTTCACAAACAATGTCACTTGCCTGCACTCACAAAGCAACAACAAGAAACGGATGGGGTGCACCAAAGGGAATTGCATTGTATTTGTCGGAATTCCCAACCTGCGTTCAGCTCACTGTCCAAGTCATTCAAAGCTACACAAAATCAACAGATAAACCACATAAAAAATAAAATGTCTTCAATATTTGATGCCCAATGAACAAGCACAACAGCACAAAACGGTGTTTAGCCCCAGTAGTGGGAGAACTTTGGGCCGGGGGGTGGTGGTGGTGGTGGTGGAGAAGCCTGGCAAAACTACACCACAATTCTAATTGTGGATTCCCAGCCAGAAGCAAAGCTGTTGCATCATTTGACACTCTAGAGTTGGACCAGCTTCCACAGATGCATGGTGCTTGTTGTGTCACGGCTGCAGATTTCTCCAGCACAGCCCACAGAGGCTCTGTTGTATGTGGGATGCATCTGCAACTGGTCTGGTCGCTCAGCTTTGCAGATAGTTATGGGCCCAGCACCTGTCAAGGAAAGTGACAATGGCGTATGAAACTGTTGCAGCCCTGCTGAACACTTGCGTCGAGTGTCAGTGCCTCCTGTGGTCTGGCATGGAGCTGGGTCAACAAGGCCAAGCCCTTGAGGGCTCTGGCACACCCTGAATACTGGCCATCCTGCAACAGTCCTGTTCCATTGGCACAGACTTGATGTGGTTCTCTTTATCCACTTCTCCATCGAGGGGGTGCCCCTGTCATGTCCCTGATGGTCCTGCCATAATGCTGCTTTCCTCATCCTCTTACTGTTCCTCCAGATGGGAGATTGGTAACTGGTGTCCGTGTGTGCTTCTTAGCCTGGCTACTTTTCCCATGCTTTTCTTCTCCCCACCCCCACCACTGGGCCTCTTGATGGGAATGCTTCTGGCATTCCCCAAAGGGCTCGAGGCGCTCACAATATAGCTGTTCTCTAAGACAGCAATCAATGCAAAAATATAACTTAAACCCATTAAAACTTGAGCAGCAGTTACTAAAAATAAATACAATTAAAACAACAGAAGTTGTTAAAAATAGGCGCCCGATCTAAAGGCCAAAAGGGGTAGGGGGTAGGCAGGACCCAAGATGGAGTCAGGGCCCAACCAAGATGGAAAAAAAGGCAGCCTCAGTGGGGGGCGGTAGAACAGCGGCCAGCCCCCCCCCCCCAAGGCCCGGTGGAATAGCTCCGTCTTACAGGCCCTGTTCCAACTGTTCATCTTAGAGATAACATAGGCAGCCCAGTTATGGGAAACTACCGTTGCTGTTATGTAAACAACCAATTATGTTGTACTGTCTGCTTCAACCGGTTCCACCTGGCTTGGGAGGAAGGGGGGCTTCTAAGGGTATATCAATACATAGCCCCTTCAGCACGTGCAGAATAATGCAATTTGCAGCTGTGTGGAATAGCAAAACCTACTTGCTAACAATTGTGAAAGTGGATTGAAAGTGCATTATTCTGCATGGGCAGAAAGGGCCATAGTCTGCCATGTCTTTTTAGATCTGTCTATGAATCCCTATGTGCTGATATCCTGCTACAGAGCTTCAATAAAGAATATCATGTACTAATCCTGAGGTCTTCAGTTGAGCCTATAGTCATGAGGCATGATAGCCATCTCCTGCAACGTGATGACACAGGGGTTACAGAGGGAAGATTTGGGCTGAAGGGGCTGGAGTCCCCCTCCTATAGCGATGGCTCATTTGTGGCTGTCATGTGTTTCTGGTCTCAGCCCTCCCCCCATGAAACCCAGGCCCATCAGCCTTCTTCCACCTGCCCACCTGCCCCTTCTTGACTTCACAGATGCACAGGGCAACCATGTGCCCCTTTTGCTGTGCCCATGCCCTTTTGGCCAACTATCCGGAACCTCCAGGTGGAGCCGATAAGGGCAAAAAGGGAGCTCACCTGTTGGGGTCACATCTCACCTGTCTGAGATTTTTTGGGCTGTTCCTGGCTGCTCCCTCCCTCCCCTCCCCCTCCCTCCACTAGGGTGGGTGGGCCATGTCCAGATGCCAGGCCCCCTCCCCCTCCCTCCCCTCCCTTGCATGGCACCCTTTACTCCTTCCTCTCCCTCCCCTCCCTTGCATGCCACCTATCCCTCCCTCTCCCTCCACTAGGGTGGGCTATGTCCAGATGCTGGGGCCCCTCCCCCTCCCTCCCCTCCCTTGCATGCCACCTATCCCTCCATCCTCCCTCCACTAGGGTGGGTGGGCCATGTTGAGATGCCAAACCCCCTCCCTCCCCTCCCTTGCACGCCACCCCTCCCTCCCTCCCCTCCCTCCCTTGCATGCCACCCCTCCCTATGAAGTAAATTTGGACAGTGGGCTCAGCCACACAGGAGGTTTGGGTTTTGCTCTCCTGGGTTGTTGTGTGCTGGGTCAGCCCCTCAGTGCAAAGTGCCAGTGCCCTGTGCTAGAAGCAAGCCCAAAGTGCACTGTGGCAAGGTGCTAACTCCAAGAGTTTCCCTTCACCGAGGCTGTCCCATGTCCTTGCTAAGTTCACACATCTAATAGCTGTCAGGCAGCATGCCAGGGCATGCACCTTACCTTCCAGGAGGTGTGTATGTCCAAGAAGATGTTTATGAAAGGGAAGAGCCCCACAATTGGCTGCTACTCAGGGGGCTGGACTGGCTTCTGCTACAGCCCCATTAGCCAGCTTCCAAACCCAATTGTGGCCATGGAGGCAGGACTGAGCCAATGGGAGGGACTTTTGTAGTCTGATGATGATGCGGCTCTATGGGCTGTGCCACATGTTTTGCTGGTATAACTTTGCACTGAAAAAAAAAGCCATTCCCAGCCCAAAAGGGCTCAGGGAGCCAATTAAAAGTACCCTGCCTCTAGGAATGCTCACTTTAGCACCGATGCAAGTTCCTGCACTGGAAGTGTGCCACTGGGAAAGCTGCACTGGCGCCTCTGTGTTGCACTCCAACACCGCTCCCCAGTGCTAGTGTATGTGCCCCTGTGCCTCTGTAGCACTTTCCCCCCTCCTTTGGATAGCACTATATTTCTGCCTTTTGATTTCATCAAATCCACATAGTCAAGGTAACAAATGAAACCATATAACCAATTACCTCCATGAGGAATTACGACTAGCATCAAACCACACCTGAACTAAACAAGAAAACCAGAAAATCAAGGCCAAAATCAAGAGAGCAGTTGCGTAAAACTCCAGTTTTAAGGCAAAGCATGTTACTAGTTCTCATAGAGAAAAACTTAAATATGTGCAGATTCTTTATTACAATGAGACTCGAGAACTATTAACTTCCCACAATATGTTCTTTAGTATACATTGCTCCCACTTCTGCCAATCACCCTTCTCCACTGTTAAATAATTTTCCAGTATGTAACAAGAAAGTAAGAATATTTCAAATAAAATATTCACTCTCTAAAAATAATACAAACTCTTGTAATCTGTGCATTGCAGTTGAGTTTCAGTACTGGAAAAAGCATGCAACAGCCACAGAAACATATTCTTCAGGCTCAGTAGAATTTGAAATACATTTCTCCATATTTTCAGTTATATCTGCAAATGAAATCATTTATATATAGCTAGGGTTGTATTCTGTTAATTTAGAAGTCATCATTGAGTTTTCATGTGGCATGCATTTGCTGCAAATAATATTGGTCAGTTCTTCTTAGAATAGCTAACAGTCTGAGAATATGCTCCTGTAACCACTTTTGTACATACATTTAACTATTTTAATGCATGCCTCTTGAGTTTCCCCTTCCTACAAGGTAGGAAATAAGTTGAGCAAGGTACAAGACAACATGACTAGGATTTGTTGGAATAAGAACAATGCTAACAGACAGATCTCAGGGGAGTGACTGTGACTCAGAGGTAAAGCATCTGCTTGGTATGCAGAAGGTTGCATGTTTGTCCTGCCATGCTGCAGTAATAGAACACAGATGATCCCATGAGTACATTATGCCCTGAAAATGTTCAGGTCCACAAAGTGTCAGGAGACATGAGCCGATGGACAGTCCATACCTGTTTAGTTACCTAGTGAAACCCCTGAGTGAATCTTTCTCCTTGTCCATTTTACAGAAACGTTAGGATTGAAGAAGAAGAAGAAGAAGAAGAAGAAGAAGAAGAAGAAGAAGAAGAAGAAGAAGAAGAAGAAGAAGAAGAAGAAGAAGAAGAAGAAGAAGAAGAAGAAGAAGACGCTGCCGCACTGCCGCTGCCGCCGCCAGTTTTGAAGTGGCACTATGCTCTGGGGAAAGAAGCCTGTGTGTCTTCACCCTGTTTACTAAATGGAAAAAATGTACAGAGGGCACAGTGCTTTTAACCCCATAAACGTTGTTCTCTGATTATTATGGCAAAATGGTTCTACAGTGCAACACAGATAGACAGCACATTGGGACAAAGTGTACCCCAGCTTCACTGTCTGGGGGATAGGAAATAGGTTTCATAAAACCAATACAGACATTCCACAGGTATATATACTCCACTTGCTTTGCTATCATCAGATCCTCTGAAGATGCCAGCCGCAGATGCAGGCGAAACGTTAGGAGAAAATGCTACTGGAACATGGCCATACAGCCCAGAAACCACACAACACCCCAATACAGAAGACTCAGTTGGGCTAACAATTGGATGATCCATATATACGATGAACCCACCCATTTATTCACCATAGAAGCAGAAGCACTGATAAATGTTTTTTCCAGGATTGTGACAAATCTTTCTCTATTTAATTCAGCTCCCTGGGTTTTTTTTGTGTTCCAGATAAGGATAAAGCACAGCAGGGTCCCTCGTGGGGGTTTTGTAAACCGCAGTAATCTTTCTGTGTTTGCTGAGTGGTCTAGAGACAACATCAAATAATGTTCTGTAGGTAGGTGATCAGGCAGTATCTTTTTTTCCCTTCTCTTTGAGAAGATAAAAATAACACAGATAAAAGGAACATCTCCTTCAGACGGCAGGACTCAAGTAATTTCGGATGGAAGTCCACAAAAAAAAAGTATTGTAAGTATTGTTAAGATGATGAAGCATAATCTATTTATCTGCATGTTCTTGTGATTCCTTTGAAGTCCTATATTTTGGAAAATAATATATATTATAGTCCTTTGAAATAAGATCACTTTTCCTTTGAGATCAGTGTACTGATTGCTTCTTTCTTTTCTCCTTTCTTGCACAGACATATTGTTTTTCCCCTCCAATTATATTTGCAGCTCTGCTTTTACTGTGTAGAAATTAGATCACATATTCCATCTTCCACTAGGTACAAACAACCGAGTTCTCAGTGAGATATTGAAAAAGTGGGTTATGGCTGTTTGGTTTGTAGCGGGACAATTTCTCTGGGATATGCAATTTTGGGGGGGGGGACTATTTACTATTAAATCTGACTGTATTCAGAAGGGTCTGCAATCCAGATGGCCAAATATGGCCATATTTCTGTTAGAGCCACTATGATGGTAGCTGCACTCTGTTTTTTAGGCTTTGGCATGCTGGAAGGATCATTTTCTTTAGAATGGCCCATGCACTTCTAAAGATCTCCAGTGAGACCTAGTCAGAAATGGGATCTTTTCAGTGGCAACTGTCATGTGTAGTCAGCTCCCCATAAAGGTTAGGCCGGAAATTTAGCTGTTTGGTTTGCATAACAATAATATGAGAATTTCTTTAAAACAAGCTTTTAATCCATAGAGGTAGTGATATTATATTGATGGCCTAGGTTTCGGTCCTGTTTGTTTTTGTAAATCTTGACCTGACCCACAGGAGTTTCAGGGTTTAAGGTTTTAGGAGTCAAAGCTCTCAGGAATCTTTGACTCTTGAAAATTTATAACCCCAAAAAATCTACTGGACTCTAAACCTATTGGTCTCTAGACACAAATCTAACTGTTCTACTGCTGACCCATAAGGTTGCCCTCTGAAACGTTTAAATCTTGATGTTATGTTGCTGCTTGGGCCACAGTGCTGGTTTTTCATTGCAATGTGTTTCACCTGTAATTCATGAGTACATGTGTTTTTTGATTATCCTAAATATGAAGCGGAAAGGAGACAGTTTCTAACAAAATGGCTAGTGAAATTTGCCCCTTTTCCAGTTATTGTGAAATGAAGGTTGTTTTTAAATGGTCTAAATTAGGGGTCTGCAACCTGCGGCTCTCCAGATGTTCATGGACTACATTTCCCATCAGCCCCTGGCAGGGGCTGATGGGATTTGTAGTCCATGAACATCTGGCCTATTTATTCCTGTTCTAAATCAAAACGGTGTAGTAGATGTGGCAATTTTTTTTTAGAAAAATGGGTGTATGGCCCATGCGCTATTCAGCTCAAATAAACTATGAGCTAATGTTGTGCACTGCCTTGAAGGCAAGGAAAGGTGGGATACCAAATCCTAAATAAATAATTAAATGATGTTCCAGTTCCCTGGTTCAAAAAGATTGAATATTTGCACTGCAATCCTACACAAAACTAATTCCACTCTAAGCCCATTCACTTCAGTGGTCTTGGAATGGAGTAACTCTGCATATGATTGGTCTGTTAGTTACTCAGTTTTCTAATGCTGAACTGTTTCCAGGAACTAATTTAATATTCTTTGTTGATCTGCCACAACATCCCGATGGAGATGAAGCAAAAAACATACAAGTATAGTTTTAAGTAACATGTTTGGTCTAGTAGGAGAAAATGTTTGTATTTAATTTTTATTTTATTAAGCTTGATACCACTTCCTTTCCCAGGCAATGCTAGGCTCATGGACTTTCACACGTAACTTAATCACACCAATTTATTGTATATTAAAATATGAAAACTTTAAAACACAATATACATTCCTATCCTCGATGGTGACTAACTGGATATCCATAACAGACCCCTCGTGCAGCCCAAAATACTATTCCTCCTATCTCATCACAAATCTAATCACTGTTTGGTCAGGGGAAGAGTGCTGACAAAATCAAAGTAGCAGCAAGATGGGATGGATCCATGGCCCATGTAACATCTCCATCTTATATTTCTTAAATTTTATTATTGGAATTTAATTCTGGAGAAACCAAATTTTGGAGAAACCATAAAGTTTGGCTAATGAATTGTGATAGATGGGTTAAGAACAAGCCAGCTGGATCAGACCAGAGTCCATCTAGTCCAGCTCTCTGCTACTCGCAGTGGCCCACCAGGTGCCTTTGGGAGCTCACATGCAGGATGTGAAAGCAATGGCCTTCTGCAGCTGTTGCTCCCGAGCACCTGACAATGGAAGACCTGTTGGAATGAGATACAGCTACTATACTATGCAATAAGTATTAAGTTTCTTTCACACCACTTGCCAAGGTAGCAGCCAAGAGTTTGGGCAAAATCTGTTGAAGATCCATACTGAAGAGGTTTCATTCATTCATTCATTCATTCATTCATAATTTATATCCCGCCCTATCCCCGTAGGGCTCAGGGTGGATCATAATCAATAAATACAATCTAGAAAACATTTAAAATAGAACCATACAAAAATTAAAACAATTGTACAAAACGGCAATAACAATATACACTACAGAATTATTACAAAAGTAGATGGTAGCATAATTCCTTCCAACTCCCCCTGCTTCCCCTCCCCCTCCCTCCCCACCCAGAGACCTAAAGAAGATTATTTATAATTTGTTTAATCCGGCTGACTAGATGGAAAAGGCCTGGTGGAATAGCCATGTCTTACAGGCCCTATGGAATTGTAACAACTCCTGCAGGGCTCTGACATCACTTGGTAGCTTGTTCCACGAGGCCAGAGCCAGGGCTGTAAAAGCCCTGGCTCTTGTGGAAGCCAGCCGGATATCCCTCAGGCTGGGGATCAATGAAAGGTTCCCCTCTGATGAGCAGAGGGGCCTTGGAGGGCAATATGAGGAGATGCAGTCTCGAAGTTAGGGTGATGAAGAATTGCCAGGAGGTGCAGTCCTACCTTTGTTACTGTGAAACAGAAGTCACTGAGAGATCAGGCCTAGAATGTCTTTCTCAGGGATTTTGGCCTATGTTTTAAACATAATGATTTAAAATAGCCAGCATATAGGTTCTATATGCTGGCTAGATTTAACATCATGCCATCTCCGCTACATAGAGGAAGACTTAAAGGTCTTCCAAGCGATAAGAGGTTCTGTACCTGTAGCATAGGACAGCTGGATTCCATCCCACACATTCTCCTGAACTGCTTATTATACCAAGAACTCCGATCCAGCCTGTCATCCCAAGCTATAGACCCTATGATTGATTATACTGAATCAGATAAAGTAGTTATGCTTTTAAATTGTCAGGATTTTCATTGTTGCCTTATAATGGCAAAGTTTTTGTCAGAAGTTTGTAAACTGAATGTATGACAAACGCGAAGTTTTTTACTATTCACTTTTTAACTGGAACTGTAATTTTATACTATCGTGTATATGCCAATAAAGGCTTACTGAAATTGAAATTGATTTAAAACATTTTCATACATGTACACACAGCTTTACAGCATGCCTAAAAGGAAGAGCCAGTGGTGTAGCACCAAGGCCCTGTAAAGGGCTTTGTGCTGGGATGGCTGCAGCAACAACTTTTTAAAAAAAGATCTACACAGGCAGTCAGAAGCCATGCTGGATAAAAGCCCCACCTGGTCCCATCTATTTTCAAAAACATTTGGTGGAAACCAGGGAAGGTGTTGGTGGGCACCATGTCCCCCACAGGAACCACACTGGAGGCTCCTGGCCTTGCCTGCATGCTATTCTTGCTGTAACTAGAACTGCTATAACAAATGAGGAAGAAGGAGAGTTTGGACTTATACCCCATTTTTCTCAAACCTACAGAGTCTCAAAGCAGCTTACAATCACCTCCCCTTCTTCTCCCCATAATAGACACTTTGGTCCGTTCCACACAGCACAAAAAAGACATCTGCGGGATGTCATAAAGAGAGGCCTCTTTTCAGTCTAAGACACCCAAAATAAGACGGCCAGGGGACTTCTTGATAGAGGCAGCTTCTGCTGTGCTTTCCAGCCAGCAAAGGCATCAGAGGGGGAAAAGAGGCTGTTTTCCGCCTGACCATTTTGCTCTCTGGTCAGTTTCACCCTCAGCAGGTACCCAACATTTTGTGCAGCTGAAGGGATTCAACCCCAAAAGTACATAGTTGTACTCAGCTGGTCTTGCAGATTCTGGTAATATATAGCTTTCCTATAAAAAAAAATTTTTTTAGCCCCTTGGAAGACCCGTCTACTTCCCATTGAGAACCACTGGGTTGACCTACCCTCTGCAGAGTGACTTTCTTACTGCACAGAAAAACTGGTCAGTCCGCAGAGGGCAGGTCAACCCAGTTTTCTCAATAACTCATTGAATTTTTTTTAAGTAGGAAAACTATATAATGCCAGAATCAGCAGAACCAGCTGAGTGCAGCTATGTACTTTTGAGGCTGAGAAGGCACCCAGGATCAGAGCCTGCAAAGCGAACGTCCTGGAGCAACCTTCAGCAAAGAGAATCCCTTTATCTGCATGCAAAATTTCAGGCACAAGCAGAGGGTGAAACTGACCAGAGGGCAAAACAATCAGTTAGGGAAAATAAGATACCTCCTGAACTCTGAACTCTGCACTCCACATAGCCAGTCAGGAGACTTTTTGCAGGCAGCTGGGGGAGCGGGGGTGGGGGGAGGTGCATTTTGAAGCACTCTCAAAGCTAAAATAGGGCGTCCTGAGAATGTCTTGGGAAGCAAACTGTGAGGAGTGCCTTGCCAGGACGCCTTTTTAAGTGTTCCCAGGTGGGGCTGAGAGAATTCTGAAAGAACTGTGACTGGCCCAAGGTCACCCAACAGGCTTCATGTGTAGGAACAGAGAAACAAATCCAGTTCTCCAGATTAGAGTCTGCCACTCATTTGGAGAAATGGGGAAACAAATCAAGTTCACCAGATAAGAGTCCGCTGCTCTTAACCACTACACCACTCTTGAACTCTCTGTGTTTCCTTTAAAGTAATTATTCTAAAACCTGCAAAACTTTCTGTCACTTTACGAAGTCTAGAAATAAAACCTTCTCCACCCACTAAGGAGACGATTTGCTTTAGCACAAGCAGTATTTGATTTAGGTGAGAAGCACATGGGCCGGGATTAATTCCGTTTTCATAAAAAATTCATCAAGGGGGTGGCAACTCTACATAATTCCCCCACCACCACGATGTGGATCAGTCAATTTCATTAACATCTTAAAAAATATTAAATGGTGGTTGGTTTCAATTCCTGTTCTTCCGAGCTGAGTCTGGCAAAATTTATACTTCTATAGGAGTGCTAAAAATTGCCCCCAGTCCAAATCAAACAGGAATTGATGTTTATATGCAAGAGCTCATCAGGAGCATTTGATGGGAGGCCCAAAGCTACTTGACACATTATGATTTAAGGATACAGGATGCATTCCTAAGGACACTTTCCTGGGTGTCAATCCCTCTGAAAAACATGGGCCTACAAACTACCACACTGAGGGGTTTTACTATGTGAAAACCAACCTAATGGAGCAACTGACCAGAATAAGGTTATGTGTATGCTGATCTACTTCCAGAAGCACCCGCCAAATAAAATATAGTATAGAATTCTCTGAAAAGGTGACATATTCAAAAGATGTGGCCTGCAGGCCGTGGTTTGTAGACTCCTGCACTACAGGACACGGGGTCTCATTATATTCTGCTAGGACTGTGACTGACCCTGGCAAACTTCTGATAGGGTAAGAATTCAGTGAAGAAGAAGAAGAAGGAGGAGAAGGAGAAGGAGAAGGAGAAGAGGAGGAGAAGGAGAAGGAGAAGGAGAAGGAGAAGGAGAAGGAGAAGAAGAAGAAGAGGAGGAGGAGGAGGAGGAGAAGGAGAAGGAGAAGGAGAAGGAGAAGAAGAAGAAGAAGAGGAGGAGGAGGAGGAGGAGGAGGAGGAGAAGAAGAAGAAGAAGAAGAGGAGGAGGAGGAGGAGGAGGAGGAGTTTGGATTTATATCCTCCCTTTCTCTCCTGCAGGAGACTCAAAGGGGCTTACAATCTCCTTGTCCTTCCCCCCTCACAACAAACACCCTGTGAGATGGGTGGGGCTGAGAGAACTCCGAGAAGCTGTAACTAGCCCAAGGTCACCCAGCTGGCGTGTGTGGGAGTGTACAGGCTAATCTGAATTCCCCAGATAAGCCTCCACAGCTCAGGCGGCAGAGCTGGGAATCAAACCCGGTTCCTCCAGATTAGATACATGAGCTCTTAACCTCCTACGCCTCTTTCAAACACATTTCAAACTTTCAAACTGTCTAGAAAGCCCCCTCTCCCTCCTTTTCATTTTATAGGTAGGGTCCATTCCATCTGCAGGACCCACTCTTTTTCTTTCCCCCTCAGGAGGGTCTAAGAGGGACTTTGCGGGCATTGCTGTATCATGTATTAATTTGCTGCATTTTAAATATGTTATTTAGTGATTAACTTATATATTGATTTTATGTTTATTGTATTTGAATTTTATGTTGTTCACTGCCCAGAGCCCTTCGGGGGTTGGGCGGGATATAAGTTTGAAAAAATAAATAAAATAAATAACTAGATGGCGGGGGTCAAATATAACATGGGACTACAGCTGCCACACAGAGGGTTCCTACGATGTGAAAACCCAACGTAACAGAGCAACTGACTAGAAGTATGTTGATATTCTTGTAGAAGCACCCCCCTCCGAAAATAAATTATAGTATAGAATTCTCTGAAAAGTGCTATATACGTTTTCTCAATAAACACATTGTTTTGAAGAATTTTAGTTTTTTTAAATTAAAAGTTCTTAGTCTTTGTGTCTACTAAATTATCTTCACAATTTTTAATTTTTTGTTGTTAATCTGGAAATTATGACAGCCCTGCATTTAGGATTGCCAGCTCCAGTTTGGGAAATATCTGAAGCTTTTGGGGGCGAAGCCTGAGGAGGGCAGAGTTTGGGGAAAATGACTTCAGTGGTGTATAATGACATGGAGACCACCTGCCAAAGTGGCCATTTTATCCAGGTGATCTCTGTAACCTGGAGTTCAATTGTAACAGTAGGAGATCTCTAGCTACCACCTGAAGATTGACAACACTATGTGGGTGTCAGGACTGAGCCTGTCAGTGCCAGATGGCAGGAAGAACAGGTGGAGGTTGTTTACCATTCTCTGATACGAGGTGAAAGTCTGGTGTCTTCCCCACAGCGCCCCAGGGCACCCCGGACACAGATCTTATTAAAGGTGTGAACTGTTCCCAGGCTCGCAATGCTTTGTAGTGAATACTTTATAGTTTGTAGAGGGATAGTGGGAGTCGTTTGGCTTGGTGAGAGGGAGCAACAGGATATAGGTGGTAGGTTTGCACGGGAATCACCAGATTCCTCTTTGACGATGTTACCTACGCTCTGAAATAAAGGCTTTAGAACAAATCTACAGTGTCCGTGATTTCCAGATCCGAGGTGGGCTAGACGACCTCCTGCTCATGGGGAAAAAAAATGCTCCAGTCACCCATACACTGTGCAACATAACCAACTCAAAAGGAGAGGAAGAAACAGGTGAGAACTCCCAGGATTACAATTGATCTCCAGACAACAACGCTCAGTTCTGCTGGAGAAAACAGTTGCCTCTAAGGCAGGCCGAACTCTGTGGCATTTTACCCCGCTGAGGTCCCTTCCCACAGAATCTCCAGATATTCCCTAAACAGGAATTGGTAACCCTAGGCAGAAAGCCAAAGAGGGAGACAGTTGTGAGGGTCTGTTACTCCAGTCATCAAATTAGACTCAAGAAGATTTCAAGAGCTCTATTGGAACCGTGTCATCCCAAAGCTCAGACAGCCGAAACTAAAGTTTGGCTCTCTGGCCTCAGTATATACCTGAAAGTTACAGAAAGGTTCAACCCATGATTCCCCTCACCCTTGCATTTCCATAATATCAGCATGTGAAAGGACAGTGGGAACGGAGGCATTGTTTGGGACAGACAGTTTACTCCCTCAGAGAAAGGCAGATAAGAATGAACGATCAAGCTCTCTTCACTTGTTACTTGCAGACGGGGGGGAGGCCTCCTTAGCCTCGGGCGATGATAATGGCTGAGCCATCTGTGACCTTGGTGTGGACGTGAGAGATGCCAGGTCGAGAATAGCCCAGGCCTGACAGCAGTGAAACAAGAACGGTAACCATCTACCTACGTTGGCATAGCAAAGGTCCAGTTCTCTAGGCAGGGATTTCAAATCCAGGCAGCCAGGAGCCCCTGAAAGGTAATCCAAAGGGGAAAGAAGTAAAGATACGTGTAATGCCCAGCCAGGGGCTCTACAGCTCACAAGACAAGGAGTCCTTGGCAGGATTACTGCCAGAATTTAAGATAAAACGGGGGCTCTTCTGAGATACTCCAGAACATGCTTGGTATCTGTACCTTTCTCTAAGTCAGGAAGCCCCAACTTTTATGAACTTGCAGAAACTTTTGCAGTTCTGATACAGTGTGGTGGGCACAGCCACAAAATAGTAGCCATAAAATGGTTGCTGCAGGAGGTGTAGCCAGCAACAAAATGATTATCCTGACCGTTTTTTCACTGTCGAAATGCCCCGTTGCATATTCGAGAGTGTACCTGCTGCAGGGCTGCTCACCCTGCTTGTAGCCCCCCATGGCTGCCGGGCTCTTTCCTTGACTCAAGTCAGGGCCGGTGTGGGAAGGCCCAGCCGGTCCCGCACAAACCTGGGGCTTTCCCACAAGCATTACAAGCTCTTCCACAGTCTCCTCCACACATGCACTGGCAGCCTCTGTTTCCTGCATTCTGACTGGCTGAACCTCGCCCTATTCCCCCTACTCACTTTAAGTATTTTTTTCTTTTTTCTATGCCTATTAAAGGTTAATAAAGATAAAAGAAAGATTTTTTTCATTTTAAAATCAGAATGCAGGTAGGCGCTGAGAATCCGTGCCCTCGCCCCCCGTCTAAAATCCTCGTTCATACGAGAAAATTGCCGCCCCCATCCAAACTCCTCACGCATGCGAGAGAATCGCTGGCTCCTCCTCCTGCAAACTCTTCGCCCATGGGGGGGAGGGTAGAGATTTGTTTGGTGGGGTGGGCCAGAGCAGCAAGGTGGGAAAATGGCCCCAGTGCTCCTGCCATGGAGTTCTTCATGGCAGGGGAGCCCCTGGAGCAACATGGGGGCATTCAAAAAGAATCTCCATGTTGTTCTGCAAAGCCAATGTTCCGAGGCAGCGCCGGGGCAACAGCGTGTCAGTCACACTGCAGTGAAGAACTCTCGATTGCTCCAGGGCATTTCCCCGTGCTAACAAAGGTGCAATTTTGTCGTGACAAACCGGCCTGTTTACCTTCTATCACATAGCATGCTGGTAACTGCTGTCAAAGCAACATTTTTTTAAAAAAAATCTGCAGTCTATCACATCTCCAGTAGTCAGTCAGGAGCTGTGATAGGAAAAAAACCCTGCATGGTCCTGCCCACTATAGTGGACAACAGTGAAGGTGTCTGAAGGTACTTGGTGCCTGTGAGCACCATGCTGAGGACCCCTGCCCTATCTCAGATTTCTTACTCATGTCAGTCTTCTTCCATACAGAAGTGATTCATTGGGACCAATTATTTTGGTTAGATCATGAGTTCCTACCAGGGCTCTTTAGATGTACTCAGTTTGATGCTCACAAATCATCTTGGGATAAGTTAATGGAGGATAAACTGTTGAGTTTAGGGTTTAATTTTTTTCTTCTCTTCAATGGATATACTAAGGCTTTGGAATCACTGAGGACAATAGATCAGGAAATTATTAGCTAAGATGAAGGGGGACTTCCTCCTTTGGGGGGAGGCTGTTCAGCCCCTCTTTCCCCTGTTTTGTTGAGTTGTTTTCTTTTCTACCAATCCCAATTTTTGTCTACTTTTTTTTCTTGGCTAAACGCCTTCCCACTTGCAGAACTGTCAGGTCGATGGGTGGGTGTTTACCGTCCCTGGAGACTGCTGTTGTGGCGGAGTCATAGGCCCTTTCCCCACTTACCTTTGCTGCGCTTTGCTGCGCGCTACTCTCAGCGCGCAGCATCTCTGGCGCACGCCCAGGCATCCCCACGACCCCACGCTCTCCGCGGGGTCATCAAAAGGCGCCGTTTCGAGGAGCGCCAGGGATGCCGCGTGCTGAGGGGGCGCGAGAGCGGCAGCGTCGGGGTGGCTGCGTTGTCACCGCCCCTGTAGTAGGGAGTGCCCCGGGACCCCACGCTACTTGAGGAGAGTAGCGCGGGGCTTAAGGTAAGTGGGGAAAGGGCCACAGTTGACTTGACCTCACTTTTGCTTTAGTTGTGATTTCGATTCATCTATAAGAACTAAATAGACTGTCCCTTTATTGAACAGGTCCCCTTGCTGTTCATATGATTTTTATCTATTGTATCTTTTGACTGATAATGATAGGCATGTCACTTGGTGGTAAATTTTGTATTCTGTGCTCTTAGATTTAGACAGGCGAATGTTCACAATATCCCTGGGGTTGAGTGTTAGCAGCATTGTTATTTTATTAGAGTTTTGCCAGGGTGCTTTGGGGCATGTAGGCGTTCTGATTTTAAAACAAGGACAAGATGTGTTGGGACATTCCTGGGTCTCAAATGTGGAACATCGGAAGCTACTCTAAGATTGACAGATTAGAGACCTTTGTAGTGCTAGGCCACTGGGCCACAGCCTTGTAACATCTGCATCTTGACACATCTGTATTTGATGTGAAAGCACTTGTAAGGGATCATGCACTAAGCAGTGAGGTTTTTTTAAAAAAGCCAGCTAAGCCTTTCTTTTCAAATATTACTACGTACAGGAAGTCACTAAGATGATAAAGAATTAAAATCCTGTTAGGCAAATCAGATTCTGTTTCCCCTCCCAATAATTTGACATGAAAGTCTCTTTGTTAGCGACTTGCAGATCATGTTCACGACTTAAAAGAAGAAAAGGGGGGGAGGAAGGGAGAGGTTGAGGAAGAACATGTTGGCGGCTTGCCAGCAGGAAAGGCAGCCTAGCCAAGTGAAAGGCAAGGACAAGCGCAAGAGGTCTAGAGATTCACAGCACCGGATCTGTGCATATGTAGATATGAAGGTCAGCCATTAACCTCTGATTCATACCCATTTATTCATCCAGTACTAACCCCCAAGCTGTTTGCTCCTCAGTGGGGTTTTCCCACTTTTTTTTCATTTACCCTTGAGGAAGTGTCCCTGTGATTCATTGATTCCTACTGAACCAAGTCACCATTTTACCCGGTCTCCCCTGCGCCCCAGAGCTTCAATGTTATCTCTGCAACCTCCAATTAGGGAGGTTCTCTGCCACCTTTTTAAAATTGTTTTATTTGGCCTACAGTGTGTAAATGAAAAGGAAGAAAGAAGCCCTGGTGCTTCTCCTGAAACGGTGGCTGGAAGAGTGGGTGGAACCGCAGCTGTGTGGGAAGGTAGGGAAGAATGAGAACACTCGGAAGAAACCAAGCACACACTGATCTCCTTTGCTTTCCCTGTGAAGAGAGACAAAAAGTCAAAGTTTAACAGGGTTTGGAACCTGCGCAGAGTCTGGTCCGAGAATGTGGTGAATTCTGAAGAGGGGGAAACGTGTAACTTGGAATCCAACCCAAAGGGAATGTACGCTAAAAGTGAAGGAGACCATAAGTGCGTAAGTGGCCAGACTTTGCAACTTGATAGATGAACATCAAGCGTTAGGTAGTTGGTATTATGTTTTTTTTAAAAAAATTGCACTATTAAACACTGACTCTAACATACATGTGTGTGCTCAGGATTCAAAGCCAAAGAACTCCAGTAAAGAGCTACTGGTTCAAGATTAAGATGAAAACAAACAATTCTTGTTCCAGAGTGCTCTTTCAGATGAACTGACTAATATTCCATTTGGGAACCAAATAAAAAATGGAAATGTAAAAATTTCTTGGAACTCATCAATTTGAAGTCTCATATGGACTTTTGAATATACACTTTACAAATGAAATGATGAAAATTGTACATTGATTTGTTTTATTGACACTGGCACTTTATGTAAATGTATTGTACTTTATTACTTTCATCAATAGGTTATTAGAATAGGGTTAGTATTGGTATAATTGTGTTAATATTTATATGAAAAATAATTGAAAAAATAACTTTGTACAAATGTTGTTGGAATGATTTATTACAATTGTCATATACACATGAGTCCAAGTTAGTGTGCCAATTTGGTTTGTTCATTCCTGTCATAATATTCAGAACCACCTTTGTCAAGTTGGCCCCCACGTGAATGAACATCTGTTGAGCTTCCTCTTGTTAGATTTAGTTTAGAGTCATGGATCTGCCCAGTAGTGTGTGTGAGTGCAGTTTATAGAAGCTTCCCAAGAGATAAATGTAAAAGGTAAAACTTACACTTATTCAAGCATCTCCAGTTCACAGCTTTGTTCCAGGAAAAAGGTAGATAGAAAGAAACCCTAGTCCAAAGAAATACTTTCCCTATGGACAAGTGGGCACAACTAACGCGCCATCACGTGTGTGTGGGTAAGGAGAATGCTACAGTGGGAAAGCCCCACTGTGGCAGGCTGCCATTGACCATGCACTCAGGTCAAAGGCTAGAACAGAAGTGAAACCAGCATGGGGGAAAAAGGAAGTTAGTGGGCGGTCTCCTGGCCCAGACAAGGAGGGCAAACAAGAGAGGCAACATCACAGTTAGAGTGAGATACACAGCACCCCCCAGTGTCCAGGCATGCAGAAGTCGCTTATTCCAACACCTCCTTCTCTCGCTATAATGCTCGGGTCACTTGCTCTGTCCTCAGTCCCTGGGTGCTGATGCAACAGTGGTGCTGGATCTGCAGGTGTAGCTCTCTCAGAAGAGGAAGGAAATAGCCAAATAACCCGATTCCAAGAAGCTGAGAGAGTAGTAACTACACTGAAGCCCATGACGACACTCTCCACAAACCCCTGTCATAGAACAGCATGATACAGTTTGAAGAACATTTTTCTCTCCTCCTCCATCTTCTCACATCCCTGTGAGTTGGGCCTGGTTGAGAATTTGAGGGCTCAAGGTTACCCAGAGATAATACAGTTGTGAATGCAATTGCACGTGCAACTGTCAATGCAAATGAACCCCATCCGGACACATGCAGATGTGCCATGAAGAGAAACGTATCTGAACGTATCATTCCTCTGAAAATGGCAGCCATAGAGGCAGGCAAAATGTTAAGAGCAAAATCTACTAGACCAGGGGTGGCCAACCTATGGTGCTCCAGATGTTCATGGAGTACAATTTCCATCAGTCCCTGCCAGACGGCCAATTGACCATGTTAGCAGGGGCTGATGGGAATTGTAGTCTATCAATTTCTGGAGCATCATAGGTTGGCCACTCCTATACTAGATCATGACCACACAAGGCCAGAAAACCCACAACAGCCAGTTACCCAGAGAGCTTTCATAGAAGTAGGGATTCAAGCCTGCTACTCTGTTTCTAGTCTGCTACTCTGTTCACTAGACCACACCACACTGGCTTTCATGATATTCTGCAGGACTGTGTCTGATCTTGGCAAACATCTGGGCAAGAATGCAGTGGACTTCCAAATACGTGCTGTCTAAATGACTAGGGTCAAATATGACAATTAGCTTTGCTTTGTTTTGTTTTTTACTTGGGAATACATCCATATTTTGGAGTAGTGCAATCGCAAGAAGATATTGTCACTTTTTGAATGGAATGTCTTTATAGAGACTCTCAATTTGTGGATGAAAGCAACAGTAAGAGCTACACAAAGGAGCATTTACACAAAGGATTATCTCAAGCACAGAAAGTAAATCTGAAATGTTTTGAACTGCCAATAAGTTGGAATTATTAAAAACTTTGATCTTAAGAGCCCCTGGCTTGGGAAACTTCATAGCAAAACCCATTTCATTCCATGTCACTATTTTCACATTAGTTAATAAGTATCAACTTGGGACAAAATCGTATCTCTGCTGATGTCGATGGTAAAATTGCTATTGACCATAGTGTTTTATTACTGTATAACCAACAGTTTCGGCAGAATTACTCCAGAAAAGAGGGCAGAATACAAGTATTTCAGACCTCTGGAGGCTGTGTCACTCCAACAATGCATAGGGAAGTTGATTTCCTACTGTGTGACATGAGAGCCAGTGTCAATCATAAAAATGTTGATGCTGAAACCACAGCAAAGGCAACTACAACCTTTCTGCCCAATTCGCCTTCCTTATAATCTTGTGTTTTAGTGGAGGATTCTTAACAGCACCATGATGGTCTCTAAATGAAAGTACTGTATTATAGTGACGGGTACCCATAATAAGAGCCAATACTTTGGAGCTACTTTGCACTATAATTATGTAAACATTCCTGTATTGGCAATAAAAGACAGGACTCTGTAGAATCATTCCACTTTTAGGCTTCTGATTTGATCATAGCTTTGTGGCATAGAAGGAGTTTACAGCTCTATAACTTGTAAGGCTAAGGCAGAGAGTGAAATGGAAAAGAAATATCGATTGTTTTAGCATGAGTTCTCCTGCAGTGGATTGACTGTGCTTGAAGGAGTCGTTCATATTTCCTGAAATATGGGAGGCCATCAATAACCCAGTTAAAGGGAAATTTGGAAGTAAATGTTGAGACTCCTAATCAGGAAAACCACTGAAGGAATTGTGGAAGAAGCCACAACCGTTTTAGAGATGCTTCCAGATTTGTACATAGAAGCCCTGTAAATGAGAGAATGGACTTGCAAGTTATCTAAGGCTCATTCCGCACATGCAAAATAATGCACTTTCAAACTGCTTTCAGTGCTCTTTGAAGCTGCGCGGAATAGCAAAATTCACTTGCAAACAGTTGTGAAAGTGGTTTGAAAATGCATTATTTTGCGCGTGTGGAAGGGGCCTAAAGCAGGGATACCCAACCTTGTGTCCAAGGGCACTAAGGTGCCCATCAGCACCTTTCCTGAAATCCGTCAAGTGTTTTTACCATGTGGGTAGAGCCAGATGGGGCTTTTGCCCAGCAAGACCACTGAAGATTAGATGGCCTGTGCAAACTTTAAAAAAACGTTGCTTCGGAAGCAGTCGCTTCAGCACAAAGAAGGTAAGCTTGGCAGCCATTTTGATCAGTCTCAGGTCAGCCTCCTGTGGCAGCCATTTTATGCCTGTTCCAACCATGCTGTGTAAGAATTTTAAAAGTAAGAGTCAGGAACAAAAAAGCTGTATATAAATATGTTGCAAGGCATATATTGTCAAGGGGCGTGAAAATATTTCATTATAAACAGTGCAAAATATATAACCTAATGTGCTATAATATGAATAAATCAATACATTACAAAAATGACCTCCCTATAAGGTAGTATTGTGTTTGATGTCCTATATATCTGACCAACCAGGTCACTTTCTTATTTTGCTACAGATTCTTAAGTTTTGTATGAACACAGTCTGTGGCTTGAGCAAAGCGTATAACAAGGCTAAACAAATGGGTGAGATTGAAGAATATCTCGTAGTACTTAGTTACAAGCACTAACATATAATATAAAGTGCTATTGTAGAAGCATAGCTCAGGTGTAATCAATTAGTGAAAGACTGCATGGTGCGGCAAAACCAAAAAACCAAAGATAGATGAAAGTAGTGAGAAGCAACACAAGGGCAAAACGTATTGCGCGCTAAACTACGTTTTCAACCTTTCTTCTTCGGTGCAAATACATGCTTCTAATACTGATCAGGTTGTTTTTGACATAACGCCAACATGAGACATCTCCATAAAATATAATAAATACAAAATTGTTAACAAACTGACAGTGATGATGACAGGTATTCCTGTGATATATTCTTGCATCAATAAATACTACATAAAATACAATATAAATATCCCATAAATATACATAAATAACAGAACTCACTTGTAACATGATACCAAGGTTCTTGTTGGCCAGAAAGTATTCTGTGCAATTGATTCGACAATCAAGCATGTGAAATAAGTAGGTAAAAAGGTGCAGGTGTGCACATTTAGCTTAAAGGTACAGTCATTTTATAAACAGCTTAAATCTAATTCTTTATTAGGACCTACATGGTGACTATCGAGTAAATAAATCCATCTGGCTTCTTGTTGCAACAACACTCTTTTGATATCTTTAATCTCATCTGCACAAACATTATATGTGTATAACACAATAAATTTAAAGTCCTTTTCTGAATGGTTTTTCTCAATGAAATGTTTTGTAAGTGGGGCTTCTTCTCTTTTTGTTCTGAGGGAGCTGATATGTTCCTTCAATCTTACTCTAAGCAAGATTGAATGAACATATCAGCTCCCTCAGATTTATGGAGAAGTTGATCTTTGGCTACCAATCTTGTATCTCTTTAAAATAAATGTTTAACTGAAACAATTTAGGGGACTGAGGTAATTCCCCCTTCACTTTAATTCTGTTTTGCCTCAGATAACAGTGCAAGTAGCTTTGGTTAGGAGGGAATATTGTCAGCAAGGAAAGTAGTAGTTTTGTGTACAGATATTAAGATGTTTTCAAAGTTCAGCACAGATGGCAATTGACTTTTGAAAGTTCTTAATACTTTTAAAATATGATAAACTTTCAAAATATTTCACAGATTTAACCCAAGCTAGCACTCAGAGGTTCATGTGATAATTTGGTGCCTCTAAATTATACAGAAAGGAGTATTGTCCTAACTTGCTTTCCCTTCAGACTTCACAAATCTTAGTATTACCTTACAGCATTGAAGTAAATCCTTCTAAAGAACTAAGGAAATTTTTCTCCCACACTCAAGGGCCCCTTCCGCACACGCAAAATAATGCATTTTCAAACCACTTTCACAACTGTTTGCAAGTGGATTTTGCCATTCTGCACAGCTTCAAAGAGCACTGAAAGCAGTTTGAAAGTGCATTATTCTGTATGTGCGGAATGAGCCAAGGTAAGTTGCCCTTTTGACAACAGAATGGTTCATCTCTGACACAAATTCTTTCTGAGTCAGTTCCCTTAGTTCTACTCACTGAAACCAGCTCTGTCAAAGAATATGGGCTAGGAATTCTTCTCTCCTTAGAAGATAATTCCACTCTTTGACTAGAGTAAGGTCTCTTTTCCCCCCAATACTTGTTTCCCACCAACCCCACAAGTCTTTCACAGACACTAAACACGTCTGCTCTTTCTGGTTCTTAGAGATGAAGTCTTTCTAATCCTGTCAGAAGCTCTGACTCCTTCTTAAAGTCCAACCACTCCCAGTCTGTGACTCCCACACTCAGGCACTGTGATGGTAATGCTGGCTTTTCTGCCTCTGTCTCCTTAGGTTTGTCACACCAATATTGTCATATTCTTGTAAAGATTTAAAGCATGTCCCCATTTGAAATATTGTGTACAGTTCTGGTTCCCACATCTCAGAGCTCAGAGGCATCCAATGTAGCTGTTGGGCAAGTTCAGACAAAAGAAAATATTTCTCTACTCAGTGAGTATTTAAATTGTGGCATCCATTGCCAGTGGACATAGTAGTGGGAATCGTAGTCCATGAACATCTGTAGGGCCAGAGTTGGACACCCCTGCTTTAGCCTCTATCCTCTGTTTGTTGGCCTCCAGGACAACTGGTCTTTCTGCCATGTAATGAAACTGGATGCTGGACCAGATGGGGCACTGATCAAATCAGGCAAGCTCTTTGTACAAACTCATATTCTCTACCCACATTTTAATAGATATATTTGAAAACATGCTGCCAATGTTCTATCCAATACCTTAACAGGGAACACACTTGAGATACCTTTTCCATTTTCTAAGTATTGAATAAAAGGCACTAAGCTCATGGACAAAAAGTAACATTATTTTCCTGGAGAAGTATTGATTTTCCTGCCTTGAGGATACATTTGCAAGACCTTGATCAAATGTGACCCATAGCTTGGTGATAAAATGATCTCTCTCTCTCTCTCTCTCTCTCTCTCTCTCTCTCTCTCTCTCTCTCTCGGAGTGAAGTCACGAGTTCAGAACCCACAGTGGAAGGATTTCAGAGCACACAGAGAAGCCTTTTATCTAGAGAACTGATGCCATTCAACATAACCTATGATGAGCTACATAGGGCTTTTCCATGTAGGTTTTCCTCCCAACTGTTCTGGCCCTAATTTGGCCACAATTTGCTCTGGTTGTTTCAATTTATCCATTGATTTCTGTGTGCATTTTTATGCCTTTAGTTTTTGCTTTGGTGTCCCCACCCCACCCTTTTCAGGTTTTTTTCTGGTTCTTCTGATACCACTTTATCATGAAACCAAGCCTGGGAGAGCTACACTTGTTTCAGTAAAATCCTTTTGGTCCTTTTCTCCAATAACTCCAACCAGCCGAGTTCTCAAAGATTTATTGAAAAACATAAATCAAAGAAATAAAACATAAATGCAGTTACTCGGCTGAATACAGTCTTATTTGGAAGTTCTTTGTCCCCCATTCCGGGAACCCATGGGCCAGAGATGCTTCTCTGACCACGTCTCAAGATGTAATCTAAAATCCTTTGTTTTCCCGCTCTCAGGAAAACTCTGTTCCGGCCACGAGGTAACTTAGGCCTTTGAAGTTGCATCCTGGCACCTTTGCGAAGGATCAAAGACCCAAGATGCTTTTCACAGTCATATGTGATTTCCCTTTGCTGTAGGGATAGCATCATTCCATGACATGCCCCCTTTTAGAGATGAAGTCTGTAAACTCCATGTTCACATACTTCAGCTTCCTAATAATACTTAGCGTTTCCCCACTCTCCATGATCCCCCCTATGCCACGTGCCCGGGTGTCCCCAAGGCCCCCGCGCTCTGCGCGGGGTCGTCAAAAGGCGCCATTTTTTCCAGCGCCAGGAATGTCGTGAGCTGAGGGGGTGCGACAGCAGCAGCGTCGGGGCGGCTGCGCTGTCACCGCCCCTGTCATGAGGAGTGCCTGGGGACCCAACACTACTTAAGGAGAGTAGCGCGGGGCTTAAGGTAAGTGGGAAAGGCCCACTGTTTGCATAATATCACATGTTTCTAGCTAATACATAGTTCAGCTATTTTCCATCACACACTTTTACCCAAATCTTTTTCTGGAAGCCAACTCTGAGTCACCTTTTCTCTCATGTATAAGTTTCCTTTGCCCCACCCACCTCCCATGCTCTTTTAAGTGATTGGACTGTCACCATCAACAACCCCCTCCCCCTTCTCTCCCCCTTACCACCCTGAAGACCTGTTACTGTTAATCATCGTCATTGAGAAGCGGAGTGACAGATAGAGAGAGGAGAAAGTTGCTCGACCTTTCATCCCCTGCATGTTGCCTGTCAGAGTCGAGCATGTTTTGGTCAAGAACTGGGTTGGGGGGCTTGGAGAACAGGCTTTCAAAGGCCATTGTGCTGGTTCTGGCTGTGTGTGCAGGGAGGAGGAGGAAGAGGAGGAAAGCAGGACACTACTGCTGCTCATAGTGGGGGGGGAAATGGGAGCAGACGTGAATACAAGACACTCAAAACAAGCACAGCGAGGACAGCGCTCTTTCTGCCCCACACACACTAGAAGAAGAAGAAGAGTTTGGATTTATATGCCCCCTTTCTCTCCTGCAGGAGACTCAAAGGGGCTTACAATCTCCTTGCCCTTCCCCCCTCACAACAAACACTCTGTGGGGTAGGTGGGACTGAGAGAGCTCCAAGAAGCTGTGACTAACCCAAGGTCACCCAGCTGGCATGTGTGGGAGTGCACAGGCTAATCTGAATTCCCCAGATAAGCCTCCACAGCTCAGGCAGCAGAGCTGGGAATCAAACCCGGTACCTCCAGATTAGATACACGAGCTCTTAACCTGCTACGCCACTGCTGCTCCTATGGAATATTCTATGGAATACTATGGAATATTCTGGTGGGCAGGCTGATGCAGATCCCCCCCCCCCCAAATTACACACTCTTTGCAGAGGAAGTAGCAATTTGCAATGGAGCAAAAGGATAGCTTATTGCAAAAGTGGAGGCGGGGAGCCGAGGGTAACAACCGGTTCGGTGAACTAAAGGAAAAATTAGGAATAGATTCTGCCGAACCGGGCATAACCGGCTGAATCCCACCTCTGGTGGCAAGCATAGAGAAAGGAGCATGTTATGCTAAGCGTTGCATTGGACCATGGCTTGCATTCCGAGCTTTCCAAGGCAACATAATGGATAGAGGAAGAGAATAAGAATTAGCTATTACACAGTTTCTCTAAAGGCTCAGTACAGAACTGGAACAATTGCTTTACAACTCAAGATGTTATGTTCCTCATGCAAGTTTAAATTCTGCAGGAACTGATAGGCCCACCAGAGGAGAGAAACATGGCATGCTGCCACAGCGGCGGCTTAGTCCAAATTCTGATAACAGGCAAATTTGCAATGTCCTAACAGATGTCTGCTTAAAATGCAAAGGCCCTCCCTTGTGAATCTTATGTAAGGTTCAGCTTCTCTTGTTCTCACAGCGGATTGTGAAGAGCCGCTGGCACCCAGCCCAGGTCTCTTTCGCTGTGATTCACCTAAGACTACACAGCCCCATCTGCTACTTTTTCAGGTACAGGAGCAGGCGTTACAAGGCAGTGTAAGAGAAACGGTTCCCATTGTAAGCATGCTAGTGGGAGAGGGCTGGCTGGTGGATTTTTAAATCAGGTTACTCTGCGATTGTTTCTTTTCCAGTTTAGAATCATTAGACAGTATATCGGTTGCACTTCTTTTTCACACAGTCATTAAAGGAAAATGTTGAGCTTGCCCAGCATAGTGTGGAGTTCTCCCTCTTCTGTCAACACTGACTTCAAATCCACACAGGCTTTGGAAAATGGCAGCCGGGGAGAGGGGAGGTTTACAGATCCAGAAAAGCTGGATATTATTTGGCTTTTCCTCCTCGCTTCCTCAAATTATGCCTTCCCCAGGATCCATGGCCCAAATCTCCCGGATTTCCCCCAACCCTAAATTGGCAAACCTAGTAAAAGAAAAAAATGCTGCTTAATAGCTTAAATTAGCCCCAGCTCACCAGAACCTGGAAGCTAAGCAGGGTTGGTACTTGGATGAGAGACCACTGCAGAATACTGGGGTTACTCCATCTCTTCCTGTCCCCACAACAGACACCTTGTGAGGCAGGTGGGGCTGAGGAAGTTCTGAGAGAACTGTGACTGACCCAAAGTCATCCAGCAACCTTCCTGTGCAGGAGCAGGGAATCCAGTTCATCAGAGAAGAATCTGCCATTCATGTGGAGAAGTGAGGAATCAAACCCAGTTCTCCATGGACTATACATCCCAGGGACGCTCCATCCTCCACACAACCCAGTGGTGGGTTAAAATCGAAGCCAAACTTAATGAGTTGGGCATTTCCTTGGAGGACTTGCTAATGTTAACAGAGCAGGAGGTCTATGGGGCTATCAAGAAGAGACTTTTTGACAGAGAGTTTCAACAGATGCTAGAGGAAGCTAATAAAACCTGTTCCCCGATCTCTCTGGGAATACCTGTGGATAGATTAATTGTAACCCGGTACCTTTATCTCCTGGTTGAGGCCCGGTGGCATAGAGCAATCACCTTAGCTAAGTATAATGCCCTGCCTTCCTCCTTTAGCATTGGACGCCACCTTGGAATTCCACATAAAGAAAGGAAATGCCCGTGTGGCATGGGTTCTGTGGAAACAATATCTCATATGCTGTTGAATTGTCCTTTTTATGAGATAGGTAGGAAGAAGCACATAATCCCCTTCCTGCATGGAAGTGAAGGCATTACAGATAAACAGAAGGTTATATATCTTTTAAACAGCCACAACTACGAGCTGTTGGAAGCGGTGGCTAAATTTTTAAATGGTGTTATTTTAACTCGTCAGAAGTTGTAAAGGCTGTTATTATCTTGCAATGTTAATCTTAAACTATTTATATGCCATTAAAGGTATTCGAAATCGAACCCAGTTTTCCAAATTACAGTCCACCTGCCCTTAACAACGACACCACGTTGGCTCCCAAGCAGCCACTTAGATAGGGTCCCCCCTTCTCACAAGTTTCCATTTCTCCATCTGGCCTTCCTGTAGAATCCTTCTGCAGTAGTAACAAGACACTTTTTGTGGTTGTGGCTTCCTTGAGATCAAACTAAATAAAGCGGACTCTGTTATTAAAGGACAAAGCCTTCCCATGCCTGTGGTGGAAGCTGGGTGATAAAATGGAGTTCAACACACAAACCTGCTGCCAGAAAAGCTCATAGAAGGGGGACAGTTTCATTTTGTGAGAACTTCTGGCTGCTGGGAAATAATGGCTGCCACATTTGGGGTCTTTTTCACAGTTCAGTTAACCGCAGCAAGCTCTAGGAAGAGCACTGTGAGAGACTAACTCCCATTTGCCCTGCTAATTATATCACAGATGAAGAGAAAGAGAAAGCAATTCTGCTCAGCAGAGTCTTGGCTCCTGCATTTGCCCCTGCAAAGATCGGACTCTGGATAAGTCGGTAGGTCTGTGGAGGTATTATTTTAACCCAATATCCAGTGAGAGAATTGAGTGGTTTAAAAATAACTCCAATGAGGTCTGGCTTGACAGTTCAAGAAATCTTTGTTGAAATTGTATCTGTGATGATGCAGCTCTAGGGTTGACAATTCCAGGTTAGGAAATTCCCAGAGATTTAGGAGCAGAGCCGAAGAAGGGCAGAATTTTTTTTGGGGGGGGGGGGATGCTTCGGTGGGATGCAAGACTGTTGTTGTTGTTTTTTTCCCCAGAGGAATTGATCTTTTGAGGGGGGGAGGGAATTTTAAAACTGGAATGCTGGACGTCACTCCATTTTATTGAGATTTCTTGTATAACTTTTGGAATTACATTTTTAGTTTTTTATTGCTGCTTTTAAATGTTTAACAAATTTATATTGTACCCCTATATGCTGTACACCGCCCAGAGCCCTTTGGGGATGGGGCAGTATAAAAACCTAATAAAATTAATAAATAAATAAATAAATAAATAAATCTTTCTAGTCACACAACAACAACCTTTATTTGGCATTTAAAAATAGGTTCTAGAGCATTGCCAGACATTTTTGAAATACAAATCAAGAGTACATTCAAAGCGCAGACAGGAAGACTATATAGCAGTATACATTACTTAGAAACTTCGGTCACTTGTAAAAGAAATTTTGCTACTTTTTCCAAGAGCATGACATCTGTGTTGTTTAACAGAAGCTCCACAACAGAACAGTCAGAGTCACGTTCAGATTTGTCTAGGGCCAGCCTGGGAGAGAAATTCCTGATGCCCACATATCTCGGACAGTCAAGAATAATGTGAGCAAGAGTCTCCACTTGGTTTTTACAGTGTGGACAAACCTGATCCTGAAGAGGTATGGATAAGTAGCGACCCTTTGTAATGGCCGATGGGAAGGTATTGGATCTGGCCCTTGTGATAATCCATCTCTGTTGTTGTTGTTGTTGTTTCCCCAGAGGAATTGATCTTTCTAGTCTGGAGATTAGTTGTAACTCAGGGAGGTTTTCAAGGACCGTCTGATGGTTAGACAGCCTGGTGTCGTGGTTCAGAGCAGCAGACTCTACCCTGGAGAGCCAGGTTTGATGCCCCACCTCTCTACATGAAGCCTTCTGGGTGATCTTGGGCCAGTCACTGAGAACTCTCTCAGTCCCACAAGGGTCCTTTTTGCACAGCACAAGACTGACGTCGGTGGGACATCTTAAAAAGAAGTGACTGCTTCTTTTCACTCCACACACCCAAAATAAGACTTCCGGGAGATGCCTTAAAAGGGGGCAGCTTCTGCTGTGCTTTCCAGACAGCAAAGGCACCAGAGGGGAAAAGAGGCTGTTTTCCACGTGACCATTTTACACTCATCAGTTTCACCCTTGCCTTGCACCCAGCATTTTGTGTGCAGCTGGAGGGATTCTCCCTGCCCCCATTTGCTGAAGGTAGCCCCAGGATGTTTGCTCTGCAGGCTCTGATCCTGGGCACCTTTTCAGCCTGAAAAGTATATAGTTGTACTCAGCTGGTCCTGCCAATTCTGGCAATACATAGTTTCCTTATTTTTAAAAAAAATCAATGAGCTGTCTGTGTAGGTACTCAGACATACATAAGAGAATCTTTGCTCACATAACAGAGGTAAAATATAAACACCTCCCATGTGGTGCTGTGAGCGTAGTGATTGCATGAGAGTCTACAGCAATCCTGCTGCAACCCACCAAGCACAGGGCAGCATGGCAATGGTATCATTGGCCACCACATAGGGAAGCAGCTTTTTGAGCATGGAGTGTTGTGGGGTTTCTGGCCTGCGTGGCTGTGTTCCAGTAGCATTTTCTCCTTATGTTTCGCCTGCATCTGTGGCTGGCATCTTCAGAGGGTCTGATGGTAGTAGAGCAAGGGGAGTATATATACCTTTGGAATGTCCAGGGTGGAAGAAAGAACCATTTGCATTGGTTCACAAGTGCAAAGGGTGCAATTAGCAAGTGTGATTTGCATGTGTTGAGTGGAATCCACCTACTCTAGCATATGTAAGTAACAATGAAGTTGCATGAGTTGCCTTTCAGAACTCTGACATGGGGTAGCAGATGCAGCTACAAAATGGCTGCCTCAGTTTACCTTCACTCACACAGGGAAGATCCTTGGGCTGTGGTGGCAGCTGCTGCTGAATCAACATTTTTAAACAATCTACATAGCCCAGGGGTCTGCAACCTGCGGCTCTCCAGATGTTCACAGACTACAATTCCCATCAGCCCCTGCCAGCATGGCCAATTGGCATGGCCTCAGACTTAGCCAGTCAGAAGTCTTAGTGGGCAAAAGCCTTCCTTGGTCCCTCCCACTTTCTAAAAACACTTGGCAGGCACCAGAAAAGGCACAGGATCCCTGGCTGACATCAGCCCTGTCCCCCTGATGCCTATTTGCTGCCACACACATTCTGAACAAAGCCAAGGACAACACTGCCCTCTGAAAGAAGGACTGTGGCATCATCTCTGTGACTGCAGGAAGAAATGCTCCCTCAGCCTAGACCAGTGGTGTCCAATTCTGGCTCCCCATTTATGGTCCACCTTTCCTTGTGGCTCAAGGTGGCGCGCCATAATATTTAAAAGCATTTTCAGTTTAAAAGGAAAAAAAACAACAAAATCTCTTCACACACACACCCCTGAAAAAGATGTCTTCCAAAGCAAACCCCTCAAAAGCCCCAGCAAACATGTAGCCCTTGAAGAGCATCTTGAACATCTCCAAGGAGGAACCCGCTCACTTCTTCAGGGAATCCAGTCTACAAAACCATTACGGAAAAGACCTGGACTCTGATGGATGCCAAACAAGCTACCCTAAATGGTGGAATAGCCTCTAAGGGTGCCAACCTCCCTGAAAGGTGGTTAAACACAACCCACAATGTGCACTCCTGTGGCTTGCAGCAATTCACTACTGTGTGCCTTCAAGAAAATATCACAATTTAATATCACTTCCAAAACAAACTGACCACTCCAGGCAATGTTTTCATAAATGACCTAAATATACTCAATTTAGGAATGCTTCCACTCACTTCAAGTCAGAAAGCATCACACAGTTTCAAATCAAAGAGATTTTAAGGCTTGTCTCGGCTGGTAATGCTTTGTAAAATCCTATTTTTTGTCATCTTCAGAAAAAGCTAACAAACTGGTAGCTGCTGCCCACTCAGTGAATCTGCTATCATTACAAACAACTGAGAGCCCGGGCAACCCCGATTAAATGCAACCAACTATTCGTTTTTTCTGACAATGACAAAAATAGTTTTTTACAAACTGTTACCGGCAGAGACAGAGGCATGCCTTAAAAATTGCCTTGAGCTGAAACTATGCTACCCTCCCTGATTTGAAGTGGAAGTGTCCCTGAATTGTGTATATTTAGGTCATTTATGAAAACGTTACCCAGAATGGTCAATTTATTTTGAAAGTGATATTAAATGGTGATTCGTTTTTTCAAAGTTATGCAGCAGTGAATCACTGCGAGCCTTCAGAGTGCAAATTGGGGGTTGCATTTAATTGGAGTTGCATCGGGTTCTCAATTGTTTGCAATTGTGGTAGAATCTCCTGATGGTGGCTGGAGATCTGCAATTGATGGCTCTGGCCTGGAGAGGTGGAGTGAGCCACAAAACGGATGCCGGAGCTTGCCTTCTGCTGAGAGTTGCCAGGTCTGGGTTGGGAAATACCTTGGGATTTGTGGGTGGAGCCCAGGGAAGTTGGAGTTTGAGAGGGGAGGGACCTCAACAGGGTATAATGCCATAGGGTCCACCCTCAAAGCAAACATTTTCTCCAAGAGAACTGGTCTTGAAAACCTGGTGGCCAATTGTAATTGAGGGAGATGGCCAGGTGCCTCCTGAAAGCTGGCAACCCTATGTCTGCTGTGGTGACCACTTTCCCCAAAGCAATGCTTTTAAAAATTTGCACAGCCAGTCAAACCTCCAGTGACCAATCAAAACCGCTGCTGGGACTCATCCAGTTTCTAAAAGGAGGTGCCATTAAAATATCAACAGGCATCAGGGTGTGCACAGGCACCATTCTGGGAATCTTGCTCTTAGCACATTTTTTTATATTCTAGAGCACGTGACTGGTGTTGTGTAGGAATAGTACTATTCCACTGTCTTTTGAGAACATATACAGTGGAACCTCGGTTTTAGTTGGTAATCCGTCCAAAAAGAATCAATGAAAACCGAAACAGATGAAAACCGAGGCAAACTTTTCCATAGGAATCAATGCAAATCCAATTAATCCGTTCCAGGCACTCCAAAAAACATACCAAAAGCACATTTTTGGTGAAGAAACATAGTGTTTAATGCTGAAAACAGTAACAAACAATAACACTAGGACCAGCTTCAGAGCCAGTAGACCAATGTCGTACCAGAAAGCTGTCCAAAGACGTCTGTTTCTGATGCCCCTTTAAGATTTGTCTGAAATGGGGCAAGACATTGTCATTAAACAAGTTGCTCTTCCCTCCCCCCAGACCTCATCCTTTTTAGGCTCTTCTCTAAAATCTCTAGGTATTTCCCAACTTGGAGCTGGCCATCCTTCCCTTCCACAGCAGTCCTGAGTGGAATAATGCCAACTTTGGTGAAGGACAGTGGTGTAGCGCCAACTGGGCAGGGGGGGCGACGCCCCAGGCAGAGCCATGGCTGGGTCATGGAGGAGGAGGAGGCATGGCTGGGTCATGGAGGAGGAATTCTGGGGTGGGGTGGGCGGCACTGCAGGAGGGGTGCAGGGCACATGCGCGCCCTGGGTGCAGTTTCCGCTCGCTCCACCTCTGGTAAAGGAAGAACTTTACAATGGGAAGTCCTGAACAGCAATCAAAAGGAAAGCTGTCATATGTTGAAATGGAGTGCCAAATAAGAAAGAAATGGATCAACCAGGCACTTAGGAGGGGCATCTTTACACTGCAGAAATGGAGTTCCAAAATGGGAAGTTCTGATTCTGAAGTTGAAACCGTGAAACGGCATGGTCTGATTCTTGCTAATTTTTTAAATATTGTTTTATTGGTGCCAGCAACTACGGGGCAATTCAAGAGCAAAATGCAGATGAAGGAGGCGTTTCCTCCATCCAAGCATCCCTTTCCCGCCTTTGCTTTCAGGTAAAAGGAAAAGATGCTGCTGCCAGCATCCTGCCATGGAAACACCTGTATTATTTTACAGGTTATAAATAAGGTGTGTTTGTTTGTTCTGCAGAAGATTAGATGGAGACTCATTATCTGCTTGAGACCTTGGGGCGCCTTAGCTCCAAAGATTGTTTTCATAAATTCTTGGGAAACTGGGAGGAGGGGTCACTTTGGGGATAAAGGGGACTGTGAATGCCAGCCGTGGCAGAACTGACTTTGCTCGTGTGGTACTTCGACACCTGCTCAATGAATACTGCTGATCAATACTCCAGAGTCCGTTTGTCGGCTTAAGGGTCCAAGACCTAACAGTCTGCCATCTTGTGTTTTTAGTGAGTTTTAATGTTAGGTATGGTGAACGTTATGTGTTTTTAAAGTTGTTTTAAAATGTCTGCATGCCACCCGGAGCCCAAGTTTGGTCAGGGAGGGCAGGATATTGAATTTAAATAAATAAAACAATTAAATAATGGATAAATAAATAAACAGACAGACAGACAGACAGACAGACAGACAGACAGACAGACAGACAGACAGACAGACAGACAGACAGACAGACAGACAGACAGACAGACAGACAGACAGACAGACAGATAGATAGATAGATAGATAGATAGATAGATAGATAGATAGATAGATAGATAGATAGATAGATAAAGAACCTGTTTACAAGCCTGTCCGGTTATTTCAGTCTGCGATTGCTTTGCAGCCATACCTTGCTGCTCCAGTGCTCTAGGCTCCGGTCACAAAGCTGATCTCATCAACGTGTAACTTTCCTAATGAAAGAAAATGCCATTTTAAGCAAGTTTGTTCTCAGGGAAGCCCAGCAGGAAGGTTAGGTAAGGGAGCTAGAGGGAGGGTAGCATTCGCAGACAGATTTATTTTCTGCAAGTGTAGGAGTCTGATCATGAGGTAATGTTTGCTATAAAAAGCAGAACAGGTGGAGGCAAAAACGTAAAAGTATTTAATATTTCTTTGCTTTTCCAACTCAGAGTTGACAACCATCAAGACCTAATAAGTTTGGCGGTCCTGTCACGTCTCAAGGAGGGGCCAGGAGACTGTGACATCCAATGGGTTTCTGTCTGCGCTGTATTACATTGCTTCTGCAATTTGCTGCTGTTTTTCTAATTGCTTGGAATGCAGGCTTCTGATGTAATGCCATTCCCAGGGCCCTGGCACCTGGGCTGTTATCAGGTAGGCTTAGGGCCAGGGCCAGCTAGAGAACGCAGTGAGAGAAACTGCTGCTTAGCGATTGGGGATTTTTTGGGTCTGTGTGAGGTGGGGCTACTGCTGCTTTTTCCCTGGGGATATTGGTATGAAAGTTAGCCTTGACAAAAGATCCCTGTGGTGTAGCCTGCTTGATACTTCAATTCAATAAATAGATTTCATTTACAACTGATTCTGTTTATTGAGAGATCTGAGGTATACAACAGCAACTTGTATCCTTAAATTCTCTCTAAACCTGAACCCGCTCTTGGTGGCTGCTTTGCTAACTGGAATGCATGCAAGTTCTCTTATTTCGCCTGTATAGTGTGTGATCCTCTCTGCCTGCCTCCTGCAACCTGCCTTCCAACAGGTACAAGCAAAGTAAAAGTTTCCCTTCTGCCTTTGTAAAACTAATTGAAGTTGCTAAGAGTTCTCTTTGGTCCCTTCTGCGCAGGCAACACAAACGGGTTAAATGAACCCGTGTTGCCTGTTTCACCATTCACATGTTGGATGCAGGGACCATCTGGGATTTCTGGGAGCCCAGCAACAGGATGTGGGATGTTTAAAAAAAGAAAACACTTCGTTTCCTGCAAAATGTGCATCTGAGAATCCCCCCCTCCCCCTAGTCTCCGGAGCCCGGCAGCCAGCAGCCCAGCTTCTGCCCTCCCCTCTGGGGAGAGAAGAGACTGCCGTCCTCCATCCTCTGAGAGGTGCTTTTATAACCCTGAGGCCAGGGGCAGGGCTTGGGGCGGG
This sequence comes from Sphaerodactylus townsendi, assembly GCF_021028975.2. Classification (NCBI taxonomy): domain Eukaryota; kingdom Metazoa; phylum Chordata; class Lepidosauria; order Squamata; family Sphaerodactylidae; genus Sphaerodactylus; species Sphaerodactylus townsendi. The sequence goes on from NC_059428.1 coordinate 134,679,401, forward strand.
GGCAGGCCATGGGGGCGGAGGCAATTTGTCTCCGGGCACCATTTCCACCCAGTACGCCTCTGGGTACATGAAATGAAGAAACCCAGAGTCCTTGCTTTACATGTCCCAGTGCTGGGGGCGTACCGCCCATGGGGACGTGGGGGGGGGGGTCAGATGACCCTGGGCACTGGCCATTTTGTCACAGGGGGTACAAAATCACCCCCACATCCCTCCTCCTCATCCATACCACCCCCAATTCAAGCCGGGCCACAGAGGGCCTGGAAACAGCCACCCCTGCCCTGCCCTCTTCCACCCCCAAACTCTCCGGGCTGCCACTCAAGTTGGGTCTCAGAGAGCTTTCCCACCCTGCCCCACTTCGAGCTCGCTGGGCCGCCAAGAGCTTCCTTGCCCCGTGACCCAGGGATCTTGAAGGGAGTGGGGTGAGAAAGCTCTCCCAAGGCTCACCATGGCCTGGCTTGAGTTGGGATGGAGAACACTTTCTACGGACCTTCTGTGGCCTGTGGAGCTTGGAGGGGTAGGGGGGCAACTCCCGCCAAGCTCAACAAGAACTTCCCCACCTCCACTCACCTCAAAGTTTTCTGGGCCACTGAGAGCCTGGTGAGAGCTTCTCTGCCTTGCGGCCTGGGGAGCTTTGGGGTTAGCAGAAGTGGGGAAGCTCTCGCAAAGCCTGGCAGGAACTGCCCCCACCCTGCCCACCTTCGGGCTCCCTAGGCCGCAGAGGGCCCAGAGAGAGCCCCACCCCCTTGGTGCCTTCCCCCACTTTTAGGCATATCTTGACACCCTCTCCAATCCATACCCACCCCTTCCCACCCTCCCCCATCCCTAGCCCATCTCTTCCCATTTCCTCACCACTAGCCATTCCCTGCCACCCTCTCTGACCCCTAGCCATCCCTTTCCATTCTCCCACCCCTAGCCATTCCTGGCCACCTTTCCCCACCCCTAGTCACCCTCTCCAACCCCTACCCACCCCTTACCCCCACCCCTAGCCATTCCTTCCCATCTCCCCCACCCCTAGCCACCCCTAGTCACCCTCTCCAGCTCCTACCCATCCCTTCCCACCCTCCCCCACCCCTAGCCACCCCTTGCCACCTTCTCCAATCCCTACCCAACCCTTGCCTCCCTCCCACCACCCACCCCTAGCCATCCCTTCCCATCTTCCCCACCCTCTAGCCACCCCTTCCCATTTTCCCCACCCATAGCCATTCTTTCCCACCTCTCCCCACCCCTTGACACCCTCTCCAACCCTTAGCCAACCCTTTCCATTCTCCCACTGGTACTGTCCCAATGTAGCTGTAAGGGGGCGGGGTGGGGAATCGGCCACTGGCCCTCACCCCAATGTAGCTATAAGTGGGTAGGGTGAGGAACGACCCTCTCCACCCCGCTCCCCTTATAGCTACGCTGGGGCAGTGATGTGAAGGTGGCCCTGCAGCAGCCTCTGCCTAGCTGAGCTGAGTGAGGAGGAAGGGGAAGGTGTCTGGAGGCAATTTTCTCCCCTCCCCACGACCCTGGTGCGCGCCTGGTGAGCCGATCTGGTGCGCGCCTTGTGCGCCGGTCTGGTGCGCACCTGGTGCGCCGGTCCCAACCCCATCGCCTTATAGCTATGCCTCTGGGGCGGGCAGTACAAATACCAAAAAAATACATTAGTAAAACAGAGAACTACCATTCAGAATAATTGCCAGCCCTTCCCTCTCTACCTTCCAACATGTTTTCTAGCACATGTTTTCAAGGTAAGATTATCAACGTTTCTGCTGTATTTAAAGCTCCTTTGTCACGGAGATCTTGAATGGCAGATCTGCAAAGTTGCCTGTCTCGTCCAGGGGTACAAGCAAAATATCTGCCTGTACCTTGTAAGTCTGTTTCTCTTATATCTGCTAATTGCTATCTCTGCCTTCTTTGCTTTCTGGGGAAAGGGGTTGACAAGTACCAGTGTACAAATTCCAGAAATGACCCTCCATTTTGTTTATTTCTTTGATTGCAGAATGATAATTGTTTACTGTTTAGAATCTCAACACAGTATAAGGCAGGGGTAGGGAACCTTTAACACTCAAAGAGCCATTTGGACCCGTTTTCCATGGGAAAAGAAAACACTTGGAGCCGCAAATAATTTTTGACATTTAAAATAAAGATAACACTGTATATATTGGGGTTTTTTACCTTTTACTCCGCTCATTCTGAGAAGCGCATGGATGCGGCAAGGATGGGGCCAGCGGCTCGGCCTCGCCGGCCGCTGGGAAAGGGCCCGCCCCGCTCCAAAGGGGCAGGCAAGAGGGGAAGCCCGTGGCGCGGCCCAGCCAGCCACGGGCAGTTGGTGTAAGGTTGCTGTTTAACCTTGGAAGGTTTTCCTCTGCCAAGGTTGGCGCGCAGCCCAGAAATGGGGAGTGTTTTTGGTATCTGAAGGTTTCAACTCTTGTATCATCTGTTTCTTCTGCGTGTCTGTTTCTTCTGCGTGTCTGTGAAACTGTTTCAATGTAGTTTTTGGATGGGAACTACAGATGTGTTTATCTGTCTTTGGCGGGAACTGGGAGGGGAGCCCGTAAAAGCGGCTGCTTGTTCGCTGGGAGGCCAGTTCCCGCATTGCTTGTGATTGACTTAGATTGCCAGATCAATAAAGAACTCAAATGTTACTTTTGGTCTGGACTTTGCAAGTTCCTTACAGTTGGTGCGCCCGCCCTGCTGCCTGCAGGGTGGGCAAGTATGGGGCCAGCGGCTCGGCTTGTGGAGCTGCAGTGCAAGGGCAGAAGAGCCGCATGTGGCTCTTGAGCCGCAGGTTCCCTACCCCTGGTATAAGGAAACAGTTCCACTTGAGAGGTGGAAGGGATTGGCTAGAGTAGATTATATCAATAACTGACTGTAAAAATATCAGCTGTTTTAGAAGACATGAAGAAAAAGTCAAGACTTTAGAAGGTTTTGTTTAATCTATGAAACACAACTTCCTTTCCAGCATGTACAGGGAAGTCCTTGTTTCTGTTCAGCAAGCAAGCTATGAATATTGGTCTACTTGCAAAGATTTGTAAACATTATTTAGCTAAATAACAGGTTCCTTCCTCCTAAATGCTGGTTTGGCTTAATAGCAATGTTGTCACAGGGGTTACAGAATGTGTGGAAAAGCTTTAGTTCTGCCATCAAAAGTGTGAAATGAAAAGTTACGCACCTACTTGCATGCTTTTTGCAATAATAATTTTTGGGCACGAAACAGTGGGAACATCTTTTTAACATTAAATATAGAGAGAGGATGTGCCGAAGTCCCCGCTGCTTTGCATCCCGCTGATTCGGCTGGTTGAATTTAGAAAGCTTTGCAGATCTCAGCAGCGGTCCCGTTTCTTGAGCGTGCCTATTTGGCTTGGAAATAAAGGCCTAGTCCTCACTGAGGTTGGCGGTACAGTTTCAGACTGCAGGTGGGAATTTATATGATTGAATTTCCTCCGCGCAAAATAAAATTTCTCCACACAGACAACTGCCATGTCAGACGGAAACCTAGCCTAGAATTGCTCCCCTTACATGTAGTTTTCTGCCTGGAGGGAGTCAGCGGTATAAAGGGGTTTTCAGTGATGTGAATCCCCCCACCCCGCTACCCCCGCCCCGCTGTACAGTCTCAAATGCTATAACCAAGAAGCACGCTTTTACCACCTCAGTGAGGGCAAGACCAAACAAGATGAAGTTTGGGCGACTCTGTCCATCTACTAAATGCAAATTGAAGGCTCTCACAGCCTCAGTTGGCCTTGGGCTGTGCAAGGAAAGGAGAGGAGACTTAATCTTCAACCACCACCTGATTTCACTAATGGAAATTGGACTCCCTGCTTGCTTATTGGCACCGCGAAGGCCCATTTTTGAAGCAAACTTCTCCTTTTCCCTATTGCAATGAAAATAGCAGAGCAGAGGAGCCAGTTTTGATTCCTGAAACTGAGCCCAGGTCGAAAGGTTAAGCCCTTGCATAGGCCCAAGGCAAATTGAGGCTTGAATGAGTTGCCAGCTTGTCATTTTGTGCTTGTATCACCATACTGTTTCGAGGATCAAAAGTGGCTCTTCTGTTCTGCTATTATCATTTCAAAAGGGGAAAAGAGAAGTGTCCTTTAAAACTGGGTCTTTACAGCACATGACCTTCATCACAACTATTTGAGCCCGGAGAAACGAAGGAAGTTTTTTCCTGTGTTTGTGGTACGTCTGCAAATAACCGGGAAAGGCTGTTCTTTGTGACACCCTTCACAATGCCCAGTGCCACTTTGCTGGGCTCACAGGGTAATGGCATATGGGTTTTGCGGAGCACTTAGGTCGAACGTAGCTCGAACTTAGGTCGATAACCCAAGTGCGGAATTGACCACAGAGTACTGATCTGTGGGAATGAAATCAGAATGAGTGAATGTTGAGAAACTCACACAAACAACTGTGCACACACACAACTTGTGCAACCAAATATAATGTACATAAATCTTTACTGTTGGAAGGGAAATGTATTTTAGAAAGATAGTAAACCCAGATTGATCAAGGATTCCACACCAACAGCTCTCCTCTTCCTTCCCTAGTTGACACTATTATCCTAGTTAACAACATGGCAGTTTTGAAATTGGAGCACAAACAGCAAATACTCACATTTAAAGACATTCCATCAATTGAACATCGACACTCAGGCAACATCAGGCAACGTTGTGTATCTCTACCTTCATTTCTTTTCCATGTCACAATTTAAATTAAATTAAAACAATTACATTCCATGCAGGGAGTCACGGGAATGATCTTTTTTACCCCTCTCCGCTATCATGTGAATTTTATATATTTTATTGCAAACCATTTACAGTTCATTAGTACTGGCAAGTCTCCCAAAGATGGACCAAGTTTTCAACATTCAGAGCCATATGGTGGAGGTCTCATTTCCCGGCTCGTTCCATACTTACAAACTGCATTGGATTGATCAAATCCGACAGCATTCATGTTTCTAATTCCTTCCCGTTAGCTTCACGGCAGCCGAGGTGATTGCAGTCGGTTTGGACAACCCTGTCAGAAGCCGGCCAACAACAAGGCCTGTCGGAACAGTCGGAAGTTTACAAGATGTAATAAAAGCAGAGCTAAAGTCCAGCCAGCCATCCTCTTGCAGGTTAAGAAGGATCCGGCCCGCTGTGATTTGTAGGCTCCATTACATCCCAAATGTTCTTGGTTTCTGGCCCTTGGCAGGGTGTCAAGGGTGAGGCATCATCAGTCTTCGGAGATCACTCTCGAAATGCCATGCCCTCTGCTCCCTCCAGGTGACTCATCCCCCCCCTCCCCTTGTCAAGGTCTGTTGAAGAAAGCTGACAATTTTCAAGGCCCCCATGACAAGCGAAGCATTCCCAATACATGGGGAGAAAAATGATTTTTGTGCAGTCAGTATTCACCGGCTCCCCATGAGTGATGGATGATCGCAGTGCTCGGCAAAACAAATTTTCTTCCACATTCCACATGAGGTAACTTCCAAGACATTTTAAGCTCTGAAAGAAAACAGTTATGCCAAGAAGAGCACACGTGTTAATTTTATACAGATATTCTCAGGTTATTTTTTTTTCCATTTGGGCCACTCCTGTCCCTCCACCCTCTGGTTTGCTGGGATTTTCCTTTTGTGTTGCTACTTTGACCCCTTCCGCACATGCAGAATAATGCAGAATAATGCACTTTCAATCCACTTTGCAGCTGTGTGGAGCAGCAAAATGCACTTGCAAATAGTTGTGAAAGTGGATTGAAAGTGCATTATTCTGCATGTGCGGTTCACAGTTATTTTTTAAAGGTTTCATTCCTCCTGATCCTAATCAGTCAGGGATTGGCCCTTTTGTAAAATGTCCCCCCCCCCCGCCCCTTACCACAATGTTTGTCCACACTCACCCGCTCATGGCTGCTGCGAGGGCTTTCCCCCCTTTTTTGAGTTATTCGTTGAACGGTTCTTGCTGTGATCATGAATAGCTCTTATAATCAATGCTTCAAAGATTTTATCCCTCTCCCCAATTTTTTTTTAAATGATGAAAATAAACTGGTGATGGGGAACGGAGTGAGCTCAGCAACATGATAAAATGGTGCCAAGGAGGAGGTTTGGAGATGGCACAGAGGCATGGAAAATGTAGTAAATAGATTACGCAGCATGTGAAAACGTTTTGAAAACATTTCAGGCGAAAGAATCGCTTTAAAGGGGATTCATTTAAAACATTTTTGAGGCTGGAAATAAATTGTTTTTGGAACGTAAGAGGGAAAAAATAGTGCATAACCCCATGGAGGAAATGTTTCCTGCCTCAAAACATTTGAAAAGATTTGTGTGGAAAGGGCCATTATATAGTGGCTGTGAAGCTGTGAGGGGTGTAGCTAACTGAAATGGTGCCTGGGGCTCACCCTGGGTTCTGCACCCCCAGCCGGCCCCACCCATGGCTGGCTCCACACCTGAACGCCACATGAAGTCTGAGATTGGATCCAGCCACCAAATCTCCACGTGGAGTTTGGAGCAAGGCCCATCTAGTGCTGGCCTCAGCTGGCTGGGTCCAGCTTTAAAGTAAAGGCTCAAGGCCTGCCGTTTAAACCTGCCTCCAAGCCTCACTGAAACCAGCAGGAAACTGAGCACCGAATGCTGACCAGCTCTAGCTTTAGGAAAATAGATTTTGTTCGAGGCCATTTACCATTGTTCTATTGCATTCATTTCAAATGGGAGAACCCAAGGTGAAAAGAAAATCTCCGGCATCATTTCTGTTAAACCCATGTGGAAGAGTGGAGGAACTAGGGAGATCAAACATGACAAGTTTTCAACTATTGGGAGCAAACATCTGAACAGTGCCCTCTTTTCTTCCTGAGAGCCAGTGTGTGTAGTGGTTAACAGCGGGTGCACTCTAATCTGGAGAACCAGGCTTGATTCCCCGCTCTGCCACTTTTGCTGTGGAGGCTCATCTAGTGAACTAGATTAGCTTGTGCACTCCAACCCAAGCCAGCTGGGTGACCTTGAGCTAGTCACAGTTCTTTGGAGCTCTCTCAGCCCCACATACCCCACAGGGTGTTTGTTGTGGAGGGGGAGGAGGGAAAGGGGATTGTAATCCCCTTTGAGTCTCCTTATAGTAGAGAAAGGGGGAGGGATATAAACCCAAAATTCCTCCTACTGCTGCTGTTCTTTCTTCTTCTTCTTCTTCTTCTTCTTCTTCTTCTTCTTCTTCTTCTGCTGCTGCTGCTGCTGCTGCTGCTGCTGCTGCTGCTGCTGCTGCTGCTGCTGCTACTACTACAACTATTGGGAACCTAAAGCAGCTTACAAGATGGTTCTCCCCTCTGCCGTTTTATCAGCACCACAACAGGGGAGATAAGTTAAGCTGAGAGAGAGAGTGCCTGACCTGGAGTCCCCCAATGATCTTCCATGGCAAGGTGGAGTTTCGAACCTGAGTCTTCCAGATCTCTGACTTTCTAACCACTATCTCCAAATAAAAGCACATTATACACTCCTGGGCCCTTTCCCCACTTACCTTGAGCCCCGCGCTACTCGAGGAGAGTAGCGCGGGGTCCCTCGGCACTCCCCACTGAGAGAGGCGGCGACAGCGCAGCCACCCCGAAGCTGCTGCTGTCGCGCCCCTCAGCGCGCGGCATTCCAGACGCTCTTCTGAATGGCGCACAGAGCGCGGGGTCGTGGGTACGCCTGGGCGCACGCCTGGGATGCCGCACGCTGAGAGCAGCGCGCGGCATAGGGGGGATGGAAGCGAGTGGGGAAAGGCCCCTGGATTCCATTCAGAATATAAGCAGGGGGTCAGACAGTATATAGCTGGACATTAAATCTGTTGCCTGGCAGATGGCCACAGACACACAATGTCCTCCACTGATTAGACTAAAAAGAAGACCATGTTGGTCTTCAGCATGACTTAGTGGGACTGTGGCTCAGTGGCCGAGCTTTGCATGCAGAAGGTCCCAGGTTCAGTGCCCAGCATCTCCAGCTAAAAGGCTCAGGTAGCAGGTGATATAAAGTCACCTGGAGGATGGCCAGTTTGCACAGACAATGCTAACCTTGGTAGGCTGCCTAGAAACTAGCATCATATATTCAGGGCTGTACACCCACTGGCATCACTACCTGTATAAATTCATTGAAAATCACTGATGCTGATGCTGATTGAAAGTATGGAGTAGACAGTTCTGACTTGGATGGGCCAATGGTCTGATTCAGTTTAAGGCAGCTTTGTGTGTTTATGACAATTGGGGTCTTTGAAAAAACAAGAACTACAGGTCTTCCCTATTGTACCTAAGAGGAGACTGTTAGGTCTCGAACCTTAAGCCAATAAACAGACTCTGTATAGTTGATCAGTAGCATTTATAGAGAAGCGTCAGAGCACTAAAGCTTGGCAAAGCCAGTTCTGACAAACCAGCCTTTATCCCCTACAAGCCCCCACTCCCGAAATCCCAAGAAATTGTGAGAAAGCTGCCCCTGGAGCTGAGGCACCCCAAAGTCACCAGCAGATGGTCAGATAAAGCATCCTGGCTTCCTGCCCCTACAAGAGAATGGATACGACTCTGTTTCTCATGGGATCAGGGTGTCAGGGAAAAGGATCCTATGAGGGTGCCAGCCACAAATGCAGGTGAAACATCAGGAGAAAATGCTACTAGAACACGGCCATGCAGCCCAGAAACCACACAACACCCCACTGACTCATCTAGAGTTCAATAAACTCTGCTTTGCTTATTTGCCTGGGGTTCCTGCAATCGTGTTCATGGGGGTTCATCTCCTGGCACGCTGTTGTGGTTGACTAGCTCCTGGACTGTGTTTGGCTTGATGGGACTCCAGATGAGCAGGCCTGGATCTGCAGGAGACATATCCAAAGACAATTTGGAAGGCTTGAAAAGAAGTGTGGCCAAGTTTGTGGAGGAAAGGGCTATCAATGGCTGCTAGTCATGATGGATATCTGTTGTCTTCAGTACCAGTGACAGGGTACCTCTTAAAATTCAGTTGCTGGTAAGTCAAGGCAGAAGAATGCTGTTCCCATCACCCTGCTTGTGGGACTCCTAGAAATAGCAGCAGGTCACTGTATCACACAGTGCGGGACTTGGAGTTGGAGTTGAAAACCTTTAGAGCTGCGGGGACATATCCCCTTCCCCTGGAATGAAAAAAAACTTACCACTGCTGAAGCAGTGTGATAGCTTCCTTTTATAGCAGTGTCTCTGTGTCTGGCCCAAGTGGCTTTGTGATGAAAGGTTAGGCCTAAATATTTTAAGGACTTGGAGTGTTCAACCTTAATCCCATTGATAAGCCATCTGGGACTTGATGGGCCTTTGATCTGATCCAGCAGGTTCTTATACCGAATCTTGCCACAAGTTTTCAGAAGCTACCAAGACTCAATCTTGCAAAGGAAAATGACCCTGCCAAGACAAACACACCACACAATAAGAATGCACTAGTTGTTCTGAGTCTTTGCGTGCGCGTGTGCACACACACACACACCATACACACACAAATATTTTGAACCTTAACTGAGCTAAGGCTCGTTACTCCATGTTCGTACTCCATGTAGAAATGGAAAAGGGTTTTTTTTAAATAACTGATTTCAGACCCTCAGCACCCCCATAAATCTCGCTGCCGTCTCTTGCTGGGAGGCAGTGTTCTGTCCACGCCATGAATCTGTGCATTTCAAGTATGGCAGACCTACTGCAGGGGCATGAAAATGATGCGGAAATCGATTGTGCTAATGCAGGGCAGCGCCCAAGGAGCGACAGCCATTATGCAGGCATTTGAGCTTTGATGCATTTTGAAATCCTTCATATCAATAACACAAGCTGTGTAAATAAAAAGACAACTAACAAAGATATTTGAGGGATGGGTGTGCCTGCGTTTTCTTTGGGGGGAAAAAGGTAGATGGAAACTTTGGTCAGTGCCGTCAGAATGTAGCAATTAATGGTGTTGGCATGATATGTAAACATTTGGTCCTTTGGAACAGGAACGTGGTTTTCTTATGCAATGCTGTCCACTATGCTTCTTGTGGAATCTGCAATGTGCATTTCTTATAGAGTGTTTCCACACTGGGGGTCTGGGCATAGCTTGGTTTTTTCACTTGGCTAAAACAGCCCTTGATAGCCCCAGTTCTTGATAGCCCCAGGTTAGTCAGACCTTGTCAGATCTCAGCTACTAAGCAGGGTTGGCCCTGGTTGGTATTTGAACAGGTGACTTCCAAGGAATAGCAATGGCAAACCACCTCTGAACATCTCTTGCCTTGAAACCCTTACAGTGTTGCCATAAATCAGCTGTGACTTGATGGCATAATATATATATTTTAAAGGCACAGAGTCTCACTGCCCAAATATGCCCCTTGTCTGTTTCTTTCCAGAGGAAATTGGGTAACAGTTCCCGTTGACCTCTTGTTCATTCATTGTTCTGTTTAACTATGGTCATCTCTATCTATAAAGGTAAAAGTCATTACTGGCCCATGGGATGTCATCACATCACAATTTTACAATGCAGACCACATTTACAAGGTGGCTTGACACTGTCTGTAAGGGTCCAGTACCCCAGTCAATAACAAGACTCAAGAATAGCTTCAAGAACTTTATTAGAACTGTGTCTACCCTATGGCCAGGTAGCTGAGACTAAGGTGCCAACTCCCTGGCCCCAGTATAAACCTTGAGATTACAGTATGGTTGAGTCAGATAGCCCCCACCTTTGCATTCCCCCAATATCAGCATGTGAAAGGACAGTTGAAGACAGTTGCGGTAGTTACATTGTTTTGGGAATGGCCGGGTTACTCCCAGGGAAAGATAGATTAGGGAGAACCGGTTACTCTCAAGGAAAGATAGGTCGTTTCCCCACTTACCTCAACCACCCTTTGCTGCGCACTACTCTCAGCGCGCGTCATTTCTGGCGCGCTCCCGGGCAGAGCGTGGGGTCATCAAAAGGCGCCATTTTGAGGAGGGGGCGCAAGAGCGGCAGCGTCGGGGCAGCTGCGTTGTCGCCGCTCCTGTTGTGGAGAGTGCCGCGGGACCCCGTGCTACTTGGGGAGAGTAGCGTGCAGCAGATGGTAAGTGGGGAAACGACCATAGATTAGGAAGAACCGGTTATTCACTACATTGCTGCAGAAACAAAAGAGAGGCCTCTGGCCTTGGGCAGAGATGATATGAATCCAGCTGCAGCCAGACACGCCCAGGCATATTTACATGTGTTTTGGCAGACCCCGAATGGCAGAGTCTGACACTGTCTTCTCCAGCTGTCTACACTTCACCCCAGTGGTGGGATCCAAAAATTTTAGTAACAGGTTCCCATGGTGGTGGGATTCAAACAGTGGCGTAGTGCCAATGGGGCTGGGCGGGGCATGATGGCGGCGTGGCCAGGCATTCCGGGGGCGGGGCATTAATAATTTCTCTGTTACTGTAAAAAAAACTCTTACTGTAAAAAAAAGTTCCTAATTTCCAGCTGGTATCTTTCTGTCCATAATTTAAATTCATTATAGCAAGTCCTATCGTCTACTGCCAACAGAAACAACTACTTCTCCTTTAATTGACTGCCTGTCAAATACTTCATACTTTCAAATACTTAATTTTGTTTCTAGAAATCAAAAGAAGGATACTTTCCTTAAACAAGGAACTTTTACCATATTACTAAAACATGTTTTTAAAACAGCCCAACAGGGAGAATTATCCCGTTTTCGACCTTTGCTAACCAGCCACATAAGAAACAACAGGACTTTATGATTTTTGGACCTAATGGAATTTCTAACGGAAAAGCAGACCCAATTAGTAACCCCCTCTCGGCACACACAAATAATTAGTAACCCACTCTTGGGAACTGGTGAGAACCTGCTGGATCCCACCTCTGCTTCACCCCCAGCAAGCTGGATACTCATTTTACTGACCTTGGAAGAATGGAAGGCTGAGTCAACCTCGAGCCAGCCTCCACACTTCTCCTCCTTCTCCCCGGGTCTGTACACTGATTTCAAGACACGTGACTTGCAGACTTGGTGTAACCACGCTGGTGGCTGCAACTTGCCCATATGTGGTGAGGTGGGGGCGGAGGGAAACTCATATTTTGCACCAGGAGGCATTTTCCCTAGATATGCCTCTGCTGACTAGTACTTGGATGCAGTGGCATATTTGCCTGGGATCCTGGGGTAACCCAACTAGAGGCGTTCCTGCTGCTGGGCTGGGAAGAGAGGATGTAGCCCGACTCACGAGTAAGTGGGGCTTACTTGGGAGTAAGCGGAGCTCCACGCAGTGGGGTGTCTAGAGGTGAATATTCCTGCTGCTAGGTGTCAAGCCTTCCGGATGCAAAGCCACGAAGCCATGGACCCTGTCATGCCCCCACAGAGCCTTTAGTTATTTCCCCTTTAAGAAGCAGTTTCCCTATAGTCAGTATGGGTTTTGCCTTATTGTTAAGCCTTTCCTGGGAGGGTGTTTTAGTTAGGCCCTATCCCTTTAAGACTTTTTCCCAGCAGGCAATTTTCCTTTTCTCCACCCAGAGGACCTCTGTGTTAATGGTTAGTTAGTTTATGAGGTGCTAAGGGTGAGGATCTCCGCACTGTTTGTAACATCCATGTAAACCATATAGGTCCAGATAAGCCATAGGTTTATATGGTGGTTTAAAAAGAGAACAAGCCAAGTCCATCTACAGAAAGAGCAAGTATTCCAAAGCTACAAGGAAGCAAGAGACTGTCAACCCTCCAGCAGCAGCCAGAGAAGAGACAAGTTTGCAGCTTCCTGCAGCCTGAGAATAAGCAAGTACTCTGTTTAGTTAACCCTGGGAGGAGTTAGGATCTTGTTTCTTCCTTTAAATAAAGCCATTTTAAGAACTGTAGAAACTGGTTGGCATTCCCCCTTTCTGTCCCAACCAAGAACAGGGCACCTCAATCAAAGACGGGGGGGGCGGGGGGGGTGGCAGAACAGACCCTCTCAGAATTGCTCACCAGAGCCCATTCTCCTTTGCCTTTTTTGAAACACTTCCAGTCTGGTATACTGGTTAGAGTGTCGGATTAGGATCTGGGACACCCAGGTTCAAATCTCCATTCGGCCACAGAAGTTTGCTGAGTGACCACGGGCCAGACCCACCCTCTCAGCCTAAACCACCTTGCACGGTTGTAGTGAGGATAAAATGGAGGTGACTATTGTAAGCCACTTTGGACCCTGACTAGAAAGAAAGGTGGGGCATTAATGAAGGAAACAGATAAATCAATAAATAAAGTTATGCATTTCAGCTAGTGGAAGACTTCATATGAATGGAACTTCTCAGTAGCAGCCGTGCATAAATAGCAGGAAATGACCCGGTTCCCCAGGAGGAATGATTCACTCGCCCAGCAGTTAGCCTGGCACTCGGAGAGGAATACCAAAAGCATGGAGCCCTTGTCAGTTCTTGCCCGCGTTTTTTGTACTTTGCTGAGCATTGTTCCGAGACCAGCCAAACATCCAAGTGTTGTTGGTGAATAAACAACTCATAAGCCCATTTGAGAACAGACGGCTTCCAACACAGCAGGGCCATCAGCATAGTCATTTGGTAGTTAATTGGTAGTGCGGAGGCACTTTAGTCAAGCCGCCTGGTCCAAGGGCCATCTGGATAGCCAGGCTGTATCTCCATCAGCTTTGGTTCCTCATAGCTCTCCAGAGAGGCCCTCACGCTTCATCATTCTCTGTGTGAAAGAAAAGAAAGAAATCTCTCTCACACACACTCTGCAGGTAAACACAAACACATATACACAGAGAGCGGGAGCGGGAGCTTTTCTGCCTCTTTGTGTCTGTTTCAGTTCGTATCATCCTCTCTTACGCTTCCGAGGTGCCCTCAGCAAGGCCGAGAAACAAAACAACCAGGCTGTGCATTCACAAGGATGTAGAATGGGAAAGACTTCGTCCATTTCTCCAAAGGGGTCTCGTGAATATCCCTTGTGAGAATTCCCAAACAGAAGAAAATCAGTTAAAGAGATTCCTTCATCAGTTCTAAACCCATAGCAGAGAGGAAGAAGAGTTTGAATGTATACCCTCTTTCACTCCTGGAAGGAATCTCAAAGGGGCTTACAAATTCCTTCCCTCCCTCTCCCCACAATATACACCTTGTGAGGTAGGAGGGACTGAGAGAGTAAGGAGAGAACTGTGACTGGCCCAAGGTCACCCAGCAAGCTTCATGTGGAGGAGCAGGGAAACAAATCTGGTTCACCAGAGCTCATGTGAAGGAGTGGGGAATTGAACCCAGTTATCCAGATCACAGTCCACCACTCTGAACCACCACACCACACTTAACCACAACACCATTCTGGTAGAAAAATAAGGAATGTTCCAAAAGAAACCTTTTGTTTCTTGCTTCTTGGATTTGTTTCTTGCTTAGTTCTTGGATGGGAGACACCAAGGAAGTCCATGGTTTCTACACAGAGGCATGATGAGATTCTGTGTCACATTTCTTTTCTTTTTATGCTGTAATTTAAACAACACAAATACATCTCAGGGATCTGCAATGAAAAACCTTTATATTGGAGCCCAGAAGTACCAACATTTTCAGGGTATGCGCTCTTGAGAGTCATACCTTAAAAATCTTGTTAGTCTACTGTTTTTTTTAACAATACGACAACCTTTATTAGGCATATTAAAATAGGCTCCAGAGCATTACAGACATTTCTGATGTACAAATCAAAAGTACATTCAAAACATAGTCAGATAAACTGTATCTAGCATTGGACGTTACTTAGAAAATTCTGTCACTTGTAAAAGAAACTTTGCTACTTTTTCCAAGAGCATGGCCTCTGTGTTATTTAACAAAAGCTCCACAACAGAGTTGTCAGAGTCTCTTTCAGATTTGTCTAAGACCCGCCCAGGAGAGAAATTCCTAATACCCACATATCTCGGACAGTCAAGTATAATGTGAGCAAGAGTCTCCCCTTGGTTTTTACAGTGTGGACAGACCCGATCCTGGAGAGGGATAGATAGGTAGTGACCCTTTGTAATGGCCGATGGGAAAGTATTGCATCTGGCGGGAAAGTATTGCATCTGGCTTAGTCTACTGTTAGTGCTACTGGACTCAAATCTAATGGTTCTACCAGAGACCGCACAGTTACCTTCTGAAATGACCTGCAATGAACACAGATATCAGCTGCAAAAGACATCAAACTGTTGTATAGACCAATATCAAAACTAATTTTAAAAATCTCTCAAATTAAGCCAGAGGACAGACATCGAGGAATGCAAGCAGGAATCAGTTCCTACGATGTTTGACTCTGCTCAATGCTACTTGATGTTGTAAATCAGGGCATGACATCCAAGGAAGATTCTGAATTTGACCGACATTTGAGTTTGGCCGATGAAAAGAAGGCATTTCCATGTTCATTGGGATAGGAATTAGCCTGTAGTCTTCAAACTGCTCTTGACCATATATAGTCATCAAGCTTTACTGCAAAGGTGTAAAGAATTTTGTTGCTGGTCTTACTGAGGTCATATATACTCTTTACCACTCTAGAAATAAAAAATGGCTACATCATTTCTAACCAAACAGGAATATGGTTAACCATCATTTTTCTCCTTTGTAGAGCCCCTAATGGAAACATCACTGTAGCCACAGCAGCACACGAGTCATGATTCAGCAGAAGGGTGGGGGAAAGCCTAGATTGGGATGAGCTTCCTAAAAATGTCAGCTTCCACATTTTTCTTTTAAAAAGCTACCTCTTGGCCTTTATTTCTGTGAGGAATATGCCTGAAAGTGTGTAGGCAGAAGCCAGAAAGAGAAGGGCCAAATACAATATAGCTGAGGATCTTGTCAAGTCTCTGAAGCAAAGCAGGGTTGATCTTGGTTATTACTTCTGTGGAAAACACCAAAGAAGTCCAGGGTCACTATGCAGAGGCAGGGGCTGGCAAATCACCTCCACATGACTTTTGTCATGAGCTGGATGGCCCAGACTAGTCTGATCTCATTAGGTCTCTGAAACTAAGTAGGGTCGGCCCTGCTTAGTTCTTGGATGGAAGACACCAAGGAAGCCCAGGGTTGATATGCAGAGGCAGGCAGTGGCATCATGAGATGATGCTAAGCAGAGTCAACCCGGGTTAGTGCTTGGATGGGGAACAGCCAAGGAATGTGTCCAGGCCCAGGGTTACTACTCAGAGACAGGCAATGACAAACCGAAGAAGAAGAAGAAGAAGAAGAAGAAGAAGAAGAAGAAGAAGAAGAAGAAGAAGAAGAAGAAGAAGAAGAAGAAGAAGAAGAAGAAGAAGAAGAAGAAGAAGAAGAAGAAGAAGAAGAAGAAGAAGAAGAAGAAGAAGAAGAGGAGGAGGAGGAGGAGGAGGAGGAGGGGAGGAGGAGGAGGGGAGGAGGAGGAGGGGAGGAGGAGGAGGAAGAGTTTGGATTTATATCCCCCTTTCTCTCCTGCAGGAGACTTAAAGGGGCTTACAATCTCCTTGCCCTTCCCTCCTCACAACAAACACCCTGTGAGGTGGGTGGGGCTGAGAGAGCTCCAAGAAGCTGTGACTAGCCCAAGGTCACCCAGCTGGCATGTGTGGGAGTGTACGGGCTAATCTGAATTCCCCAGATAAGCCTCCACAACTCAAGTGGCAGAGCTGGGAATCAAACCTTGTTCCTCCAGATCAGAGTACACCTGCTCTTAGCCTCTGCTCTTAGCCACTACGCCACTGTATCTTGCCTTGAAAATTCTACAAGGGGCTCCCACCTGTGACTTGATGGCACTTGTTACAAGCAGCAGCTGTTGACGGGATTTCCGAGCCCCATATATCATTCTTGGTGAGCAGCACAAGTGAAATAAACTTGTGTAGCAGAGTAAAACATGCAGAATAAATCATACAAACATGAGAAAAACCAGGTGCCAAAGAGGAAAGACCGGATAGTCCCTTCAGTTTCTCATTCACTCAGTACAAAGATTTTATTTCAATCTCACAATGACTGGCAACTGAACTGACATCTTTGAAAAGTATTATGTCTGTGGGGATATGGCATGAAATGAGGGACACAGAAGAGTTAAAGGGTTCGACAAATAAAGAGCACAATATTTGCACAGTTTAAATACCATAAAAGCAGGCCAAATGAATAAGAAAAAAAAACCACCAAGCAATTCCTACTTATCATAGCTAGCAAAGTAGTGTTAACACTGGATTATAGCAATAGGTGGTCAAAAATTCAAGGGCACTGCGCTGTTAAAAATGAATGCCTGTTGAATAGCTAGAGGAGCCAGAGGCGAGAAGAAATGGATGGACAGATGGACAGACAGACAGATCAAAGCATGAAAATATGTTATTACACACATAAACTAATTTCAGTTGTCCTCCCTGGGTTAAGTCTCCAATACAGCTAAATTGAGATTTACCAACAGGGTGTCCTTTGAAATGCCTTAGCACTCTGGTTTAGGTGGGATAAAGCAGCTTAGCAGAGGTGTTTATGAAAACCAGTGTGGTGCAGGTGTTAAGTCTCAGGTAAGGATCTGGGAGACCCAGGTTCAGTTCCCCGTGGAAAGAAATGGAAATGGGAAACCCGATACTTGCAGCATCCTTGTGATACATTCAGTTTTGCGAACATCCATGCTGTTAATGGTCTATAAGAAGTCATGTAAAAGAAATGGTCAGTTTTTAATGAAACGACAGAGTTCAGATGTTCTCAGAGATGACAAAAATGCACACATTCCCTTTATCTTGATAAAGATCATTTCCATTACTTATTCAAATATTAATGGAGCTGAACTTGAATCTGGCTGTTCTTCTGCAGACCAAAAACAACTGCCTTATGCAACTGACCTGTCACGGGTATTTTCTGCATGGCGGAAATAAAATGTCCTGCAGGCATTTTAAAAAAGATGTGTTTGGGCTTTTTGTGTTCACTCTGTGTGGGCAAAATAAAGAGTTGCCTGCCAAAATGGTTCTTTTTCCCCCAGCCTGCCGCCCAACAGAGCTCTTGTCAGGTTCATAGTAAAACATGCAGGATAAATCATATAAATCTCCCACTTGTGATTCTCCATTCCACCTGCCACTTGGTGAAAGTTTACAATGGAGGTTTCTTCTGTTTGCAGCTCATCCATGCATGATTTTACTGTAAAAAAATCATGAATACAGTTTGTTTTGCCTGGCGATCCGGTGCACGTGTTTCCCACGCACACATTTTGTCAGAATCCCAAGAACTGCAACAAACTCATGTAAAAGAACAGCAGTTTATTGGTAAATGAGATCTTTCCTGGTCAATGCCAGGACTAAGATTTGCCTGCGCAAACCCCTATAGTTAAAGCAGAGTGCACACACACACACACACACACACACACACACACACACACACACACACACACACACACACACACACATCGTGGGAATGCGTGCCCAAAAGAACTGCAAATGAGATAACAGTGAAGACAGCCAGACACGGACCTTGGGCAACACCTGGTACAGTATGGCATCACACCGAAGACAGAGAAAAGTCAGTTAGAAATGCAATTAACCCATTCCACCACCCTCAGCATCCAGAAAGCAGCAAAAGCAAATATGCACATATTGTAGATTCTCATGCTGTGTCAGACATCATCCTCAAAATGAAACAAAAAAGTAGAAATGACATAAACAGGATCGCCAGGCAAAACAAACTTTATTTAAAAATGAAAGTAAGAGTTCGGAGGTGGGAGAAATAAAGTGTCTCCTGCAGAGGCGTAGCTGGGCCAAACTACGCCCGGTGCACATACTATATTTTCTGCCCCCTCGTGGCATCGCCTCAAGACCCTCCTCCATGGCACTCCTCGAGGTGCCTCCCCCCTTTCTCAGGTGCCTCTCCCCTTCTCCCTTCCACATTTACCTTTAGTCCTTTTCAGTGCTTGAGAATTTTTTCAGGGAAAGATACAAAGGCCTGTTCTCAGTAAAAATGGCCTGATGGGAACTATACTTCCCAGGAGACCTTGTGAGCCCCAAGGTCTCCTGGGAACTGTAATTCCTCAGGCCGTTTTTACTGCGAACAGGCCATTTGCAGCCTGAAAAAGTTCTCAAAAAGGAAAGGAACTAAGGTAAGTGTGGGAAGGTGGAAAGGAGGGGTGCGGGGGGGGGCGCTGCGGGGGGCAGGGGAAAGGGGGAGGGGCCTGGGGATGATTTTCTGCACTCCCAGATGTGCATCTGGTGCATGGCGCACCCACCCGTCCCCTTGTAGCTTCACCACTGATCTCTTGCCTGCTTTTGTTTGCACAGGCAAGCATGAGACATCTTTGACCCATTTCAGGAAAAAAATGTTGCTAGTTTAGTTATTTTTGAACAACCCGGGTTGAGAGAAATAAAATGCCCTGAAGACATTTTCAGGGAGAGAGTGGTGCAAACTTCTTCCCCAAAATGCTTTTTATAATGTCCTCAAGACGTTATATTTCTGCTGTGTGGAAAAGTATCTGTAAGTATCTCTAAGCAGATTACTATCTTGTTCACTTCTGGAGAGGTGGCTTATCAGTTTTCAAAAGAAATAAAATATTTATTAACTGTCTCTGTAGTTAACTGTTCAGGTGGCATAGATGAGACCTGCATGTACAAAAGCAAGCACAAAGATTCAGGTTAGATTTCATTCCTCAGGTGAAATTATCAGAGAAAGGTGGATTACAGTGTGAGTGCCAAAGCTCACATGTCCACAGGCTAAATTACTAGAACATGCACAAGGTTTTTATGGGTTTTTTTAGTTAAACAACCTCTCCCCAAATACATACTAGCATTTAGATATATAAAGCAATCAGGTGACTGTGACAGGGTTTAATCCTTTAAACTGTAGTAAGAAACAGAACAGCATTTATCTCTTGCAAATAGAGCTGCTCCACTTTGGATTAGACAGGGATAAAAATGTCTATGTATGTTGTCTTTGGTATGTACAGTTGTGCACCCAATTGTGTTCAGAGTGCAACTCTTGTCCCAATGTTGCCCCTAAACTTTCTGCTTAGCCACCTGTGGAGGGAAATTCCCAGTGCTAATTTCCTCTCTCTAAGGAACTGAAGAGAAGGAGACAAAAAATGGCCTCCATATAGTGTCTCTCTAGGCATTTTCCTGAGTTTGTATGGGCAGGACCATAGAGACTACGCAAAATAACTTAAAGCGTAATCTGGAATGGACGTCATGTTCTCTCCAAACTCCACCATCTCCAGGTGCCACCCCCCCCAAATCTCCCAAAATTGTCAAGGCAGTGTTGGAATGCCAGTTGCGCTATGCAACAGATGCCCATAGGGGAGTTGGTTTCCAGTGATAGACAGCACAGAAATAGTCCTGATTGGCTGGGGAGAAATTGCCTGAGAGGAGAAAAAGAGGCAACGGGAGTCCTGAGAGTGTTTTTTTTTCTTTTCTGGGGACAGTCAGAGGGAGGGAAACCCCAGAAAAGGGGTCTGAGCCCAAAAACCTGCCAGGGCTACTGAATATATGAAATTAGGGTGACTCTAGGAACGTGCCGTTGGGGCTCGTTTACTTTCCCTAAAAGGGAGGTCTCCTAGATATGGCTGCAAGGAAGCGCCTGAGGGAGACTGGTCAGGTGGAATACTAGCTTCCTGAGGGGAGAGCTGTGACCCTTCTTGGTGTACGCCAGTGGACACGGGGTTGGGGGGAGTTCTAGGCAGGGACCCAAACACCTCACTGTCAGTCATAGGACCATTTGAAAGCCTAATTAACAGTCTGAATGACAATACATACTTCTGAGTTTTTTATATGTTCATGTGCTCCTCAACCCTACCAAAGAAATGTTTGATGTTACTGTTTCTTTTAAATTTAAAAAAATATTTTTTGTTGTGGAGCTGTCAGGTGATACAGGCTCTGGTGCTGATTTTTAGGGAGATCCCTAAAGTCCATTAGGAATCATTCCTGAGGGAATAACTCCCCGGTTTTGGAGTTTGTGAAAGGGGAATCCTCCCTCCCCCCTCCCCTTTTGGTTTGGGAAACTGACTTGCAGCTTAATCCTATGTTGGTTTTTGGAGAAATAAACCCCCCTTTGTTCAAAGTGGCTTCTGTGGGCACAGAGGCAGCTTTAGTTGACAGACTACACAAGTTCTCTTGTTGTACAGGAAGTTGGCTTGCACAGGAATAATTGATTTCCTCAGTTTTGCCTTTCCCTTCCCTTTGTCATGTGGTTGACGCTGTTTTTTAAATCTATTGACTAAGTTGGTCCTGGAAAACTGACTGCAGGGTTTATATCAAACTCTTTTTTTTGAAAGCTACCAATGCAAATCACAGAAGTTCTCCTGAAAGTCCATTAATATCGACTCCCAGGATTAATGAGTTCATTATTTATTGTATTATTATTGTATTATTGAAACATAAAGGAACATGCCAGGTCTGAGCAACAGGAAAGAATGGTATCATTAAACACGCTTTGGTTGACGGGCATAAAGAAAAGGGGCCGAGAATTCGCCTTTCTAAAGCCTCTGAGTTTTCTGGCAACTAATTATTATTACCTCTCATACAATACCACCAATTCAAACCAAATGAGATTAATGGAGAATAATATGGTGGATATTATTGTCTTGATTGGTGGACTGTGTCATGTCTTCGCTACCAACAATGCAACGGTGCCAATCCAAAGGACATTTTCTTAAGCCACTTTAGGGCTTTTTAAATTGATCAATTAAAATGAGAGTTTCCTGGAGAACATTGCATTTTGAAAATAAATGCTCTCCTTAGTCAATAGCCGAGCCAAAAGCCAATGTTTTAATCGTAAAACGGAACCACCTGCTTGAATGTTGCAATTTCACATGGCTTTTTTTGCAAGCTGGACAATAAAGAAATGCAAAGGACAGTGATGGAGGAGTAGAAATGGTGGCTCAGATCCAACAAATTGGTTCTGTGTGAGCTAGATAGTCTCTGCTGTGTAGCACATGTCCTTTTTCACTAATGCTGGGGTCACTGAAAACCGCGCATCATGAACAAACAGAAGGGGTACCAAAAAAGGAAGTGTATTCCATGACAGAGTTTATCAAGCATTACTGGAACAAGATGTCAGTATTAGTTTCGATTATGTCTCTGTATTAGGGTCTCCCTGACAGACTCCATTACTCAGAGGGATTAGTACAACATAGTTATTCCCCGATCCAATTGGTCTTCCCTTCCAACTATCACCAAATTCTCACAAGTCATGTGAGACTTTCTGCCGTGACCAATCAGGTCATCTCTTCTCCTGCAAATGATGTGGAGTGGATTTGGGGAGTCACTTGATGTTTAACTTTGGGAGTCATTTGATGTTTCCTGTGATGTCCTGTCTTTTGGCTGGGTAGGCTGCTGAGAAAGAGTAGAACAGCTTTGCAGAAGCTAAACACCACTAGCGTAACGTCCATTGGGCAGGATGGGCGGCTGCCCAGGGCATGAGGCCGTTTAGTCACGTGGGGGGCATGCGAGGGATGTAGTCACGTGCAGAGGTGGGATGCAGCCGGCTCCCGAGAGGTACTTACTAATTTTTTTTTTAGTGCCGAGAAGGGGTTGCTAAGGGCTAGCTCTGGCCTTCCCCTTCCCCTCACCGGCCGGCCGCTCAGGGCGTCAGCATCCCTGCCTGCCAGACAAAACAGACTTGCAGGCCAGCAGCACCTTCAGAGTTCAGGCTGTGAAGGAAGTTGAAGCTGTAAGCAAAAGGAGGGGTGGGCCAGCCAGCAGTCGACTTCTCAGCAGTCGACTTTCAGCTCTCTCCGCCCCCTCCCTTCACACACACACAGAGACTTTCTGGAGCCAGGAGGCCAGGCCAGCTTCGCAGGCAAACTTACTGTGGAGTCACAATAATAAGGAAGCAAAAGAAGAACGCAGCAGAGTGAGAGACTCCGTCTGAGTCTGGAGAGGATTAAAAAAAGGGAAGAGACAAGGTAACTAGCTTCCAAGACTCTAGTGGGTCAGGAGGCAGCCAGGGACCTTTCCTCAGCTAAAGTTTGCTCCTCTCCCTCTGGGATGCAAATCCCCCCTTTTCTCTTTCCCTCTCTTCTGTCTGCAAAACGGGCTTTGCATTTTGCTATAAGGGAAAAGGAGCAGGAGCAGCAGCAGCCAGTCTGAACTCAGTGGTTGGCAAACACAGGGGCAGGCATTCCTCCCAGTTTCCCTGAAAATTTCAGCATTAACTCTCTTTGGAAAAGATCCTCCCCTTCCTGCTTTGTTTATCAGATAGACTCTGTCTTATGAGTCGGAAAGGATCAATGACATCAACCCTCTGATTTTTTGTGATCCATCATCCTTGGGATTCTGGGTTCCATTCAATTCCCACTGGCTCTACAACCCTGTACATGTAGCTGAGTGTATACAATTTTCTTATCCTTTTCTGAAACAATCTGTTTAAGATCAGTGTGAAAGGAAGGGACAAGGGAGTAGGGAGATGCCAGGAAATCCCATCCCTTTCCAAAGCTAAAAGTTTTACTAGTGAAAAAGAAGAAATGTGTATTGAAATATAGGAATAATGTATTTTTATTTGATTTATTAAACAGATATAACATAACTATGTTGATGCAAAACAGGATCAAAAGGCAAAGTATAAATAAAAAGGGAATTCCTGTCACAGAGATTGTTACTGAAACCATATACTCAAGATTCTGTACACAATCATTGAATTGCTTACTTCGCCATTAATCAAAACAATTCTTTTTAAAAAATATCCATTTTATTTTACACTGTAAGACCCCTTGAGTTCTGCAAAATGGAAAGGAGGTTAAGAAACATTTAAAATAAATAAGTAAAATTAATAAAGAGCTTCCTTGACATTCTAAAACTATGTTGCTATTCATTTTCCATTGGTCTAATTACAGAATCAGGAGGGCCTAGGCACCTCTCTGATTGGGGTGGGGACTTGTGCTGGCAAGCACTTCCCTTTCTCCAGGTATCCCAGAGAGCCAAGTAGATTTTGCTGCCAGAGCCTTTGCACACAATTGGAGGGGTGGGTGGGGATGCCTGGCAGCTTTGCTTCTTTGCTCAGAGCCCTTTGCAGCCCCTTAGGTGGGTGCAGAGCTGCCAGGTATGAGTCTCCTGGGAAGGTTGGAGTCCAGCATCTTTGACTGGATGGTGTTTTGGGGAGTCTGGAGGATGGTGGGAGGGCTGAAGGATTTCTCCTGCTTCCTGAGACTTAGAGCTCTCTTTCAGTGGTTTCTGTTGGTGAGGAAAATAACCAGTTCATTTTGGGGGGACTTTTGTACCTGGGTTTCTGTTAATGTAATGGGTCATTCACTTTTTTAATTGTTGTCCCTTTGCAGTGGGTATTCACAAGGTGATAGCCTCACCTAAACATTCCCCCTATTTCTGGTTGTGGTGGGTTTTCCAGGCAGTGTGTCCTTGGTCTGGTAGATCTTGTTCCTAACGTTTCACCTGCATCTGTGACTGGACATCTTCAGAGGTGTATCCCATGAAGAAACTGGTTCTTGTGGGTTTTCCGGGCTGTGTGTGGCGTGGTCTGGTAGATCTTGTTCCTAATGTTTTGCCTGCATCTGTGGCTGGCATCTTCTAGAAGAGGGTGTATCCCAGAGAAACTGGTTCTTGTGGGTTTTCTCCGGCTGTGTGGGCGTGGTCTGGTAGATCTTGTTCCTAATGTTTTAAGCCTGAATCTGTGGCTGGCATCTTCAGAGGTGTATCACAGGAGAAACTGGTTGTGGTAGGTTTTCCGAGGGCTGCATGTGGTCTGTGGTCTGGTAGATCTAGTGAATGAGCCTCTAAAATTGTTATAGTGAATATGACCCTAATGACTTTGTCATTAATATCCTTTGATGTATTTGAGCCTGAGCCTGTGTGTGGCGCGTTTTTTCCTGTTGTCCCTTCTTCCACGTCGCACACCATTGTTTGTTGGTATTATTGAACAATTATAAACAGCTTTTGGTTTCTCTCCTTACTTAAGAACATAAGAACTAGCCTGCTGGATCAGACCAGAGTCCATCTAGTCCAGCACTCTGCTACTCGCAGTGGCCCACCAGGTGCCTTTAGGAGCTCACATGCTGGGATGTGAAAGCAATGGCCTTCTGCTGCTGCTGCTCCTCGAGCACCTGGTCTGCTAAGGCATTTGCAATCTGAGATCAAGGAGGATCCAGATTGGGAGCCATAGAATCGACTTCTCCTCCATAAATCTGTCCAAGCCCTTTTTAAAGCTATCCAGGTTAGTGGCCATCACCACCTCCTGTGGCAGCATATTCCAAACACCAATCACACGTCGCGTGAAGAAGTGTTTCCTTTTATTAGTCCTAATTCTTCCCCAGCATTTTTCAATGAATGCCTCCTGGTTCTAGCATTGTGAGAAAGAGAGAAAAATTTCTCTCTGTCAGCATTTTCTACACCCATGCATAATTTTATAGACTTCAATCATATCCTCCCTCAGATGTCTCCTTTCCAAACTAAAGAGTCCCAAAGCGCCTGCAGAGCTCTCTCCTCATAAGGAAGGTGCCTCCAATCCTTCCATCATCCTCGTTGCCCTTCTCTGCACTTTTTCTATCTCTTCGATATCCTTTTTAAGATGTGGCGACCAGAACTGAACACAGTACTCCAAGTGCGGTCGCACCACGGCTTTATATAAGGGCATGACAATCTTTGCAGTTTTATTATCAACTCCTTTCCTAATTATCCCCAGCATAGAGTTTGCTTTTTTCACAGCTGCCATGCATTGAGTTGACATGTTCTCATGGAACTATCAACTAAAGGCGCCCAAATCCTTTCTTTCTGGTCTGTGACTGATAGCACTGGACCCTTGTAGTGTGTATGTGAAGTTTGGATTTTTGCCCCTATGTGCATCACTTTTGCATCTTTATACATTGAACTGCATTCTGCCATTTCTTAGCCCACTCCACCCTAATTTATCAAGGTCCGCTTGGAGCTCTTAGCAATCCTTTTGTGGTTCTCACCAACTCCTACATAATTTGGTATCATCTGCAAACTTGGGCCACCACGCTTACCCACCTACTTCCAGGTCATTTACTGAATAGGTTAAAGAGCACTGGTCCCAAAGCGGATCGCTTAGGGGGACACCACTCCTACATCTCTCCATTGTGAGAACTTCCCATTTATACTCCACCCTTTGTTTCCTCTGTTCCTCAACCAGTTTTAATCCATGGGAGGACTTCCCTCTTATTCCTTCATTGCTGAGTTTTCTCAACAGTCTCTGGTGAGGAACTTTGTCAAAAGCCTTTTGGAAATCCAAGTAGACAATGTCCACTGGTTCCCCCTTATCCACATGCCTGTTTACACCCTCAAAGAACTCTAGTAAGTTTGTAATACAGGACTTGCCTCTCACCAAAAGCCATGCTGACTCTTCCTCAGCAGGTCTTGCTTTTCTACATGTTTAATAATTTTATCTGTAATGATAGATCCTACTAATTTACCAGGAACAGATGTCAAACTGACTGGCCTGTAATTTCCCGGGTCCCCCCTAGACCCTTTCTTAAAGATTGGTATGACATTGGCCATCCCAGTCTTCAGGGATGGAGGCTGATCTCAGGGATCAGTTGCATATTAAAGTGAGAAGATCAGCAATTTCATGCTTGAGCTCTTTAAGAACTCTTGGATGAATGCAATCTGGGCCAGGGGATTTGGTAGCATTTAGTTTATCAATGGCTGCCAGAACTTCTTCCTTATCTACCACTATCTTTGCTAGTTCCTTAGATTCACCTCCTAAGAAGCTTGGTTCAGGTGCAGGGATTTTCCTCACCTGCTCTTGGGTGAAGACAGATGCAAATAATTCATTCAGCTCCTCTGCGATCTCCCTGTCATCTTTTAGCACACCTTTTGTTCCTTCATCATCTAAACTTGGGCCTACCGCTTCCCTAGCTGGCTTCCTACTTGATGTACTTGAAGAACTGTTTGTTGCTAGTCTTGATGTTCACAGCCAATCGCGTTCCTCATAATCCTTTTGCCTCCCTGACAGCTAACTTGCTTCTCTTTTGCCACCATTTGTGTTCTCTGGTATTCTTCATCAGTTAAGTTGGGACTTCCATTTTCTAAAGACATCTTTTTTTCCTAAAAATTTCCTCAACCTCTCTTGTTAACCATGGTGGCTTTCTTTTTTAGACTGTGCGCTGCTTTCCCTAACCTGCGGAATACATTTCAGCTGAGCTTTTAAGACTGTGTAGTTAAATAACCTCCAAGCATATTGGACATTTTTTACTCTCTTTGATTTTCCCTTTCTAGCTTCTTGCACTATCCCCTCATCTTTAGTAGAAATTTCCCTTTCTGAAGGCAAATGTAACTACATTAGTAGTTGTCACTTGTTCACATGCAGAGATGCTGAATCTGACAGCATTGTGGTGGCTGTTCCCCTATCGGCTGAACAACACTGACTTCCGCACCAGGTCCTGGGTACTCACATAGAATTAGATCTAGGATCACCTCTCCCCTGGTTGGTTCCACAACCATCTGCTCCTAAGTCACAGTCATTTAGCATATCAAAATGTTCTCTCCTTACTATGACCTGAACATGCATTTTTTCCAGTTTATATGGGGATAGTTAAAATCGCCCAATACCACTACATTTTGCTTTTGTTGGCCTCTCTAATTTCTTTTTCCATCCTCAGAATCCTCTTGTGTGCTTTGGTCAGGGCGATAATATATTCCTAATGTTAAACTATGCTTCACTCCTGATATTGCTATCCACAGTGCTTCTGTAGAGGAATCAGCTCCCCCTGCATTGTCTATTTTATGTGACACTATGCTCTCTTTGATGTAGAGGGCCACCCCACCCACAATACGCCCTGTCCTATCCTTCCTGTAGAGCCTGTAACCTGGGGAAACTTAGCATCCAACTGGTTCTCCTCATTCCACCATGTCTCTGTGATGTCCACTATATCAATGTCCTCCTTCAAAACTCACTGTACTCCAGCTCCCCAATTTTAGGTCGAAGGCTTCTACTATTAGCATAGAGACACTTGTATATTCTGTCTCTTTCCCCTAACCTGGGATTTATGTGTTTTGCTCTCTAGCCTTTTGTAGACACCATTGCCATGCTCCTTGCTTGTATGTGGTTGGTTTAGAAAAACCTCTCTCTGTGTCTGTATCCCCATAGATACTGTATTGCCTGAACAGAAGTCACCTCAGCTCCTGTCGGCTTTCTCCCAGGGATCAGTTAGGAAGCTGTTCTGCCACCCTTTTTAATGTTGAGTGCCAGCAGCCTGGTTCCTCTTTGGTTAAGATGAAGCCCGTCCCTTTTTGTACAGGCCTGCCTTGTCCCAAAAGGTTTCCCAGTTCCTGACAAATCTGAAACCCTCTGCCTTACACCACCTTCTCATCCACGTATTGAGACCCTGTATCTCCGGCTTGCCCTGCTTCAAGCCCTCTTGGCGTGGAACAGGTAGCATTTCCTGAGAATGCCACCTTGGGGGTCCTTGGATTTTTAAACCTGTTTCCTAGGCCAGCCTAAAGATTTTAGCTTCCCAAGAACCTCCCAGCTACATTTCCCAATGTCATTGGTGCCAATGTGGGACCACAACTGCTGACTCCACCCTGCATTTGTTTAACAGCCTATCTAGGCTGACATCCGCAACCTTCGCACCAGGCAGGCAAGTCACCATGCAGTCATCACGCCTCTCACAAAGCCCAACTCTCCTATATTCCCTAATGAGTCCCGAAGTCACCTACTACAAAGGGAACTCCCCCATCTCCTCGAGAGGGGGTATCCTCAGTGCCAGAGGATATCCTGACCACTCAGCTAGGGCTTAGCCCCATTTAAGGGAGCATCTTCCACCACCTCCCAGACTGGCACCCTCTGTCTCACAGAACTTATTTCCAAAGAATAAGTTATTGTTGTATTTTCTAAAGTTATTTTCTACAGCACTTTTCACAGTAAAAAAATTTTTTAAAGCATTTTGAGAATGTTGTCTAATTTTTTTATTTCTGCTGTGTGGCATGGCCCATTGCTGTGCTCAGATTTGTGAGTTGGGGCATATTCTATAATGTGATGATTTAGAAATGACCCGGTGCAAAAAAAAAAAAATTTGGTCATGGTGGGAGGTGGCCAGTATACAACTCCAGGTTTTGCCCAGCCAAAGGTTTGCCCTCGCGACGCCCTCAGCTATAAACACACTCAGGGCTGGAGGCTGCTGGTGGGGGGGCATATCTCCTCTTACTGTTATGGAGCCAATCTTGAATTCCATCAGGCAGGAAATGGAAAGATGTGTAGTTGGATAATGATGCATCAAACTCTAACCTCAACCATGGTCTGTCTTTAGTATAGTTAACATAACTAATCTACCTGCAGTATGGGCCAACGCTCAATAACAAGAGGAGATGTTTGTCTCTTAACCATTATCCTGGTGACTTTATGCATGCTTTCAGCTAGATGAGAGGGTAAGTAGGAAAGGAAGTGACTTAGCACATGTCTAAGGATATCTGGCAAAATGAACTTTGCCCCATAAAAGGTTACATTTTGCAAAACTGTGTTGGACTCAACTTTTGACTTGGCATAAATGTAGAATGTCTCATGTTCATGGTTAATGAAAGCAGTGGAGATCTATTTGTAAACAACTCAAGAGCACATGTGGATGAGAGTGACTAAATTCTTTCCTGCTTTAATGTAACTTATAATGGAGGGGTACAACCTATTCCATAGAAATAGATCAACTAGGAAAGGCAGGAGAGTAGCGCTATAGGTCAGGGATGATTATACCTGCAAGCAGGTCCATGACTTAAATCCTGGGAACCAGGTTGAGAGCATCTGGGTAAAAATTAAGGGGGAGAAAAGCAACAATGATCTCATTGTGGGGGTTGATTACAGACCCCCAAGCCAGACTGAAGAATTGGATTATGTCTTCCTAGAGCAGATGATCAAGGCTGGGCATCTTCGCTGTTATCGTTCTTACAGTTACTTTGAGGCACGCTTTCCCAGGATGGGGGGTGCGAGCTGTTTTAATTACTGGATTTTGTGTGGGCAAAGTCAGTTCTGGCTTTGTCCAGAGAAGATCCACATCCTGAATAAATTGCTGTTCTTACACATGAGTTTGTTTCAGTTTTTGGGATTCTTGAGCTCTTTGTGTTGAGCTCTCTTTGCGTGTGACCTCTATCTACAACTTCAGAATCTCAGGAAAAGAAAAAAAAACACCTCATCATATATCAGATTGTGCACACCATCGCCATGTGAATGTTCTGGTGGCCTGTAAAGCAGACCCCATTTCTGCTGTCCTTCCGAACATTGGTCAGGTGACTCCCAATGGTTCGCAAGACAGTTCCTGAGATTTTGTTCCCCTTCGGGCAGCAGACAACAACCGGCATAAAGGTGGATGTGTGTTTTCCATTGAAGTCAATGGAATACTGAATGTTTTTTTTAAAAAGCCCTGTGCAGGTGAATTTTCACCAGGCAGCCTTGCTGGTCTGCAGTAGAACAGCTGGATCCAAGAGGCCAAAAGCAGCTCAGAGGCCAACAAGATTTCCAGGGTGTGAGCTTTTGAGAGTTTGTGCTCCGTGCTCCTTTCATCAAACATCTGGTATCCAATGAGAAGAACTGTGTATCCCGGAAATCTCCTTGGTTTCTAAGGTGTTCATGGTCTCAAATCTAGCTACACATGTGTAGTAACTGTAAGAAAGGAAGTAAAGGAATCGGCTCAGGAACAAACCAGACTGGATAACATTTCTATGCATGTGCCTCTCAGAACGGCATTGCTCGGTCAGGTTCCTCATCCCATTCAATCGCAGCTGAAACCACTCATTTATTCAGCTATTTGGTTACTGATTTTCCTCCCATCACACCTTCAAAAAAAACTCAGGGTGGCAGGTGAGAGCCAGTAGGGCGTAACAGTTAAGAACAGGTGGACTCTAATCTGGGGAACAGGATTTGATTCCCCACTCCTCCACATGAGCAGTGGAGCCTTATCTCACGAAGTGGATTTGTTTCCCAGCTCCTCCGCATGAAGCCTGCTGGGTGACCTTGGGCTAGTCACAGTTCTCTCCTAACTCTCTCAGTCCCACCTGCCTCACAAGGGGTCTGTTCTGGGGAGAGAAAGGGAAAGGAGTTTGTAGGCTGCTTTTAAACTTCTTACAGCTGAGAAAAGTGGGGTATAAATTCAAACTCCTCCTCCTCCTCTTCTTCTAAAAGTGATAAGCCTCAATTCAGCATGGAAGGGGTTTGACCAGCTCCATAATTAGACCCTCCTCCAATGTATCCATAAGGTTTAAAAACAGAGGGGAAGGGAATCACTTGTCAGCGGAGGCTGCTATGCAAAAGGAGGGCAGGTTTAACTCTGTCCAGATGCCCCACAAGCAAGAAAACACAAGGAACTCTCCAAATGGAATTTTTGGCAGTATTACCACTGGCACACACACACACCCCCCCCGAGAGGATCCCAAATTTTGGCATTTATATCCAGAATCAAGCTCTACTACACTCAGAAGTGTTTAGAGAAAAGCTTCACTTGCTCTAAATTTTCTTGGTTTGCAATTTGAAAGCAGATTTTTTTTCTCTCAAACTTGTCCTTTTTTTTGCATCAGTACAATGGCATCTTTTCTTTCATCTGGCAGAAAAACCTTTGCATTGCCAAGTTAGAGGAATTCTCTGATCTTGAAAACTGGCTGAGAGAGACTACAAACTGATGTGCATCTGCTTAATAACAGGGGACTTACTTCCAAGTAGGCATTCAAGGATCAGACTGGAAGTAAGGGAAGGGCATAGGAAAGAAGAAAAAGAGATAGGAGCTTTTCTTTCATGAAGCAAGAAACCTTAACTCTGCCTAAGAGGGACTTTGATAAGTGACAGTAGATCAGGGGTCCCTAACTATTGTGGGTTTGTGGGCACAGCTGGAAATCTTCTAACTGTTCATAAATGATGTAAAGCAAAAATAGCAGGTACAACAGGGACCAAAACATGCAAAAAAAGAGGCATAACTATGGTACCCAGGTTTCTAAAAATGATCATGAGCGATACTTACGGGTTTTTTTAATTCAGCTTTGCGTTTGATGGACACCTTTATTGAAGATCAAAGAACTGCTATTTGCTCAGATGTTTGTTCATATATCTATATTTATTTATTTGTTTATTTGTTCGATTTATTGGCACTTCCGCGTTCTGGATGCTCGAGGTGGCTTCACAATACGGCTGTTCACAATGACAAAATACAAAATATAACTTTAACCCCATTAAAATCTAATAGGACTTTGAATGAATAGAAATTAAAACAACAAAAGTTGTTTAAAAAAGGTGCCCGATCCAAAGGCCAGAGAGGGAGGGGAAAGGCAGGGCCCGAGATGGAATCAGGCCCAGCCAAGGTGGAAGGAATAAGAGGTCCTCCTATGGATTAAAACCACTGGTTGAAAACAGGAAACAAAGAGGTAAAATGGGAAGTTCTCACAATGGAGAGATGTTGGGAGTGGTGTCCCCCAAGGATCCGTTTTGGGACCAGTGCTCTTTAACCTATTCATAAATGACCTCGGAAGTAGGGTAGCGTGGTGGCCAAGTTTGGTGATGATACCAAATTATGTAGGGTGGTGAGAAACTCGCTGCGATTGCGGGCGATTCCTGCGGGACCTTGATAAATTAGGTGAGGGCCTAGAAATGGCAAATGCAGTTCAATGTAGCAAAATGTAAAGGATGCATTAGGGGCAAAAAATCCAAACTTCACATACACGCTACAGGGTCAGTGCTATCAGTCACAGACCAGGAAAGGGATTTGAAGCGTCTTTAGTTGATAGTCCCAGCGGGAATGTCAACTCAATGCATGGCAGCCGTGAAAGGGCAAACTCTATGCTGGGGATCATTAGAAAAGGGAATTGATAATAAAACTGCAAAGATTGTCATGCCCCTGAGATAAAGAAAAAAGCGACAGAATTGAGTACTGTGTCCAGTTCAATGTGATCTCAAAAGGATATTGAGGAAATAGAAAGTGCAGAGAAAGGCAACAAGGATGATTGAAGGACTGGAGCACCTTTCCTATGAGGAGAGGCTGCAGCCGCTTTGGGACTCTTTTAGTTTGGAGAGAGGCGCGGCTGGAGGGGATAGGCGATTGAAGTCTACAAAATTATGCATGGGTAGAAAATGTTGACAGAGAGAAATTTTTCTCTCTTTTCCTCTTTGGCCAATACGAACCAGGGGGCATTCATTGAAAATGCTGGGGGGGAAGAATTAGGACTAATAAAAGGAAACACTTCTTCACTTAAATGTGATTGGGGTTTGGAATATGCTGCCACAGGAGGTAGACACACTAACCTGGATAGCTTTAAAGGGGCTTGGACAGATTTATGGAGAAGTCGATTTATGGCTACCAATCTTGATCCTCCTTGATCTGAGATTGCAAATGCCTTAACAGACCAGGTGATCGGGAGCAACAGTCAGAGAAGGCCATTATGCCTTCACATCCTACATGTGAGCTCCCAAAGGCACCTGGTGGGCCACTGCGAGTAGCAGAGAGCTGGACTAGATGGACTTTGGTCTGATCCAGCTGGCTTGTTCTTATGTTCTTATGAAGACGGGCAGCATCAGTGGGGGTAGAGCTGGCCAGCCCTCTCAATGAAAGGTGTACCACTTAGCTTTGGCAGAATTTATACATCCAGGCATATACTACATCACTACATAGAAAGGCAGCTTGTCATTATTTCTGATGAACTGTAGCACATTATTAGTCTGTATCTACTCATGTGTAAATTTTCACACATGCTTTAGGATGAAATATTTGCATCTGTGCACACCCATTGGTGTTTTGGGCAACCTGAGTACCACAGTTATCCATCTTTTTAGGATGGTTTAAAATCTGGAAGTCTGACAATATTTTTATGTGCACAACCTTGGGGACCGTGATCAGGTGGAAAGGTGGCATAAGAATGCTTGAACGAATAAAGAAATAAAAGTTGCTGACTCTCCTGGTAGTTCTTTCTTTATTTTAGCATCGCCTGTGTTTTGACTTTTGCTAAGTGCTGAGACACGAGGTGGCACACCTTAGTTACAGGTAAGAAGGCTCTTCCTGCTTTTAATCAATACTACTCTATTGACTGACACAAGCCACTCAGTACGAGTCATAGCAGGCCAGGTTTATTTCTAGTAAATCAATACAATGTTTTTCTTTGCCATGCAGCTCTTTGGGGGTGGGGGCGGATCTATACAGCATAATGATTATCATTATATAATTAAGTCCACTTTCTCTTTTGCGATCTGCCGCTTTTGATCTTGTAAAACCAAGAATTGATTTCCCTGAAAATCCATGTTGTGTCGCCACTGCATAGTGGCGGTGCCACTTAGCAATGGCGCCGGATACTGGTTCTACAGTACGGCTTGCGAACACAATAAAGCCACAGCACGGAGCTGCTGGAAATCGTCAAAAATCAGCACCTGAAGTCAAAAGAGCTATTTAGTTAGTGTCTCTTGGATGCAATCCAGCAGCTTTCAGTGATAATGCACATTTCTCATTGATTTTATTTTCCTCCTCTTGGTGGGATTAACTGTCAGCTACAAAAAGTCTGTGCTTTTAATGAGTGAGTTTCCAACAAGGAGAATAAACCAATCCAACAAGTGAAAAAAGTGCTGGGGTGTCGGCTACCCTGCCCTTAAGACTCGTTTGCTCCTAATGTCACACCCTGCCCTTCCCATTTGCTCCTAATATCGCACAAAATGTGAAGCTTCCAAATTGTGGTGTTGCTGCATTATGGATTGGATGTAGCTCACATCCAGGAGCAGGCAGAACAAGAGCTCTGTTCTGATTTTGATCAGCTAGACACTCAGACTGGCAGGAGAGCCAGAAGAGCCGACCGGCCTTTGAGCTATCCTACCCCTCTGAGATCTCATCAGGATGCCCATCTGACATACATCGTGCGGTATAACTACCACAAAAACAGCATTCTTGTGCATTGGACCAACGCGCTCGTTCCACTGAGATGCTGTGCCCTCAAACACTGATCACGGGGGATTTTCTATCACTGTTATCTCTGTTCCCACTTGGAAATTACGGTAACAAACCCTTTGCGATGCCAAATGTATTGGGCTAGCTTTCAGTCATGGACTCCCTTTGCAAGATGACTGTTAGCACTGAAGCTTTTTAGGATGTTCTGTGCTCCTCTGTTATTGTTTAGGGTTGTGCTTCCAGATAAAGCTGAACTGAAAAAAGCTGTTGCATTTTTTTTCAGGTTAATTTTTAGCCCCCCAAAATGGAGGTAATTTAAAGGAGTTAAAAAGCAGTTCCCCCCAGTGCGGAAACAGCCATAGTATGCTCCCTTCAGCTTTTTCAGCCCATATTGGAGTTTGTCCCTCCCTGTTGATTGTTGAATATTGCTGCTTTTCCTCCCTCTCTTCCTGTTCTACATGTTTGATTCGATATATTTTCTTGTAGCCCTTTATGTGGTAGGTTATTTATTATTTATTTATGGCATTATGGCATTTATGGCATTGGCAGAAGCACTGCAGGCTTCTTTTTTTTAAGTTAAGGATTCATGCTGAGCACCTTATGGAGGGGGGGGGGGGCTTCCCAAACTGGCCTCTCATGGCTTTCCATTCCAGGGGGATTGGCAACAGTTTCCTCCCTCCCCTTGGGACTGCAGCTTCACTAGTTTGGGCCCTGGTGTTTGCCAGCATGGGGAGTGGGGGAGTGGGGGAGTAACACCTCCCAGATCTGAAGATTGGTTACGGATTGTGCTTGAAGCCAGATCAAGATGATCCATATATCTGGCAGGTCAGTAGATGGAGCCCCCTTTCTGAGAGCTGAGGCACAGATCAGTTTAATGAATAAATCCCAACTGGGCCCTTGTATTGTGAGCCATCTTAATTTGGGGATGGTAGGACAACTCTCCATTATGCATTACGGAGAAGTACTTCAGCACCCAAGGTGGGCATGAGCACATGAAAACGGCCTTCATCATTTCGGAATCACTATGACCAGGATCCTCGGGGCAAAGTGTCATCAGGCGGTAGCCAAGATCATGGTGACCCTGTAGAGTTTTCAAGGCAAGAGATGAACAAAGATGGTTTGCCATTGTCCGCCTCTGCATATAGCAACCCTGGACTTCCTTGGTGGTCTCTCCTCCAAATACACACTGGGGCTGAAACTCAGCGTAGCTTCCGCAAGGCTTCCAAGATTGGCGCTATCAGGCCAGACCCGGTGTCATTTCCCCACTTCAAAAAAACCATCGGTTTCATCCGGCCGTGCGGATCTTCAGCGCGGATTGTGTCCCGGCTACTCCCACTGCCCTGCTCCATGCTGGGTCATCAGAAGGGCGCTTTCAGCAGCCAGCCAGAAATAGCGTGGCACTAAGGATATCGGCGAGCGGCAGAGTCCGGCCGCCGCGCTTGTCGCCAGCCTGCTGTAGTGGGAGGTTAGTTGGACCCCATGCCATCACTTGGTAAGAGTAGTCTTGCCAGCAGCAAAACAGTGAGTGGGGAAAGGCCCCAGGTCAGCACAAGAGATGTTCCTAGGTGGTGTGCCATTGCCTGCCTCTTGGTAACAACCCTGGAATTTCTTGGTGGTCTCTCCTCCAAATACTGACCAGGACTAACCCAGCTGAGTCTTCTAGATACGATGAGGTCAAGCCTGGTCTGGGCCATGTGGGTCAGGGCAGACAATGTTCACTAGGTGATGATAATGCAAAACGAGTTGGTCCTCTTGATATATTGACGCAGCTCTTATTTATCATCTGATAGTCTTTTAATTGTCATCCTTGACTAATGTTGCTGTTTAAAAAAAGGTTATTTGGGAAGCCTTCAACTTGGAATCAAGTGAGTGATTGCACAGTCACTCGTTCATCATCCTCATTACTCCACACCTACTCAGCTTCCACCCCATGGAGTTTATACTAATGTTCTCAATTTAACAAGTCACCCTATAAGTCACAGCCTAACAACTTCATTATCTGGTGAACTGAACATGAATAAATCTAGGAACCAGCGTCCTCTTTCTTTCAGCGCTGCAGCGTGAAGAAAGGGGGGGGGGGGGGAATCTACAGATGCTTGGCGTCATCTTTATTTATAGGAAGCCAGCATGTGGTGAGCACGACACAAGAGATTAACAGCTTTTGAATACGCAGAAGATTTCTTCTTCAGCATTCTGAGCTACCATTCCTCCCCGTCTGCTCTTCAGACTTCCAACTTGAGAATCAAAGCAAAGTGTTCATGGGAGGCCTAGTGAGATCTTACAGCCTGATTGATCACAGCCTCTCTCTTCCTTTATTCGTCAGGGTACAAGTGGTCCAGGCACAGACATTGATATCACGAGTTTACAAAATCTCTAAATGTTGGCTCTCTTTGCTAAATATTATTTTACAGTATTATTGCATTCTTTTCCCTCTGACATAAAGCAAAACTGAGGATATAGGCATACTTTATTTGGAAGGGATTCTAATTTTTAACATTTGTTTTATCTCTGCATAAGGAACCAACTTCAGCTATTATAAGAGATTGTCACATGGCGCATTCTGATAATATGGTTCAGATTCATACATTCAAAATTTCCCGACAAGAGTGGCAGCCATGAAGAAGACAGAAAATATTCTTAAGCATGAGGATGTATTGCGGAAGACCATGATCAAGTTCATTCATGCTCTAGTATTCCCCACTACTATGCATGGGTGTGAAAGTTGGGCAGTGAAGAAAGCTGTTTCCTTCAAAATGTGGCATTTTACAGATGCCATGACCCCCCCAAAAGACAAAGGTGGGTGCTAAATCAAATCAAGCCTGAACTCTCCCTAGAGTCTAAAATGACCAAACTATCATATAGGGATCCCAACGGTGGGAGTAGGAGGGAAGTATGGAGAAAAGATATTACCCAAAGAATGCTGTAGTAGAATCACTGGCGTAATGCCCATTGGGCAAGGTGGGCAGCTGCCCAGGGCATCACCTTGTGGGGGGCATCAAAATGCTGGGTTCGTTTTTGGGTAATTTAGTGGTTTTCCATTTTTGGCCTGCAGGGGGCGCAGTTTTTAGGCTAGTGGCACCAAAATTTCAGCGTATTATCAGGAGACTGTCCTTATGCTACCCCCCAAGTTTGGTGAGGTTTGGTTCAGGGAGTCAAAATTTATGGACTCCCAAAGGAGGTGCCCCTATCCCCCATTGTTTCCAATGGGAGCTAATAGGAGATGGGGGCGACAGTTTTGAGGGTCCATAACTTTGGCCCCCCTGAACCAAATTGCACCAAATTTTGGGGGTATCATTAGGGAAGTCTCCTGATGAGATCCTGAAAGTTTTGAGACCCTGAAAGTTTTGAGACTTCAGAAATGTGCCCCCCACAGCCTGCAACCCCCCATTGACAGCAATGCAGAAAACTCAATGCAGAACAAAGATTCTTGGGCAAATTTCTAGGATGTTCCTGCAGGGGGTGCATTTTTTGGGATGTATCGGCACCAAAATTTGTGGGTATCATCTGGAGATGATGGCACCCCCCAAGTTTGGTGCAGTTTGGTTCAGGGGGGGCAAAGTTATGGACCCTCAAAACTGTAGCCCCCATCTCCTATTAGCTCCCATTGGAAACAATGGGGGATGGGGCACCCCCTTTGGGAGTCCATAACTTTGGACTCCTTGCACCAAGCCTCACCAAACTTGGGGAGTAGCATAAGGACAGTCTCCTGATGATATGCTGAAATTGTGGTGCTGATATGTCTAAAAATGCACCCCCTGCAGGCACCAATGTCCTGGTGCAAAAAGAAATTTGGTTGTGGTGGAGTGGCCGCCCATGGGGGGGGGGCATCCAACTCAGGTTTTGCCCAGGGCTACAGTTTGCCCAGGGCTGCCTCGTTACGCCCCT
Source organism: Sphaerodactylus townsendi (assembly GCF_021028975.2). Lineage (NCBI taxonomy): Eukaryota > Metazoa > Chordata > Lepidosauria > Squamata > Sphaerodactylidae > Sphaerodactylus > Sphaerodactylus townsendi. Next base: position 134,717,878 of record NC_059428.1, read on the forward strand.
GAGTAGAATTCAGTTCCAGCACTATGTCAGTAGCTACTGACCCCTGTAATATCCAGACTTCTGAGTTCAGAAATCAATTTATTGTCAGGATATCACAAACAGCATACAAGCAGGCTTCGCTGGAAATTAGTCCCACTAGAGCCGTGGTGGCGAACCTTTGGCACTCCAGATGTTATGGACTACAATTCCCATCAGCCCCTGACAATTGGCCATGCTGGCAAGGGCTGATGGGAATTGTAGTCCATAACATCTGGAGTGCCAAAGATTCACCACCACTGCACTAGAGCATTATTTGGTTAATATATTGTTGAAGGCTTTCACGGCCGGAATCACTGGGGTGCTGTGTGGTTTCTGGGCTGTCTGGCCGTGTTCTAGCAGCATTCTCTCCTGACGTTTTGCCTGCATCAGCATCTGTGGCTGGCATCTTCAGAGGATCTGATAGTATCTCCTATCAGATCCTCTGAAGATGCCAGCCACAGATGCAGGCAAAACGTCAGGAGAGAATGCTGCTAGAACACGGCCATGCAGCCCGGAAACCACACAGCACCCCATCTGGTTAATATCTTTTCCCCATTCATCCCCTTTGTGATTCCAGTGGGTTAATCCCTAATGGCATTTCCAAGCAATGCCAAGTCTCCAGGGTCACCCCAGAGATAAGGCAGCAGCTGGCCAAAGGATGAAACCATTACTGTGCACCCAAAGCAAAGGAAAACAAGCCAGAAGTTCCTGCATTGCCACCGCCCTCCTCTCCCAAATAGCTTCATAGCAAGAACCAGGAAAGAGCTGAAATATTAACAGGTCTTAACAGGGTCTTGACAGTCATGTTATGAAAAGGCAACAATCCCTGGAAAATGCAATAATGCTAGGAAAGTTGAAGGCAGCAGGAAAAGAGAAAGACATGATATGAAACAGATTGACTCAGTTAAGGGACCCTCAGTTGGCAAGACCTGAGCAAGGCTGTTGAGTGCAGGCCCTTTTGATGGACATTAATTCATTGGGTTGCCATAAGCAGGAAGTGACTTGACTTAACTTAAAGGAGCAGCAGTGGTGTAGGAGGTTAAGAGCTCATGTATCTAATCTGCCGTTCCTCTCTTGGGGGAAGGATTTAATGTCGGGCTATGGGGCACCATCTACACCCATATCTATTCTTGGATTTTTATTTAAGAGTTTGCACTTAGCTAGTCCTCGCTGCTTTTACAGGTTTTATTTAATTTATGATGGTATTACAAATGTATTCATTGTATGTTGTGCACCGCTCGGAGCCCCCTGGGGATGGGGCGGTATAAAAGCTGAAAGCATAAATAAAATAAAATAAATAATCTGGAGGAATCAGGTTTGATTCCCAGCTCTGCCACCTGAGCTGTGGAGGCTTATCTGGGGAATTCAGATTAGCCCGTACACTCCCACACATGCCAGCTGGGTGACCTTGGGCTAGTCACAGCTTCCCGGAGCTCTCTCAGCCCCACCTACCTCACAGGATGTTTGTTGTGAGGGGGGAAGGGAAAGGAGATTGTAAGCCCCTTTGAGTCTCCTGCAGGAGAGAAAGGGGGGGGGGATAAATCCAAACTCTTCTTCTTCTTCTTCTTAACACATACACACACACACACACAACAAAGTGGTCCTATTATTGCTAGTGTAGCCTCAGTTTGTGGGATCTGTGGGACAGAACTTGGAATGAATCGTGCAGTATTTGAAAGGGAATAAAACTTTCTTTTTTACTTTTCACTCAGGCTCGTTCTGCACAGCATATCTATATTGAGTTGCAATCATTATGAATGAACTCGTTTCCCCTTTTTTATCAATGTGAAATGAATTCATTTATAACGATCGCAACTCACTATAAATCTGCTGTGGCGGAATCCACCTTACCTATTATGTAGCAACATAGAACTTTGTAAGATGACAGAACCATCGTCTTTGAAAGTTGAACAATTAACTTTTTCCTTTGCCAGACCTTGTCAACCCCAAGTCCATTTCTTTCCTCTTGGGGGTAGCCCAGGATGTCTCCAGGTGAACTCTTGGTGCACGAAAGTCCCAAGAGAACTCCCTCCAATTAAACACAGCCCTGAAACAATACATTCTAACATTTATAATTCAGAACAAAACGCTCTCTCCCTTACTAGTTCCCATACAAATGTTAGAGTTACTTTAAACACGGTGTTGCCTGTAATTAAATTTCAAGCTCCCAGCTGCGCAGCCTTGCTTCCTGCTTTTGCTTTTGCACCCTCCTGCCTCAAGCTAGAGGCTTCACCCCTTCTTGGCTCATCCCACTCCTATGTAGGGGTCACACTAGCACAGAAAGGAAAGGGGCAAAACTCTTCAGGGTCCGTCCTTGCCCTGATCACTACTAGTGTGTGAGAAACAAATTTGGTTACATGCGGCAGAGGGGAGAAGGAGGAAGTGGTAATAAATCTCATGGGTGCTCCATAGGATGACCATATGAGAGGAAACTGAGCAAAATGACGGGCATCTGGGGAGGCCCATCAGCATGAGAGGCCCATGCCAAGTGATTGGTCTGACTGTGAAGTATCTCAGGGGTGTCTGAGACTCCCTATAAAGCAAGCTCCATGGGGGGGGGGGGAGGACTTGAACCAAGGACCCCAGGGTATGTTTACCTTGTCTGTGCCATGACTTTCTTGGTAGTCTTTTCTGTCCTGGTACATGAGGCTGGTATTGGGTGTATGACAAGAATGCCTCTGTGGATGTTCTGGGTTTTTATTGTTGCTCCCTTGGTGTCTGTGTGTCTCCCCCAGCGGTGGGATCCAAAAATTTTAGTAACAGGTTCCCATGGTGGTGGGATTCAAACTGTGGCGTAGCGCCAATGAGGCTGGGCGGAGCATGACGGGGGCGTGGCTGGGCATTCTGGGGGCGGGGCATTCCTGGGTGGGTCAGTGGCAAGGACGTAGCTGCTGCGCCGGTCCTTGGGTGGGAAACGAATGCACGCAGGCACAGGCTGCCACGCACGCTGGTGCACCTCCTGCTAGACTGCTTCAAGTTCTGTGCACTATTGCTGAGAGGAGGGGCGTAACTGAGGCAAAAATCATGTGGCAAAATCACAAATTAGTAACCCCCTCTCGGCACACACAAATTATTAGTAACCTACTCTTGGGAACCTGTGAGAACCTGCTGGATCCTACCTCTGGTCTCCCCCCTCCCCCTTGTAACAGCCTGATTCTTGGGGCATGATCTTCCAAGGGCATCACATGACTGACTAAGACTAGCACTGGGGATTCTGAGCTCCTTCCCTGGGGGTGTACCTATCAAAAGGGAATGTGTTCTTGAAGGACAGTACTCAATCCCCACCTCCAGAGTTTCCAGGAGTGTGTGAGTTCTAAGATTCCTACTCCTCCCTTACCTATTTGGGTGAGCATAGGGATATGCCAGGGGGTGGTGCTGCCACCTCTGTGAATTTGTTGGCTGCTTGCATCCAGAGAAGTAAGCAGAGTGGGGCAGCCAGGGTGGATGCCCTGGCACCACTTGAATTGGAGGGGGCACCCTCAGCTGCCCAGCCCCCTACCCATCAAGAACTCTGCCCCGCCCTGACAGATCCAGTTTTAAACTACAGGCTCAGCCTCTAGTGTCCACATGGACAGTAGAAGCAGAGTCCACAGTTCCACACTAGGCTCAGCCAGGCTGCAGGTGGGGAGAGGGGAGAGGTCTTCAGTGCTTGCTCTAGGTCTGTGGTGGTGAACCTTTGGCACTCCAGATGTTATGGACTACAATTCCCATCAGCCCCTGCCAGCATGGCCAATTGGCCAGCCATGCTGGCAGGGGCTGATGGAAATTGTAGTCCATAACATCTGGAGTGCCAAAGGTTCGCCACCACTGCTCTAGGTTTTCCACAGATATGTCCCTGCTTGCATCTATGACTCAAAAAGGGTGCATCACTGGCACGCCACTCCATGATTACTGGTGCGGGGAAGGTCTCCTGCTGTTGTGGAGGACCACCTGGCAATCCTCAACTTTGCCCACTAGTTCCTCAAAGGGCAGTAGGGAGATGGGGTGGAAGTTGGCATTGTGCAGGCTCTAGGGTTTGTATTGTTGAAGGCTTGCATAGCCAGGATCAACTGGCTGTTGTGGATTTCCTGGGCTGTGTGCCCATGTTGTGGTGGTTCTAGGATTTGCCAAAAACTGTTAACCATAGAGTTTTGGGCAGATCCTAGAGTGTCACCCCCAACTTCCTGACATCACGATGTGTTTTTTACTTTAAATGAAACTCCATGATGGCATGATGCCAGTGGACCTCTCACTGCCTCTCCCCGCCCCCCCCCCCAGTCTTCCCTGAACTTCCAGGAGGTCATCTGGCATCCCTAGTCAAGGGTAGGTGACTTGAGCTGTAGTGCAGTTGCTGTATTCTGTGTGTGTGCTTGCGTGCATGCACATTTGGGTCATATCTTTTGCATATTGTATTATATTATACAAATATTGTATATTTTGCATGGGAAAGAACATAGGACACCAATTTTTTACACTGACATTCATGTCATCAAATTGTTCTACTGTAGGTTCACACTCCAATAAATTGGAAATTTGCTTCTTCTGGTTGGCTCAGGGATACTATCTCCTTGAATTTTAAGTGTTTTTGGATTCCAGGAGGCAAAGTGGAGAGAGAGGAAGCTGACCAACCAGTCTCCCTCCCTTTACATTTTAAAATCAGAGGTCAGAATCTACCCCCATAGAAACTAATACCTATTTATAATTTAAAGGGACTGGAGATACTGACTTGTTGGGTAGACCTGACCTTCAAGGCTAGCTCTTCCGCCCAGAGGAAATAAGAGACCTATTATTTCCTAGAGACAGTAAAGAGCCCAGATCCCCCATTATTTGCTATGAATAGACCATCACCTAACCTCTCTACTGCCTAAAGGAAATAATGAGTGATTATCACTTATAAATGCCCAACCTGGCCATTTCACCTTCCATAGGAAATAATGGTTTCTTTTTGTCCAACGGGTGGTAGACTTAACCTGCCAGGTTAAGTCTACCTAATCAGCTGTAAGTCGGTTTCTCCCGTTCCTTTAAATTTGAACAGAACATTATTTTCTATGGCAGTAAACACTCAAGAATGGTTCAAGAGCTTTATAAGAACTGCGTCAGCCCAACAGCCAGATAGCCGAAACTGAAGTTTGGCTCTCTGGCCCCAAGTATATACCTGTAAGTTACAGTTTGCCTCAACCCAGAATCCCCCCACCCTCACATTTCCATAATATCAGCATGTGAAAAGGACAGTGAGAAAGAGACATTGGGACTTTCCCCACTGACAGAGTTGAACTGGTTTCTACCTAGGTTCACCTCAGTGAATTCCCACTGCCACCGAGCTCAACATTGTTTTGTCTCAGTTCTCCTTCCCACCAGAACTGCGACATCCTTGTCGCAGTTATGAACTACACTTTTCTGCCAGAACAAGGTCGATACCGCTTCGAAGCTTCGAAGTGGGGAAGCATCGAAACGACACCTCATCCATTCAACCAATCACGAGCCGCTTTTGTGGCATGTGCAGAACAGGAGAGTCGTGGCAGGCAGAAAGCGCATGTAACTGTAAACTGTAAAAACTGCAAAAAAAAAAGAACGCTCCCGCTTCCTGCCGTAACACAAGCACAAATCACGATCGAGGAGCAAAACAGGCACCAAGATGATCCCGCCCACTTAGCTCGGTTCCAGGGGGCCAACTCAGTTGCTGTGGGGACAGCCTGGAATCGCCCTCCACTGAAGGGAACCAAGTCGACCTTAGCTCCCTTGTGTAGTGGGGAAAGCCCCATTGTTTTTGGGAGAGGCAGTTTACTCCCCCAAGAAGGCAGATAAGGAGAAACAGTTGAGCGCTATTGAAGTTACTTGCGAGCGAAAGAAAGAGGCCCCATGGCCTTGGGCGATGATAATAGCTGGGCCATCTGCATCGAGGTAGGATACGTGCGAACTGCCAGGCCAAGCATGGCGCAGGCCTGACACAGTAGCATTTTCTCCTGACATTTCGCCTGCATCTGTGGCTAGCATCTTCAGCCACAGATGCAGGTGAAATATCAGGAGAAAATGCTACTGGAACACAGCTATTCAGCCGAGAAACCCCACAACATTCCAATAAAGAAATAGTATGCAATTATAAGCAACAATAATTTCTTTTCTATTGTCGAAGGCTTTCATGGCTGGAATCAACTGGCTATTGTGGGTTTTCCAGCCTGAGTGGCTGTGGTCTGATAGTTTTTGCTCATAACATGTTGCCTTCATCTATGGCAAAATTAACAGACCAGGGTCACAAAACCCAGGAAACTCACAATAGCCAATCGTTTTAAAATGTCAATAGAGATAAGACTTTCTAAGACCAAATGCACCTGCGTACCATGCTCTGCACAGGGTATCAGGGTATTACCCATGGTCCCAAAATTGGTCTAAACAAAAGCATGTAAGAGTATACAGCTACCAGGACCCTGGAAAATCCTGCAGAAGGTCTGGCCTTACCATAACTTTGGGTTATGTGCAGAATGCATGTCTTGCCTCTGTTCAGACAACATGGCTGCCATAGACGCCCCCTCCCCCTGCTTGCTTCTTTCAGACACCTCCCCCTTTCTGGACTTCTATCTCAGCTCTGCGTAGCCAAACTGGACTAATGTAGGGGGGAGGGGGTCTGTGATTAAGATTTACCCTCCACACACAATGAAACAAGGAACTTTATTGACTACAGATGAATTCTAGACAGCAAAGATAATTGGGGACAATGTGAAGATTGGTCGAATTAACACAGAATATTAAGAAATGAACAGAAAGATGGTAGCTAGCTAATCATATTTTTTAAAAAAACCTTGCATGTTTCCCTTCCTGGGTATGGGCCCAAGACTGAAGTTATTACAGACCAATGGCCAGTATCTGCCTATTGCCCCCTGACACCACATTGCAGGCGCCTGCCCCGATTCCAGAATCTTGACATAAAACTGTCACTTGAGACCAGTGGTGGGATTCAAAAATTTTAGTAACAGGTTCCAATGGTGGTGGGATTCAAACAGTGGTGTAGCACCAATGGGGCTGGGCGGGGCACGACAGGGGCGTGGCCAGGCATTCTGGGGGCAAGGCATTCCTGGGCGGGGCTGTGGCAAGGACACAGGGCGCGCACGCCCCAGGTGCAGTTCCCCTTCGCCCCGCCTCTAGATTCAAATAATGACTGTTTAAAGTATTAAAAAAGCAATATACCAAAAGGTAGTGTATTATTTATTTTTATATAATTATACTGATTGGTTTTAAATAAAAGCATAAGTAAGGAGAGAAACCAAAAACTGTTTACAATTGTTAACATATTACAAACATATCTAATTGTCCATCTCTCTCATCCTCCAACTAAAACATCCTATATTGCCTCCCTCCTTCCCATTTGTCCCTCCCTTCCTACTTTCTACTTCCCCTTCAGATTCCTATAACTTCTTTATTTATTCCACTTGAAAGAAAACTAACAGAGGGAGAGATCCAAAATCCTTAGTCTAAAAGAGTAGTTTAAACTCCTCTCTTTCCAATATAAATTTCAAGGGGAAAAAAGAAAATGAAAAATCTTTACCTATAATACTTTTCCAATCTTTATACCAATGAACAAAAAAAAATAGAATTACTATATATTGTATTATTTCATACAGTTCATACACATGTGGGGGGTGCCATGGGGGGCAGGGGGCCCGCAGGGGGCCCACAGGGGGCGATTTTGCATTCTCCACTTGACGAGATTTGTTGTACCCAGGGACAGAGATTACCCCCTTGTCCCTAGTGGAGTTAATCATTAATAACCGGTTCTCCGAACTGAGAAAAATTTAGTAACCGGTTCTACTGGATAGGTGCAAATAGGCTGCATCTCACCTCTGCTTGAGACTCCCCATTATCTGTTTTGGTATCTGTTTTATCCTCCTCTCAGGAGGGGGTGAGGCACATTTGCAAGTATCTGGGTGGAGTTCATTGGCAATTGCCTTTGTGTGTGTCCTGATAGCTTAAATGTGTGTGGCTCATCTCAGAAACTGGAGTGAAGTGAGGTCACACACATTCAAACCACCAGGACTTCCTACACCTGCTATATTTGCCCTGTGCGGATTCCACCCATGTTTGTCTGCTGCAGAGCACCTTGATTCGAGCTTAGAAGCATTTTAGAGATGAACCGCATTTTCAGGATATGTACTCTAGAGGGTCAAAGCTTTGGCAATGGGAACTTTAACTCTTGAAAGCCCATAACCTGAACATCTTGTTGGTCTCTTAGATGCTACTGGATTCAAATCTAGTTGTCCAACATCTAAGAGCCTTTCTGTGGGTCTTGTAGATTTTTCCAAAACATGGTTTGTTAAGTATTGTAATAGAGGCCTGTGTAGATTCAGCACACCAAGCACACTTTTAATATTGGTTTTGTTATTTATTATTGAAAAACGTATTATTGAGTGGAATGAGCAAGGTGCATAACACTTGCCTTGGGGAAGCGATCTGTCATTTTCTGACAGGAAGCGTGGGCTTAATGCACCTATTTACTTGTTATTGGTGAGCAATGATTGTTGTTCTTATTCATTGTCCAAAACTTTGGAGAGCTGGCTGCCTCTCCATCTGGTGCTTAGCCAACTTCGTCAATGTGCCATGTGGTTTGAATCTGTCCAAATGTAAGGACACATTCTGAATCTGTCCAAATGTAAGGACACATTCTGTGGACCTGGATAAATAAAAAAATAAAAAATAAAATAATAATTTCTTATGATTTTGAAAAGCAACATAGTATTAATGAGCTGCCTTTCCCTTTCTTGAAATTACCTTTAAATACCGCGTATAGTTCAGAGCAACTGAATATCATTTTAAAATGGATGTGAAAAATGGAACATAAGAGGATGGCAGATCAAAATGTCTGTTCAATTAATTGTGCTAGTGATGTGCTAGTGATGTAATTGTGCTAGTGATGTAACTAAGTGCTAGTGATGTAACTAAGTGCTTCTGCTACTATTCACCTATTAGTTTTCACTGTCCTACTTCCTGGCCCAGCAAGGTGTAGAGTACAATGCAGTTAAAATATACCATAAACTGTGTAGGAATCCAGCATATCCATGTCCTTCCTGCATTTGTTCCAAAGGTCTTGGGGGCAGGGTCACCTTCACAACAAACCCTTCCAATAAATTGCAGTGAAATTTACAGTGAAATCTACACAGTTAAACCCTTCAAAGACCGCTGACTTCACTGAAAATGGACAGAGGTCAGCCCAACACTCTGCCTATGACAGTGCATCTCTGATTCTCTCCTGCTTCTCTTCTCTTCCTGTGTCCGTTGTGTTCTCCCTCTTTTTTCTCACGGACCTGAAAAGAGCAGGACAATCTACAGGGGACTCCTGAAGAAGGTCGGCTACCTTATTTGGGTGATGTCAGATTACCTGGCCTCTTGTGACAGGGTGTCAGGATGCCATTCCTACGGGGGCGTGGGGTGGAGCTGTGGGGATGTGCTTTGCTTTTGCTTTGCAGGTGCTTATCATGAACTCTGCCCTTGAAGTTCTGGGGTTGAATCTGACTCCCAGGCTGGACTCTTACTGTTACTTTTGGTTCACATGAAGGGGTGGGTGGGGATTGCTACATTATATTATCAACAGTTTTGGTGCCACCTCGCCAGAACTGTCTACTTCTGTTGCTCTGTTGTCATGAATAAAAGCCTTGAACCCATCAAGTGACTTGTTCTATGAACTGAGAGTGTGACACAGGGGAAAGTATTCTTTATATTAAGCTTCTCTCTCTCTCCCTCATTCTGACTGCAACATGGGTGCGAATTGAATTTACCTCAATAAATGTAAATTTTACCTTTTGCAATGTGCTTCTGTGGAGTTTGTTTACAGTACTGAATACCACAGTTCTACAAGTCGGTCAAGAAGAGCCTTGTCTGGTGGACATCCAACAGCAACTTGGTCCAAGGGAAACTATACCTAGTGAAGTCCAACGTTCAGATTTTCACTCAGTCGCTAACCGATAGGGTTGCCAATGTCCAGAGAGTGGCTGGAGATCTCCCACCATTACAGTTAATCTCCAGACAACTGGGATCAGTTCACCTGAAAAAGTGGATGCTGGGGGGGGGGGTTCTATGCCATTGTACCCTCCCCAAACCTTGCCCTCCCTGGGCCCCACTTCCCAAATCTCGGGGAATTTCGTACCTTCGGGACCGCATTACCCCATATGTCCCGAATCGACCTCTGCGTTCAGCAGAGGCCTATTTACTGGAGATCCCTGGCCCCTCAATGATGCGGCTGGCCTCCACTCGGGCCAGGGCCTTTACGGCTCTGGCCCCTGCCTGGTGGAACACTCTACCACCAGCTGTCCAAGCCCTACGGGACCTTGGAGAGTTCCGTAGGGCCTGCAAGACCGAATTGTTCCACCGGGCCTTCGGAGAGACCAGCCGCTGAGGGTGCCCTGCTTTTATCCTCCCCCCTGCTGTATAGGGTCTCTAACATCATCGGGACCCATCATTCTTCTTGGGAGGGTTGCATATGGGTTCGCGGGATACTGTTTTAGATTGTAGATTTTAAACTTTTATATGTTTATGTTTATATATGCTTTTATATTGTTCACTGCCCTGAGCCCTTTGGGGATAGGGCGGTATATTAAATCAAATAATTAATTAATTAATTAATTAATTAATTAATTAATTAATTAATACATAAATACATAAATACATAAATACATAAATACATAAATACATAAAATTGCTCCATTCAAAGCTGGAAAACCTGCCACTAGTATGGGTGTTAAAAGAGCCCAGCATAGTGAAGCCTAACTTGATTCAAATCAGAAGTTTCCCTTGGACTGGTGAAAGATATGAAAGCCCACATTAAGTTGGATTTTGCAGTTGAATATACCCCTATCCCAGACTGACACGGAGCTATGAGATTTATAACGAGGGTTCTTACTTTTTTCAGCCAATCATGGAGTATGGGAATGTTTTTTTAAAAAAAAAATATTGTCTTTGTAAACTTTTATTGATGAAACATCATCTTCACTGGCCATGACCGTTACAGTTATCAATCTAACAGAAATGGATTGGTTATCCTCAGCCCAAACCCTGCCAGGTTGGGTGAGCTTGGCTCTCATTGTTAAATCATTCCAAGGAGGCAAAATTGTTTCAAGACAGCCAGACCATAATATTCTTTTATGTATTTGACAAGTAAAATAAATCTATGGCGTTAGCAGTTCCATACTCACAATGAACGGGAGGCCCACAGACATCTTTAATTCTGTTTTGATAGGTTACTTGTGGATAGCAAATGAAACTGTGAAGATCAGATTTAGATTGAAATGTTTGAGTCCTGTTGGGTCTAAGTAAGGCCTGGCTGCACAACTTGTACCTCCTGTGCCACACTCAGCATAGCAGCCTTGTGGTGGTGAAAAATGCCACCAAGTCACAGCCAATATATGGTGACTTCCAGAGTTGGTTTGACTTTGTCTGCCTCTCTATAGTAACCCTGGACTTCCCTGGTGGTCTCCCGTCCAAGTACTAACTGGGGCCAACACTGCTTAGCTTCCAAGACCTAATGCAATCAGGCTATCCTGGAGCATCCAAGTCAGTAAGGCAGTCATCTTTGGAGGTGCAATAAATCCATCCTTGTTGCCAGTTTTATGTTCCAGAACATGCAGTGGAACGATAAGGACCGGGGGCGGGGGGGGGGGGGCTTTTTATCTCTGATCTCTAGTTCCCCTGGAGAAACTGGCTGCTTTGGAAGGTGAGCTCTGTGACCTTGTCCCCAGAGGCGGAATGAGGGGAAACTCCACCTGGGGCACATGCACACCCTGTGCCGCTGCCGCCCTTGCTGCACTGGTGCCTGCCATGCCCCTGCCCCGGCCACGGCCTGGCCATGCCTCTGCCACGGTTCTGCCCGGGGTGTCGCGCCCCCGCCCTGTTAGCGCTGTGCCACTGCTTGTACCCCATGAGATTCCTCCCCTCTCCAAACCCTGCCCTCCAAACTCCACTCTCAAATTTCCAGGAATTTCCCAATCTATAGTTGGCAACCCAAATGTCCAGTTTGTTCTTATCCGGCTCAGTTGATCTGAAATACTAAATCTTCCCGCTTAAAAAACAACAATGAAAGAATTTATTTTTTTAAAAAACCCTTTGCTGTTTGGGGCTAGCCTCAGTTTTTATTTCTTTTGCAACCTAATCCCCAGCTAATGTCTGAAACAGAAAGAAGAATACAAATGAAAATGAATGGCCTACATTTGTGCTTTGAGGAGGAATGGAAGGTGCATTCAAGAGTTTCAAAACTCACTAAAGACTTCAATGTAAAATGGACTGGAGAGAAGGTATCAGTTCAATGCTTACCTGACCCACTGAGAATTTGCCACCACATTCCATTTAATTGTCTGAGGTCTTGGGATTGTTCAATACATTTTGATGTATTGCAATGTCCTGTTGCAAATGTCTTATACTTGCTCAGTTATTACGGCATGATTAACAAGCTGAGACTGACTAATTCAGTGGCAAGATTCACCTTAGAGAGCCACAAGGTATAAGCTTTAAAGAACCAAAGCTCTTAAAAACTTATACCCTGGGAAAGGTGCTACTGGACTTAAAATTCAGGCAAACATGGCTATCCTCTGATACAGGGCCGGAGCGAGGGGTAACTGCGCCCGGGGCACGTGTGCACCCTGTGCCCCTGCCACACACCCCGCCCGCCCCCACCCTGCCCCAGAACACCCTGGAATACCCCAGAACACCCCTGCCACACCCCCACACTGGCACACACCTGGTATATCGTGCACTCCCCCAACTCCCTTGGGGCGACGCTACTGCTCTGATTCTAACTTTGCATCATCACTCTTCCAAAAAGAAAGAAAAAGATTATAAAAGTACATAAATCGACTTCAATCTTTTTCAGTAGACATTAGTCCAGTTTTGGTTAGGATCTGAAAGTCCAACTTTAAGCAATGGATTCCCTCAGTTTCTGTTGCTAGGCAACCACAAATTCCAGGCTGGGGGTTTCTGTCAGTAAAAGACAGAGGGGGAGAGCAGGACCTTCTCGAAGCCTATTTTGGCCTTTGAGGGAAGACTCCCTGAGTCACTAGGGTTGCCAGCACCAAGTTGGGAAATTCCTGGAGATTTTGTAATGAATCTAACCTTCCTCACAGGGTTGTTGTGTGGATAAAGAAATTGTAAAGGTCTTCAGTCTGCAAGCATCTGAAGGACAACTTGGTGATCTGGGAAAGTCAACACCAATAGTCCCTCTGAGGCACCCAGTGAAAGCGCACCCGGCCAGGCAGCCACCCAACCTGCGTGGCACCAATACTGTGCATGCACAGCCCCGTGGCCATGTGGCTTACCAGGGATGTTGGTCAGTGCAGATTTGTCCCCAACAGATCCTGTCAGACCAACCTCATTTCCTTCTTGAATTGAGTGATGAGCTTACTGGGTCAAGGGAATGCTGCCGGTGTTGTTTACCTGGATTTCGATAAAGCCTTTGACAAGGTTCACCATGTTGTCCAGTACACTAAAGGACTGTGGACAGGACTCTAGGATAGTCAGACCAGGGGGCTGATTAGAGAATGCTGAAAGCCAGGGTGGTGTTGGGAGCCAGGGAGGTATAGCGGTTAGGAGAGGCGGGATCTAATCTGGAGAACCAGATTCTCCCACTCTTTTACATGAGTGGCAGACTCTTATCTGGTGAACTGGATTTGTTTTCCTGCTCCTCCACATGAAGCCTGCTGGGTGACCACGGGCTGGTCACAGTTCTCTGCTAACTCTCTCAGCCTCGCCTGCCTCACAAGGAGTCTGTTGTGGGGAGAGGAAGGGAAAAGGAGTTTGCAAGCTGCCTTGAGTCTCCTTAAAGGAGAGAAAGGTGGGTATAGATCCAAACTGTACTTCTTTTGTACTCAAAGAATAGTTGTCAACGTCATTTAATCGGAATGGAGAGAGGAGTCTAGTGGTGGTGCCACAGGGCTTGTCAATAGTTTTATAAATGATCTCGATGTGAGTGTGGAGGGCTTATTAAATTTGCAGATGATACCAAATTGGGAGCAGCAGCAAATTCAATGAGATCCAAACACACAGGAAAAGTAGGCAGATGGGAACAATATGTGATTCAACAAGGATGACTGCTCAGTTATACATCTGTGTAACAAAAATGGGAAACACGCATACTGAATGGGGGGAAATACTACTAAGTAGCAATGCATGTGAACAAGATATTGGGGTACGGATGGACCATAAGTTCCATTGCCACGGGGTGACTCTGGGGCAGATATGTGGCAGCCATGCTGCAGCGCCGGGGGCTGTGGAAAACTCCTGATTGCATCGAGGCATTCCCCGTGCCAACAGAGGGGCAATTTTGGTGTGCAAAATCAGCCTATGATAGGTTGCAGTCACTATAAAGGAACCTGTTTTCTTTTTTCCCATTCTCACGTGTACCTGTTACCCATTCAGGCAGCGATTGGAGCCCATGCAAACAATCTGGGTTGCTTTCACGCCTTCACATGGAGATGCTTCTCTTTAAAAAAAAATTCCTGCCATACATGCGTGGCTGCACAGGCATACAGAAATGAACACCTGCAGCCATGCAGATTGTCCCACAATACAGTTGGCTGCACCTGCGTAGCTGCGCATGTGCAAACACAAAAGAGAAAAAGGGACCTCCCTGAAACAGCTGGGCAACAATGAACGTGTTACTGCACATCAGTCATACTTGCTGCCACAGGGAGAAAATGTGGTGGGGGGGAATTTGTACCCTGTCAGGTGCTCAGAAAATCTGCTTCCAACCTGTTGGGCAGCCTGCACAGAACGGCGGGCGGGCGGATTCTCCCTGAGAGTGAGTGGCAACGAACTTAAAAAAGGGAACCGGTGGAAGGAAGGGAAATAAAGTGTCTCCTGCCTGCTGTATTCGCGAGGGAGTGCCTCCATCCCTGGATTGTGCAACAGGATCACTGGTTTAGCAATTTTTTTGAAAATCCCGTGTTGAGGGGAATAAAACGGGCCAAGCACATTTTGGGAACAGGACTTGTGCAAAATCCCCCCCCCCCCCCCGCGCGCAAATGGTCCCACACCCGTTATATTCAGCCTGTGCAGAATCCACCAATTTTTTTTAAAAAAAAAATCTGCATGTGTTGGTACGACTGCGCTTTGAAGGTTTTTGAGGCTAGGATTGGCTCCTTGCTACTGTACGGTTCCCCCATTTGGATTTCGGCAATAAATAAATCATTTAATTTATTACATTCCAAATTCCTTCGGAAACTAATGGGGTTCCCTAGATGTGTGCCTTATGCTGCGTTGTGCATTGAGATGGGCCAAACAACTCTAGAAACCTTGGCATGGATAAGGGCCATAAAATATTGGCTGCATATACATTTTCTAGTGGGATCCAATAGCTATATTCCCTCTCTGTTATCAGATCACTTTATTTCAGAATGGTATACTTTGATCTTTAGAAAGGTTGAAGCTATTGGTTTCCCCTTGGAATCACTCCTTATGCTCACAAAGGTGGAAGCCTTCAGACTAGTTAAGAATAGGCTCTTGGATCTTGATTTTCATAATTTGACTCGTGCTGCCAAGACAACCTGTTCTCCGACTACATTATTAATCCCATGCGAGCATGGAATTATGGCAGCATATCTCCGTCTGCTGATTAATCCCACCCAGAGGAGAGCCTTGGCTACTGCAAGATGTAATGTGCTGCCATCAGCTCTGCTGGAGGGAAGATTTAAGAATATAGAACGTTCTAAAAGAGTTTGTTCATGTGATAGGACTACAGTTGAAACACTTGACCATTCTTTGTTTCTATGCCCTAAATACAATAAGATACGCTTGAAATACATGAATTCCATTTTCTTGCAATGTTCTCAGTGGCATGAGTGTTATAAGATACCCAATCTCCTGAACAGCTCTGATCTGCTCTTTTGTGAAACTGTTGCAAATTTTATACTGGAAATTAGTAATTTTAGCAATTTTAACTGTATTTCTTAACCTTGTTTTGTTTTAAAATTTTGTCCTGTTTTATATGCCAATAAAGGTTGTGTTGTAATGTGTTGGTACGGAATGAGAACCTTCTATGTCTTCGGGCCTGGGAATGTTGGGGTTTGGTGAAGGGAGGGACATCGGCATGCCGTAACGCCACCTCCAAAGCTACAGCTCCCACAGTTGTAATTCCAGATCTCCAGGCCCCACCTGGAGGCTGGCAACTTCTGTGCTAGTGCAGTGTCACAAACACCCCAATGAAATCCTCAAGGATTTGTATTTCAGTG
The DNA here is from genome assembly GCF_021028975.2 of Sphaerodactylus townsendi. NCBI lineage: Eukaryota > Metazoa > Chordata > Lepidosauria > Squamata > Sphaerodactylidae > Sphaerodactylus > Sphaerodactylus townsendi. The sequence goes on from NC_059428.1 coordinate 134,734,074, forward strand.
TCAGCTTTCCATGATTCCCACACTTTTTTTTTCAAAATTAAAAATCTGTATCAGTACTACATTTCATCGCAGGAAGCCTGTCACGATAACACTGCTGCTATCTGGGTATTTACAAACACGCCAAAGCAAATGCCGCAGCCGTTCGAAATAAATATAAGACTTATTGCTCTGGCTTAGAAGGAAACCTGTTTCCAAGCAACCCCCGTCTTGGTTGTATTTACAGGTATGCCTTGGCTTTCTTCAGAGGTCTCCGGAGACCTCTGAAACCTTTATATAGTCCTAGGTTTCTAAAAGTGGCTGTTGGCTTCAATACAAATTTCGGATAACAGGGATCAACGATATGCATTGTAGATTTATGAAGTTCTGTTTTCTTGTTTTCTTTTTTATCATGTTAGCGCAACTCAGTGAGGACCATCTCCTGGTATGCTTGGCTTTTTATGGCTCTGGTTTTAAGCCTGTGCAATAAGCTGGTATATTATTCACTAGAATGTTAGTAGCCATCCAAGTCCTGCTTGTCCTGTGAAAGCCATTGCTTTCACATCCTGCATGTGAGCTCCCAAAGGCACCTGGTGGGTCACTGCGAGTGGCAGAGAGCTGGACTAGATGGACTCTGGTCTGACCCACTGGCTTGTTCTTATGTTCTTATGTTCTTAAGGACCCTATTTGGCTGCTTGTTGTCTTGCATGACATTCTGCTGAGGGCCGAAGGACAGAACGAAGGCTTTGCTTCCAATTTAAGGCGATGGCAGCTGCTTGTGGAGCCAGTAGTTGCCCAGGATATGAAAATCTGCCATAAATACACCATTAGCAATCGCCAGCAGCGTCCCTAGGCCATTAGCAAGAAAATTAGCATTGATAATAACAATTTTGCTAGAACCAGCACTTAATTATGCATATCACCGCAGTTCAATTTTCTTAAGTAAAAATACATATACCTCTAATTAGATATCCCTAAAAACCTATTCCTGGACTTTAAGCTAGATAATGCATTTTTCTAGCTCATGCTGCATTGGGAGAAAGAATGCTCAGCCACCAGGTTCAATTATGGGACATTTTTGAGTAATTTTAATAGAGGAAGACTGTGTATTTCTTCTACTTCAAAAGGGATTAAGATATTCTTGTTAGCAAAATCAAATGATGGGTAGGAAAAGGGAAGACACTGTAGACAAGGCTAGTCTTCACGGACATGACATTATCATAGTAAACAACTGATATTTCCTTCATTACTCTGTTATAATTAAAGTTCAATGTTGAGAATGAAGATATATTTTCAAGCCCTTAATTAATCAGGAAGAATAAAGCTCACAGGGTTTAAACTCCTAATAAATATTATAGCACATGTTTCACGAAAGTTTTGTAACATTTTGACCTAATTCAAACTCCTGCTATAAATCACCCAGATTGGAGAAAATGGGGACAAGCTGTCCAGATTTATTTATTTAAAACTAGCAGGGCACCCATGCTTTGCTACGCATACTTCATCACAGGCTCTCTATGAATTTTGGGGTGACATGCAGCATATTTTCTCACAGCCTGTCTGTGGACTGATGGGTTTGTTTTCACATTATTTTGCAGCAGCTTCCTGTAGTTGTCTTTTTCTAATGCAATGTGTTATTGCTCTCTTTCACCTGGTGGGCTCCAAAAGACGTCATGTGGAAGCAGCTGTTGTATTTTTGAGATGCAGAAAGGAAGTGTTCTGCCATCAGATGCTGATGAGAGAGAAGGCTGTGAAGAGGTTCAGGGTAGGGTTGAAGGGCAGGGAGCTGGACTGTATCTCCACTGCAGCACATTCCTGGGGACTCATCCTGCCACTTCAGAGCACGACACCAAGCACAGGGTGATTGGAGGCCGAGAGCAATAAACTTGTCTGCACAGTCATCAATCTGATGTCCATATGCAAAATCCGACAAATGTTTAGTAGTCCAAGGTGATAGTGTGGTTTGTAATCTGTTTTGATTGTATTTGGCTATAGTGGTGGTGTTAACGTGAGGGTGGGTGGAGGAGTACTTTTTCACAGTCTGTCTGTTAACTTCGGGGTGGCATTCAGCATGCTTGTTTGCAGCCTGTTTGTTGAAGCTGGTGGTATTTAACTGTTACCCTTAGAATGTTTATGCAGCATGTCTGTGGACTGAGGGGCTGGTTTGCCCTTAGAATGTTCGCGCAGATGGCCAGAGATGAGCAGTTAAAACAGTAAATGTGTAATAACTTGAGTAAAACTGAATATTTTGAAAAATCCTTTCTTAGTGAGCACCTAAACCACATAATGAACCGGTATGCCAAATTTCAACATTGTAGGTTTGGTGGTTTTTGAGTTCTTTGGATGAGTCAGACAGTGAGTCAGTCAGTGGTATTTCATGTTTATAGATATAGATAATTGTATACCACTTCTGTAGAGTCCCGCTCAAGGCCCTTTACAGTTAATTTCAGAGGATTCCTTTACAGCCAAAAATGTAAATTTAGGGGGCTGTACCCAGATTTTCACAACAAAGGGCTTCAATTTCAGGACCACCAATTTCCCAGCAGTAAAACAATTTATTCCAGTTTGGGATCACTGGAATGGGCTATCACTTTAACAAAGGTAATACACAGTGCAGTTTCTCCCTTCCAGCACCAGACACATAGATCATTGTAGAAATTGTGAAAGTCAGAAAGTAGATCATGAAATATTATGCAATTATCTTGTTCTTTCCTCTTTGTGTACAACTGTAATGTAACTTGATTTTATTCAGACCTTTGTCTATTGTGTACAATCTAAATGCCAATGAAGGAAAGTAAGTAAGCTTATTCCCAGTGTCAGGTCTGGGGCAGAGGATTCCTCATCTGAGGATGAAGACATCATGGTGGTAGATTCCATGGGGACAAAACCATAACAGGTGTTGAGGTGCCTGGGCCCTCTGACCACCCCCCAGGGACCATCAGGTAGAGTCACCCTGTCTAGCTGTTGTTGCTCTCTGGCCCTTCTGTGGCTGGAAGAAAGGGGAGAAATCACTGTCAATGATGGTGTGACATCAGTTCCAGAGAAAACCTGGAAGTTATATCTGCCCTCTCTAAAAATTGCTTGAAACTCTATGGCAAAGTTTCTGGATTTGAATCAAGCTGTTCAAGTCAGGTGGTGTAAGGGGCTGTTACTGCAGTCAATAATTGAGACTCAGAGCCCTTCAGGGGTGGGCGGTCTAATAAATTTTAATAACAACAAAAACAAAAACAAGAAGAAGAAGAAGAAGACGAAGACGACGACGACAACGAAGAAGAAGAAGAAGAAGAAGAAGAAGAAGAAGAAGAAGAAGAAGAAGAAGAAGAAGAAGAAGAAGAAGAAGAAGAAGAAGAAGAAGAAGAAGAAGAAGAAGAAGAAGAAGAAGAAGAAGAAGAAGAAGAAGAGGAGGAGGAGGAGGAGGAGGAGGAGGAGGAGGAGGAGGAGGAGTTTGGATTTATATCCCCCTTTCTCTCCTGCAGGAGACAAAAAGGGGCTTACAATCTCCTTGCCCTTCCCCCCTCACAACAAATACCCTGTGAGGTAGGTGGGGCTGAGAGAGCTCTGAGAAGTTGTGACTAGCCCAAGGTCACCCAGCTGGTATGTGTGGGAGTGTACAGGCTAATTTGAATTCCCCAGATAAGCCTCCACAGCTCAGGCGGCAGAGTTGGGAATCAAACCCGGTTCCTCCAGATTAGATACACAAGCTCTTAACCGCCAACAACAACGATTACAACGACGATGATGACGATGAAGAAGGTATCGAGAACTTTACTGAACTGTGTCTGGACCCTATTGATGAGTATCCAAAGCTGGGGGCTCTGGCTCCTGTCCCTGCTAAATATCAGAAAGCATTTTACTCACTGGCATTCCCCCCTCCCACCTTTCTCAAAACAATTTGCAAAATACAAGGAAGAGTAAGAGAAAGCATTGTTATGGAATCTTGGGTCTGCGAAAGACTCTCACTTGGTCCCAATAAATGGGAGATAAGGGGGATGTATGCCTGAATCACTAGTTACAAAGCAAAGCAATAGAAGGGCCATCCAAACCCCAAACAGTGGTAGCAGGTCAGATGTGGCCTTGGGCAAGTAGCAGGGACTGCCAGACTCTGTGGAGCCAGGCCAATCCCCAGGGATGCCAGGCCCAGTGGGAGCTGGGCCTGACAGGTGGCTTGGGAATGTCAGCTGAAGAATTTCATATAAGGTGCTGCCATCTTGGATTCTTCTGCACACATTCAGCTGCTTCGCCGTTCATGTTGATCAGGATCCAGATTGATAAGGATCAGCATTGAAGAAGGAACTGTATCAATGAAGATGGTCATTTCTGTTCTGGATTCTTAGGAGCTGCTACAGTGCTTCCAATAGTCTGGTTTACATATTACGAATGGCACAATTTCTGTCCATCTTTAATTGTTTACACCTGAACATGCTGATTCATTATTTGAAGGATAGAAATTGAAAGTAGGATGAGCCAAGTTCAGGACTCCCATTAATTCTCTGAAATGAAATTTGTTGACTGTATCTCATTAGATGGGTGTTGTGCGCAATATGCAATACTCATAGTATGGCTGATGACTTCAGAGGAGAATAATTTAATTGTCAGTTCTGCTCAACTGTTGTTTAATTGGAATGCACGCGGTTACAGGGCAGTGATTAACCCCGATGTTTCCTTTTCAGTTTCCTTCACAATTGTCACATTGAGTTAGGATTATAATGAAATTAACTTGAATTCCCTTAAAAAGGGAACAAGAAACTTTATGTACTTCGCAGTCCCAATATTGTAGTTAAAAGTTCATAAGTGAAACTAACTGAGAAAAGAGAAAGGGATACTTGTCTGTGAGTTTATACATACACTAGCAGGGCACCCATGCTTCACTACGCATACTTCATCACAGGCTCTGTATGAATTTTAGGGTGATATTCAACATACTTCTTTACAGCCTGTTTGTGAACTTTGGGGTGACATGCAGCATATTTTCTCACAGCCTGTCTGTGGACTGATGGGTTTGTTTTCACATTATTTTGCAGCAGCTTCCTGTAGTTGTCTTTTTCTAATGCAATGTGTTATTGCTCTCTTTCACCTGGTGGGCTCCAAAAGACGTCATGTGGAAGCAGCCGTTGTATTTTTGGGATGCAGAAAGGAAGTGTTCTGCCATCGGATGCTGATGAGTGAGAAGGCTGTGAAGAGGTTCAGGGTAGGGTTGAAGGGCAGGGAGCTGGACTGTACTGCCACTGCAGCACATTCCTGGGGACTCATCTCGCCACTTCAGAGCACGACATCAAGCACAGGGTGATTGGAGGCCGAGAGCAGTAAACTTTCTGCACAGTTATCAATCTGATGTCCATATGCAAAACCCGACAAATGTTTAGTAGTCCAAGGTGATAGTGTGGTTTGTAATCTGTTTTGATTGTATTTGGCTGTAGTGGTGGTGTTAACGTGAGGGTAGGTGGAGGAGTACTTTTTCACAGTCTGTCTGTTAACTTCGGGGTGGCATTCAGCATGCTTGTTTGCAGCCTGTTTGTTGAAGCTGGTGGTATTTAACTATCACCCTTAGAATGTTCATGCAACATGTCTGTGGACTGAGGAGCTGGTTTGCCCTTAGAATGTTCGCGCAGATGGCCAGAGATGAGCAGTTAAAACAGTAAATGTGTAATAACTTGAGTAAAACTGAATATTTTGAAAAATCCTTTTTTAGTGAGCACCTAAACCACATAATGAACCGGTGTGCCAAATTTCAACATTGTAGGTTTGGTGGTTTTTGAGTTCTGTGCATGAGTCAGTCAGTGGTATTTCGTGTTTATATATGTAGATATACACACATTACATACATCTATATCAGTGGTTCAAATCTAGATTACATGTACTCCCCTGGGTACACGCCAGAGCATTTTGGGCTACGTGAAAAAAATACGTAATTGAGTTGCTAATATGGGGACACAGTTTTATGGCAGTGTGTTGCCAACGATTATGTGATTAAAAAAGGTTGGGAATGACTGATCTAAATAAAGCAGGGTTGCCAACTACAAGTTGAGAAATTCTTGGAGATTTTTGTTGGGGGGGAGGGGTTTTTTGGGAGGACAGGGACCTCAGTGAGGTATAAGGCCTTAGGTTTCAAAACTGCCATTTTCTCCAGTGAAACTGATCTCTGTTGTCTGAAGATCAGTTGCAATCCCAGGGAGAACTCCAGGTCCTACCTAGAAGCAGGTATGATACCTAACCTTCATTGCATTGACGGCCAATCAAGATATTCACAGAAAGCTGGAATTTGGTCGCTCAGTCTAAAACTTTAGAAAATCTGCAAATTAGGGTTGCCGTGTCCCCCCTGGCCACGGATGGGGTATGAGGGGTAGGTTTGCCAGATCCAGGTTGTGAAATTTCTGGAGATTTCGGGGTTAAGTCTGTGGAAGACAGGGACTTCACTGGGGTATGATGCCATCGAGTCCACTCTCCAAAGCATCAATTTTCTCCGGGGAAACTGATCTCTGTCATCTGGAGATAGGCTGTAATTCCAAGGGATCTTCAGGTGTCGCTTGGAGGCTGGCATCCCTACTGGAAATAGATTCAGATATTCAGCAAGCCAGTGAGGCCTAAACATCGTTAATTTGTGCATAAATGTATGTGGTTTCATTTCGCAGCATTAAAATGGACTCTTAGTTACCTCAAATGATACTGCACTAAAAAAAAGAAGTACCTTCCCAGATGATATCCTTATGATCCCCTCCAAATTTCTATCTAATTAAAACAGAAGACATATTGCTATATTATCAGAATTGTTGTGTAATTTCCATTCAGCTCTTTGTCCCAAGAAAGTGAAGCCAGTCTGTGTAGCTCAGAGGTGTCCAACTCTGGTGCTTCAGATGTTCATGGACTACAATTCCCATCAGCCTCTGCCAAGGCCATGCCAGCAGGGGCTGATGGGAATTGTAGTCCGTGAACATCTGAAGCGCCAGAGTTAAACACCCCTGCATTAGGTGCGGCTGAAAGCTGCAATGGGCCTGTGAATTTCACAACTGATGAATTTCACAGCTGTACATCCTGCCAGGAATTGTGAGGGACAATGAGATCAAGAGATGTGGACTGGCTAGGCAGCCTACCAGTTCACACAAGGGAGCCGTGAGTCTTTGGAGACTATGTGAACCATCCTGTCAACTAAAATTAACCGTCATAGTGACATAAATGGCACTAGCGGGATGACTCCCAATGTTTACCAAAAGCTACTGGCAATTCCAACGAAGAGGGTATCTGTAGAAAAATTTAATGGGAACCTGGAATCATGATGAGCAAGGTGAATAGGCCTGGATAACACAGTCTAGCCCCATGGTGGCGAAGCTTTGGCACTCCAGATGTTATGGACTACAATTCCCATCAGCCCCTGCCATCATGACCAATTGGCCATGGGAATTGTAGTCCATAACATCTGGAGTGCCAAAGCTTCGCCACCACTCTAGCCACAAATCATCAGATCCCAAGAAGCTAAGCAGGGTTGGCCCTGGTTAGCACTTGGATGGGAGACCACCAAGGAAGTCCAGCGTTGCTATGCAGAGGCAGGCAATGACAAACCACCTCTAGTTGTCTCATGCCTTGAAAACCCTTTGGAGTTGCTGTAAGTTGTCTGTGACATCACCACAAAACCTTCCCTAGTCTCCAGCTAGCAGAAGTGCAGAAGAGAAGAACAATTTTGGTCATTCCGTACAACACAAATAAATTTTTTTGAGGCTGGAATATAACACGTTTCTGCTGTAGTTTCCACACAGCTTTCTCATAAAAATGTTTGAAAGTTGTTTTATTTTTCTTCAAAACGTGTTATTTTGAAAACGCTAAGTAGTGTTTCTTTTTCCCGGAGACATTTTCAAAGTGTTCCCTGCTTGCTGTGCAAAAAGCAGGAAATGTTTTGTTTTTCCCACCTAACTTACCAACTTCCACTTTCATTGTCATCACAGCTCGTGCCCACCATTTTGTGCTGCTGCAGAGATTCTCCATGCCACTGGAAGTCACCTGTGGAGGTTTCCTCTGCTTGCAGCTCATTCGCCTGCAATTTCACAGTATAAAGTACATGAATAAAGTTCTTTTGGACTGGCGATTCGGCGCATGTGTCTTTTTTCCTTTTTTCCGTTTGTTCTCAATGAGACATCTTCAAAGCTACAACTCAACATGAGAAGTTGCAATATGTGCATCTTTCAAGTCATCATTGCTCTGGAAAAAAAAACCCAAAAAAGGGGGAAATGACACATGCAGGGATCACGCAAGCCCAAACTAACTTCATTCGTGTACTTTACAAAGTGAAATCGTGAGCAGATGAAATGCACGCAGAGGAAAACTCTGTGGGACCCTTCTGCAAATGACGGTGGTGCGGAGAATCTCTGCAGCAGCACAAAAGGCAGATGTAAGCTGTAGAGAAAATTAAAGTAAAAGCTCCTGATTGGGGGAGGGGGGGGGCAAGGGGAGGGAGAAACGAATAAAAGAACTGTTTTGGGCTGAAACGCTTTATTTTCCTGCGGCGCACTGGCGAAGGAGGACCAAAAAGCCAAAACAGGTCTTTTTAAAAAGTCTGCAAGACATTTGTGTTGTGTGGAATGGGCCAATGAGTGAGGGAGTCAGAGAAAATACCACCCTCCCTTTGTTTGCAGTCACTACAAAAAGAACATTTTTTTTGCACCGCCAATCAGATCTTCAGTGGCCAATCAGATGCCCTGCTGGATAAAAGCCTCTCCCAGCCCCACCCACTTTTTTAAAACTCTTGGTCAGGGGTCCTCAAACTATGGCCCTCCAGATGTTCATGGACTACAATTCCCATCAGCCCCTGCCAGCATGGCCAAGTGGTAGGACTCATGGGAATTGTAGTCTATGAACATCTGGAGGGCCATAGTTTGAAGACCCCTGCTCTTGGTGGTCACCTGGAAAGGGGTCTGGGAGAGTCCTGGTGCCTACAGGCACCGTGAAGGGACCCCTGCACTAAGCCATTGCTTTCAACCCAAGTTGTGGTCTTAATGGACAATCACTTTTCAACTTTTGTTGCAGAGAGGGCAGAGGACTCTTTCTTTAGGCATAAGGAACCGGGGGTGGAAGTGAGCAGGCAGAGGGCGATCAGGGACTGGTAGAAAAGTTCTCACCAAGAAGACCCATATATTTCAATAAGAAATGAACATGTCAAAGTCTCCAGTTGAAATCAGTGAGAAGTAACAGTGCTTTACTTGGTTGAGCCCATAAATCCAGGGTAGAATCCATCATTCTGTGTGTTGCAGTCGAAAAGAAAAGTCTATACAGCACTTCCATGGTGATGCTCTCCTGTTAGACCCAAAAAGCACCAATACAGGTTTTACACACACGCACAATCCTGTATTTTTACTTGCAAATAATAAATTAGCATGTGTTGAATAATGTTTCTTTTTCACTAATTTTTTGGCTTGAATGCTAGACCTGGGCTGCTGTATACAATTGCAGATGTCTTCAGAATAAAATGTTTTGAGTTGCATAAATATTTATGGAGCAGATTTCTTTGGATGCTGCAATAGATATATGTTGCTGTAGATATATGTGGAGAGATAAATTAATATACATAACTAAAGTACACCATTCACAACTGCTGTGATATACTGGCTGCAGATAAAGAATTCATTCTTTAATAAACTCTGAGGGTGAAAGGAATATTGAAATCAGCCATCTGTTTTAGTATGCCATTTCCAGTATCGTATTCAGTCCAACTGCAACAATGTCACTTTAAATTCCAAAATTAACTTCCCATATATAAAAAATGTCATAAATTAATCAGCTGTTTGAAATCTAATTCAGCTCGCAGGATCTTGTTTGCTCTGTGTGGGGCTGAGGCAGACAGAGGTGGATGGAGGATTGCAGAAGATTGTGAAGGGGAGCAAATGAATAGTTAGGGGGTTACCAAAATACTGTTATTGTTCTGTAGTGATGGGGGATTTTTTTTTCTACAATGCCTGAAATCTCTCTCCAGGCTGCAGATGGCGACAATCTCCAGCTACTGGTAGCAAGAACAGCAGAAAAACAGAATGAAACTCCTCTGAAGTTTGGACTGGAGGATGAGAGAAAGAGGCAAAGTTCAGGTTTAGCTAGAATGAAAGGCTCTCAGAACCATTGCAAATGTTCCCGGCTCCCTGAAAGGATTTTTATGAGGTAGTGCAAAGCCCCACCCCTTTTCCTGCTCCATTAGCCATCTTTTTTATTCACAATTGTTTTGAGGATAAGGTCAAAAAGGTACGGAAAGTAGGAGAAGCGTGGAATGGAGCATTTTTGGCGTTTGAGGCCTCTATAACTCCCTCCTATGTGATAAAGAGCAAAAAGAGGGTTCAAAAAGAAGAATGCACATTTGTACATCTTTACGTGCTACCGTGTTTCCCCGAAAATAAGACAGAAAATAAGACAGTGTCTTATTTTAATTTTTGCTCCCAAAGATGCACTATGTCTTATTTTCAGGGGCTGTCTTATTTTTCTGTGTTCTGTTCGTTGGACATGCTTCCAAACAAAAACTTTGCTACGGCTTACTTTCGGGGGATGCTTTATATTTAGTACTTCAGCAAAACCTCTACTACATCTTATTTTCCGGGGATGTCTTATATTCGGGGAAACAGGGTAGAATGCAGATCAGGAGGGGGAAAAAATTACATTTGAACATCCTTTCATTTATGCTACAGTTCTCAATATGGATACGATGAAAGAATTAGAAATCTAAAGTTTTTTTAAAAGGCTTTGTGTTTACATAAAGTGAGCTCTCCTTGCCTTTTGTGTAGAAAAAAAAAATTCTAATAGCATCAAAACTAATTGTTCTGGCAATGTTTGCTTCAATACTCAGCCTGGACAAATTCACAAGATGTTCTTGTGGACTTAAAAAAAAAAATTCTTCACCAGCTGGAGTCTGCTGAACAATCTCCCTGAAGATGCTAATGTTACTGGAATTGATAAAAGGATTCCTAAGCTGATGCAAGTATTTGGAAACAGGTCACCCAGTTTATATTCTGTTAATATGTTCATCAGACCCAGTGGTTTCAAGTGTGCATTTCCAAAAATTTGCCGAATGTTCTGAAAGTAAATACAGCATTTCTGACAAAAACAATCCTCACTGCTAAGGTTGTCAGGATATTGCTTTGAAAAAACAAAGTGTTTCCTGTCAAATCACTTGCAGACATGGTGAGGTAGTTCAACAAGAAATCAAACTTCTCAGCCCGCTGCTTCCCAGCATTGAATTTTACAGTTAATTTTGCTATAACACTGTCTACCAATGCATAAGACACCGATTTTCTGCAGTAGGCGTCTTCTGATGTATCGCCAGTGACATTCACTTCTCACAAATTTGCATCAGGTCTGTTCTGGCTCAGCCTTGACTTCTTGGGCGTAACTTCTAAAAAATGTCCAACGTTTGAATCAGCAGGGCAATGGGCTGAGGCATGAAAAGCCAGACCACTTCTCCCAGGAAGAGGACAACACTGGTGATGGGCTTTAAAATATTGTCTCCTTCCACAGCTTCAGTTATGATTGATGTTTCTAAGATGGTGTTAACCCCTGTCCCAGACAGTGGGCTCCTTTCCAGTTCTCGCCAAGGTAGGTCGCATTCTCTACGGCTATTGCCTTTTTCATGTTCTGGGATCCTGTTGCATAGTTTCCTCTTCTTTTTCTTTTTGGGAAGGAAACTCAGCTGTGTCGCAGCTAATGTCAAGGTCTACGGTATTCTTTGCATTTTTCAAACTCGCTTCCACCGGAGCATGTATCTCTGCTTTTTTTTCAGCTCATCTTCCACTTCCACCTGAGCCAGTGTCTCGGTTTCTTTCAGTTTGTCTTCCTCATGTGCTCCTTTATCAAAATTCTGCACATTTTTTGCCCAAATCAACTGCTCCTTATCTTGGGGTGAGGTTTTTCAAGATTTTTGTCTCATTCTAATTCTATAGGTGAGTTGAATGAGAATTTTTTGAAGGTGCCCAGAATCCAACTTGAAAGAGCTTTTCCTGCCCCCGGCCATTTTTCCCCCCAAGTTCCTCTGGTCCTTTCTTTTCTTTTTGTTTCCGGGCTTCTGATTTATGGGAACACATTTTCAGTGGATTATTTTTAATTTCTTCTCTTATATCTAAAAAGGGAAAAGTTAATTCCTGATCGGCTCTGACCTTTGCCAAAATATTCTCAGCCCAAATGTACCCATTTGTTTTAAAATGAGTAAATCAGTAAAAATCTAACCTAATGTCACAAAAGTAATTAAGGGAAAGGGTTAGAGCTGATCTTCGACTTACCTGTGCAAAGTTGCCCTTTAAAGATGGGTTTGGAACATACTAGTGACTCAACCCGTCCAGCACTACAACAGGCACCAACCTAGCCATTCTTTCTGCCTTGCTGGAATGGAGAGTCAGATGACCTTCTAACTGGAACATGCTGCCCCTAGTGGAAGAACTTGGGAACACAACATGGCAACCATGTACAGGATACATAAAACTATACTATGGGGCCAACGTAAAATATAAATGCTAGTCTTCGGGGATTGGCAGTATAGAAATCTAATAAATAAATAAATAAATAAAAATAAATAAATAAATAAATAAATAAATAAATAAATAAAATTCTCATGCCCCCTTGGTCTCCCTTTGAGGCTCCTGCCATGATTCTCCTGTCATCTCAGGGACCTTCCTCAGGTCTCAGATATTCTCAACCTGAGTAGCATCCCATTGTGCCACTGCCAGCAGGCAGCCACCAACTAGCCTTCACCTCCCTAACACTCTGTCTCTCTATGGCTTGTACAGCTTCCTTCTCCCCTGCAGCCCCACCCTTGAGCCTGCCCCTTTGGCCAGGCCCTTCCTGGGTCTCTGCCTTTAAAGCACTGCTGGCCCTTCCTCTGCTCTTTGGCTCCTGGGAGGAAAGGGCTGTTCCTGCTGCTGGGCTCTAAGACAAGCCCTGTATTTGCTGGTTTGGGCCTGGGGGTAGTTGTTGCCTGCCTCGTCCACCTCCTTGGGCTGCTGGGCTTGCCCAGTCCTGCAGCTAAGTGGCTTGGAGCAGGGTTCCTGGGGTGGTTGTGGAAGTCCAGAGGCCTGGGCACCAGACACTCCAGTGTACCCATATATCATTTACAACTTCCCTTTTACTATCATCTCTCTACATTCTTGGGAACTGCAGTTTGCATCTAATGTCACACCAATTCCACTGTCCACTGGCAACTATAGAAAATCTAAGAGGGACCATTTGATATCCCGTGGCAGTTTGTATGTGGCCCTAACCAAGTCTCCCATACTTTTCTTCATACAGTGGGCCCCTAGTGGTCCTGGTGGCAGCATTTCAAGGGCGTAGCTTGGACAGAATCCATAGTGGAGCAGGTCCAGCAAGCGATACTGGTCATACATAGTGCCAGTCACTTTCTCCCATGGCAGCCAGAGCTCAGAAGGCAGCCAGGACTCTACTAGGGCTGTCTACTCTGGTTTGCGAATTTCCTGGATTTTTGGAGGTGCGCTTATATTTATTGCTTTTCTGCGCTGCCACCAAAATATGCTTTTCGCTGCCACCATAAAAATATAATAAAGCCCACAAAAACTGATTTTTAAACTGTCACCACCTTGACTGGGGAAACACACTGACACAGACAGAAAAATAAATAAAGACTAGAACGGTTTGTAAGATTGAACAAAACTGAAAACTTTTATTTGCTGACTTTAACAAGAGGCTTCTCAGATAAACTGGAGAGGTAATATGCGTAATGGTTAGAGAGAGTTTGCTTAAGCTTAACGGTTTCAAACAAAGTTGGTTTCAAGCTTAGCGGTTACAGAGAAGTTTTGTTCTTAAAGCGTAATGGTTTCAGGCACTGTACTTCACTTCAGTTACACACTGGACCCTCCCAGGTGTCCCTTCACTTAAGGTTGTTATTTCACAAAAGATGTTGAGGGCTTACACTCCCTCCTAAAATTAAAAGTCAAAAATAAAACACCTGAGGGCGGACACAAGCCTCCAAACTCAGGGTTTGAGAACACTGAATAGCCTCCTCAGCTATTCCTGATACAGCAGTGAGAGATCTCTCCGGATTCTCCTCACTCTGTCACTAGAAAGTACCCGAGGGCACACACGCTCATACAGAGCCAAACAGTCCGAAGACTCAAAAAGAAAGACCCTTTCAGCACGCAGGCTGACAGAATTTATAGACGCTGCTTACTTTCCTCTGGCCAATCAGGGCTGGCCAGGGCTTAACTCTTTAGGGGGTGGGTCCACCCTGGAACATGAATGCAGGCTGAATGCTTTCGTCACAAAAGACATGTATCCTATAGATTTATTCTTCAGATACCTGGGACTCTTTCCCCCCTTTTCTGGGGAGAATGCCAGAGGGCCAGATGTTACCTGTTGCAGCAATTGGAAGAAGTAGGCTTTAGTCCATGAGAGCTGTCTTATGTATGCAACTGACTTATAGCAACCCCAACAAGGAGTTTTCAAGGCAAGAGACATTCAGAGGTGTTTTGCCATGGCCTGCCTGTTTGGTGGTCACCCTTCTAAGTACTGACCCTGCTTAGCTTTTAAGATCAGAGAGCTATACCATGCCCCTTCCCAGTGGCGTAACTAGGCAAACTGGAGCCCTGGCCAAAACCTGAGTTTGATGCCCCCCCAGGCGCGTGCCCAATGCAACGTGCACCCTCCCTTGTAGCTACGCCCAGTGGCGTATCTAGGCAAACTGGAGTTTGGCACCCCCCATGGGCAGCCACCCTCCCCCACTGTGACCAAGCAATGATTTTTTTATACCAGGTTGTTTCAAAGTCACCATCACATTATAGAACATGACCCAACTCACAAATCTGAGCCCAGCAATAAGCCATGCCACACAGCAGAAATAATGTTTTGAAAACATTTTCAAAATGCTTTCAAAATGTTTTATTACTGCTATGAAAACATTTTATGGTGTTGTATCCAGTATCCCCAATTGGGGGAAACAGCATCACTTTCAATGTTTCAAAGGAGAATCTGGGCTCCCTAGTTTAAACAAGTGATGCTGGAATCCACCCCCAAACAGCATCATTTTCAATGGTGTTTAAACTAGGGAGCCCAGATTCTCCTTTTAAATCTACCTTAAAGGGAGAATCTGGGGTTCCCAGTTTAAACAACATTGGAAGTGATGCTATTTTGGGGTTGATTCTCCATGTCAAAGGCGGGGGGATTTAAAAGGAAAATCTGGGGAAATTTGGGAGGTGCCTGCTGGCAGGGGTGCAATTGTTAAGCTAGCAGCACCAAACTTTCAGGGTATCTTTAGGAGACTCCCCTAATGATACCACCCAGGTTTGGTGAAGTTTGGTTCAGGGAGTCCAAAGTTATGGACCCTCAAAGGTGTAGCCCCCATCTTCTGTTAGCTCCCATTGGAAACAATGGATGATGGGGCACCCCCTTTGGGTGTCCATAGCTTTGGACCCTCTGGACCAAACTTCACAAAACCTGGGTGGTATCAGTAAAAGATTCTCCTGATGATACCTCCCAGGTTTGGTGAAGTTTGGTTCAGGGGGTCCAAAGTTATCGACCCTCAAATGTGTAGCCTCATCTCCTATTAGCTCCCATTGGAAACAATGGGGGATGGGGCACCCCCTTTGGGAGTCCATTGCTTTGGACCCCCTGGACCAAACTTCACCAAACCTGGGTGGTATTATCAGGAGGGTCTCTTACTGATACCACCCAGGTTTGGTGAAGTTTGGTTCAGGGGGTCCAAAGTTATCAACCCTCAAAGGTGTAGTCTCATCTCTTATTAGCTCCCATTGGAAACAATGGGGGATGGGGCACCCCCTTTGGGAGTCCATAACTTTGGACTCCCTAAACCAAACCTCACCAGACCTGGGTGATAGCATCAGGAGAGTCTCCCAAAACATCCCTGAAATTTTGGTGCTGCTAGCCTAAAAACTGCGCCCTCTGCAGGCCAAAAATGGAAAAACACTGAAAATACAAAAAATCCCCCAAACAAACCTGCGCCTCCCACAGGGCTGCGCTCAGGGCAACTGCCCACTTTGCCCAATGGGAGGAATGCCTCTGCCCCTTCCCTTTCCTGTTAGCCTTTGAGATGACACAAAGCCATTGCTCATTTCTACCGATCCAGATATTGGCATGGAGTCACTCAGGAAAGTGAGGATGCCCTTGGAAACCAGCCCCTCCATGCACAGATGCTTGTCAGTTCAGACACCTGAGTCAAGCACATTGAAAAACACCTTCTGTTCACGGGCACATTGACAGGGAAAGAGTGGTTGGGAAACAGTCTGTAGGACATCTGGACAACTCAGGCCTATGTACCTACAGGACTGTTTCTCCTGATACGTCCTCAGAACGTTGCTGAACTCAGCAAGTGAAAATCTGCCAGTGATCCCTGGCCTGAAAGACATCCAGCTAGCTAGCCTCAACCAGGGCTGGGGCTTTTTCAGCCCAGTTTTCAATCTGGTGAAACACTCTATCTAGTGAGAACAAGGCCCAAGTGGCATAGCGCCAATGGGGCTGGGGGGGCGCAACGCCCCGGGCGAGCGCCTGTGCAGGGGTCATTTTTGCTGCACTCCTAAAGGCATCGTTATATACTCCCACTTTCCTAAATCGAGAGCCATTACAAGGTCTAGATTCCATTCAGTCTGCCCCCTGACCTTCAGACGTCTCTTCCAAGGAGTTCTACAGTGTGTTTAGCCAAAAACATGTTATTTCCAGCCTGAAAACTTTTTAATGGCATGTTGGGTTTTAGTGGTTTTTTTCCTCAAAACATTTCCAAAATGTTTTCACTTGCTGTGCAATCACTTTAAGACCCCTCACCTCTCTGCAAACCCAGACTTCCTCCTTGGTGCCATTTTCTGATTTCTCCATCGTCTTGCCCACTGGTGTAGTGCCAAGGGAGAAGGGGGGGGTGCGTGATGCACCAGGCACGTGCTAGTGCAGGGGCATAGTGGCAGCATTCTGGGGCATGGTGGGAGCGAATGGGAGCGTGGCAGGGGCGCAGTTCCCCCTTGCTCTGGCTCTGGTCTTGCCTGTTTATTTTCTGTTGCAGTATCCAAAATACCTGTACACATCTTGAGAGCAGACAAGTAGATCAAACTGATCTAATCTGACAGCTGCTCCTCCCAGCACCTTGTCAGAACCAGCTGAAACCAGTCAGCTGTTCTTCATTATGATTGGTTACTTGTTATATAAAAGAAGTGCTTGCTTACCAGCACTAGCTCTTAGGGATTGCCTATTGCTGCAGGGCATGCTGCCCGTTTGCTGTTTGAGTTCCTGTATGCACTGTAAATATCTGCACTGTTGATAAAGTTTTTCCTCACAGTAAAACTTCTGCGTTCAGTGGTAATTGCTTTCAGCTGTGCTCAGCCAGTGCTTAGCCGCACCTTGCTGGCCTCTGTAAGGCTTTCTCTAGCGTAAACCCTACTCTGTGACATTTTCATCATTTAAAAAATGATTTGGGGGGGGGGGATGTTTTCATAGCTCTGAAGACATTACCCCTGAAGAATTGCAGCCCGAGGCTTTGAAGCTCTGAAGCACTGAATCTATGAAGCATTTTTTTTAAAGAAAAGAGTAATCATAAAATGATGGCCAGGAACAATTTCGAGGGGTGAGTGCGAACAAGGGTGGGGTGGGGGAGATTGAAAACGTTTTGCAAATGTTTGCAGGGACTTATGTGGAAAAGGCCAATGATAACCTCACAACACCCCTGTGAAGGAGTTTAGGCTGAGAGAGGCTGATCCAAGGTCTGCAGGCTTCCATGGCAGAGTGGGAATTTGAACCTGGGTGTCTCCAGCACACTAACCGCTACATCACACTGTTCCTCAATCACCTCTGCACACCAAGCTAATGGTTTGATTATTCACCGACACTTGATATGAATTACTTTCCCGTGACTTCCATAACTGGGCTTGGCAGAGTCATTCCTTATTAAAATAGCGAGCCTGAATTGTGGACTTCGGGCTATAATTTTGAACCGGAATACATCGAGCATTCTTCTTTTATATATTTTTAAATGCAACAGCACTCAAATGGCTGACTTTTTAACCTAACCCAGAGTTATATCTAAGAGGGAATAATCAATCTCTTTCTCTTTAATGAGTTTGCAGCTTGCTGCTGGCCTCTCAGCATAAGCCATTTGAAAAGCATTTGCATTTTTGGAGATGAAGCGGGTGTGGGAAGGGGCATTTGTATTCTTATCGACCTCCTAGCCATTGTCCAGCATGATGTCAGTTGGGCCGGGGCTGGAGATGCTGACATATGTTTCTCTTTCTAGATGAGAGGGGATAAATGAGGGGCAGGGGGAGGAAAAGGCTTCACAGCAGAGTCTCCAGCATGGTGCCCACAGGTGGCACAAGGCTCGCCGAGATGTTTCCTGGAGCCCACCAAGCAGTGGTGGGATTCAGCCGGTTCAGCCCAGTTCGGCCGAATCAGTGGTTAAGCCTCTCACTCCCCCTCCCCTGGGAGAGGGAGCGATGGGACCCCGCCGCCGGACCAGAGGCTCACGGCCCATGTGGCCCAATCAGGAAAGGTCCGGCTGCCCTGCCTGGGGCAGGAAAGGGAAGCAGGAGACGGCCGCCATCGGCCCTTTCCCCACTTACCCTTGTCGGAGGGTTGCTGCGCGCAATTCCCAGCACACGCAATTCCTGGCGCGCGCCCCGGCTTCCCCACGCAGAGAGCATGGGGTCATCAAAAGGCGCCATTTGAAATGGCGCCAGGAATTACGCGCGCTGAGGGGGCGGGAGAGAGGCAGCATCGGGACGGCTGCGTTCTCGCCGCCCCTGAAGTGGGGAGTGCAGCTGGACCCCACACTACTTTAGGAGAGTAGCGCGGGGCTTAAGGTAAGTGGGGAAAGGGCCATCATCACCCTTCCTTTGAAGGAGGCTCCGCCCCGGCTGTGGTGGAGGGAATGCTGCGTGCAGGCTGGGAAGCACGGGCCCCTTGCCGACTTCCATGGCCGGCTGCGCACCTCTGGGCCGGGCTGTGCAGCCTTCGGGGGAGTCCTTCTCTCAGATGGGAAGGGCTTGCTCACTGACTCCCAAAAGAGATATGCCCTGTGCTGAAAACTACAAGGTGTTTTCTTCAAGGCACATGAAACAAATATTCTGAAGAAACATATTGTCGAAAATGAGAGAGTGAGAAAAGTAATGAAATGACAGCGTGGGTCAAAAATTGTACCTGGTTCACGAATATCTATTTTCTCTGCAATAATTACCTGCTTAAATGTGGGTTCCTTAGCTGATGTGCCTGGCAGCTAAGTTGGACAATACAATATTGCGCTTTCTAGAACCAGACCACATTTATTCAAAAACATAAACTCTATTAGGAAGTCTCCCCTTGGTATTGATTTGATGGCAGAGAGCTGGTTGCACCAGAGAACATTTAAATACGGAGCAGAGAGAAAGCGGGTGTGTTTGAGGGGGAGGGGAGTTCCTTTCAAGGGACCGAGATCTGAAATATTGATTCAGTCACATTAATTGAATTTTTGCCTCAAGAAGTGATTACAAAAACGTTGCTCCAGTATTAATTTGTATCTGCTTTGGATAAGATTAACATTATTTTTTTTGCCAGTCCCCATTACGGCTTTATTATTCATTAGCATCTCTCGTTTTGAGTGTAAGAGACCTTGATGAAGCATGTTTATTCATAGACTAACCTTTTTAAATAATTCCAGCCGCTCTCTAACAGAAACCTTCCTGGCATGCTGAATATCTTGGCTTCGTTTCATTATTCAGCTGTTGCGCTCAGTCCTCCATTTGAGATGCGGAACATGAATCCCGATCACTCCCTTCTCCTTGCAGAAATGTGCTCTGCCGTCCAATCCCATGGGTCAGCTCTGTTAAAACACACGTGGATATATGCCTTAACCACAGGATGGTTATGTCACATATATATTTTAAGAAAGTGGATCTCATGACATGGCAAAGGGGTCTGGTTTGAATAAAAGGTGGAATACAATGGCTGATTTACATGCAGTTTACGTTTATTCTCGATTTGAGTCCGTGTTTTCAGTTCTTTTTTTATTTTCTTTTTGTTTTAATACTTAGTAGGGAATCTATGATCAAACCTGTAATGAGGCATTTTATCTTTTTGCAGTAGATGTAAGCTTGTTTGCTTAGTGAATGGTCCTCTTGCCACATCAGAGTGTACACCTACATTTAGTTTATTAAAATTATTCGTAGTCTGCCTTTCTCGCTGAGACAGGGTGACAGTGGATTACACAGTGTGGTGCAGTAAAGTGCAGTCACAACCATCCCTGTATGGTTTTCAAGGCAAGAGATGTTTGGAGGTGGTTTACCATTGACTGCTATATGACCCCTTCCGCACATGCAGAATAATGCACTTTCAATGCACTTTCAGTGCACTTTGCAGCTGGATTTTACTGTGTGGAATAGCAAAATCCACTTGCAAACAATTGTGAAAGTGGATTTAAAGTGCATTGTTCTGCATGTGCAGAAGGGGGCTCTGGGTGGGCTGACAGAGTTCTAAGAAAACTGCAACTGGCTTAAGGTCACCCAGCAGGCTTCACTTGGAGGAGTGGGGAATGGAACATAGTTTTTCCAGATTAGAATCCACTGCTCTTAACCACTATGCCACACTGGCTCTTGGATTACACCATAGGTGTCAAACTTGCGGCCCTCCAGATGTTATGGACTACAGTTCCCATCAACCCCTGCCAGCATCATGCTGGCAGGGGTTGATGGGAACTGTAGTCCATAACATCTGGAGGGCCGCGAGTTTGACACCTGTGGCACAGTACATGAAGACTATTTCTGTATGTAACATGCAATTTTTTTGTTGTTTTACTATGCAATTTCTTTGGGAAGGGTTTACTATTGACTGCTTACCACTAGACCAGCCAGACTTAGTTGTGAAATCGTCATTTAAATAAATCCATCTAAATGGATAAAAGTTGAAAAAAAAATCATTCTTGCATAAGTCCTATACTTTTCAGTGGGCCTTCCACAACAGAAAAATCTTCTTCTAGATTTGTCTTAAATGTCTTTGCTTTGTCACGTTTTATGTCTTGTGTTAACACCCGCTCTGTCCTGTTTTATCTATACTGATATGC
Source organism: Sphaerodactylus townsendi (assembly GCF_021028975.2). Classification (NCBI taxonomy): domain Eukaryota; kingdom Metazoa; phylum Chordata; class Lepidosauria; order Squamata; family Sphaerodactylidae; genus Sphaerodactylus; species Sphaerodactylus townsendi. The sequence continues at coordinate 134,755,039 of NC_059428.1, forward strand.
CTCATAAAGGTCAGCTGAAGTTGCCTTAAATTTCTAATTACTATTAATGTGGCCGAGGGGGGGGGGGAGGATATAATTTTAATGGGAACTTTTGTGTTTCCCCGAGCGAGATCATCCAACAGTGGCATTGCTGGGGCATCGCATGCACAGTGGCGCCTGCATCCTCCTTTGTGATTGTGTTTACTTGTTTGCTATTCGTGAGCCTTCCCCCTGCCCCCGTTGGCAGCTGCAGATTGCGCCTGCCTTTTATCATTCCAGCTGACAGGTCCAGACTGATAATAGATGGTTAGCAGAGGATTGACAGGTGTAGTTCCCTCCTGAGTGATCAATATTGCCATTTGTTGGGGAGTGGCTGCTGCTCTTTACTGGATTTTGCCCCTTATAAAATTGCACTGGTAACTAGTTTCCCAGGGACACTGCATGCTTATTACATCTGTCTGTGCTGCTACCTTCAAACAAATCCATGATCTATTGTATATTCGAAAGTATGCTGCTTTCAGAACTCTCGCCCAACTATTTCAGAACTCTCGCCCAACGCAGTGGCGTAGGAGGTTAAGAGCTCGTGTATCTAATCTGGAGGAACCAGGTTTGATTCCCAGCTCTGCCGCCTGAGCTGTGGAGACTTATCTGGGGAATTCAGATTAGCCTGTGCACTCCCACACATGCCAGCTGGGTGACCTTGGGCTAGTCACAGCTTCTCGGAGCTCTCTCAGCCCCACCTACCTCATAGGGTGTTTGTTATGAGGGGGGAAGGGCAAGGAGATTGTCAGCCCCTTTGAGTCTCCTACAGGAGAGACTCCTACAGGAGAGAAAGGGGGGATATAAATCCAAACTCCTCCTACTCCTACTCCTCCTCCTCCTCCTCTTCTTCTTCTTCTTCTTCTTCTTCTTCTTCTTCTTCTTCTTCTTCTTTAGGTCTCAGTCTCTGGTGGAATCTGCACAGCATATGTATAATGGGTTGCAGTCATCATAAAGAAACCTGTTTTCCCGTTCACATGTGTGCCCTTTACCTGTTCAGGCAGCAATTGGAGTCCATAGAAACAATCCAACTTGCTTTCATGCCTTCACACCGAGACGCTTCTCTCTCTTTTTTTAAAATTTCCTGCAACACATGCGTAGGCATATGGAAATGAACCCCCACGGCCATGCAGATTGTCCCACAAGCCAATTGGCTACTCCTGCAAAAGAAAGAAAAAGGGATCTCTCTGCAACATTTGGGCGATAATGAATATCTTGCTGTAGATCTATATCAGTGATGGCGAACCTATGGCACGGGTGCCAGAGGTGGCACTCAGAGCCCTGTCTGTGGGCACGCACACATAGAGTTCATCATGTGGGGGGCAGAAAATCACACCCACACCCACATACACATCTAGGCTGGCCTGGGCCACTGAGCATGACATGTGCGCACCGCGGGGAGCAGGGAGGACTCGACCTGGTGGGCCTGGTGCCTGTGCTCCATGTGGCTGCTGCCCGAGGGGGGGGAGCGCAGAGGAGGCAGAGATGCCAGAGAGGCACACAGGACTTGCTAGAGGCTAGAGCAGGCTGGCCCCTGCTCGAGCTGGTGGGATAGAGGAAGAGGGAGCCAACCAGTTTTTTCTAAATTAAAACCTCCTCATCCAGGTTAAATTGCCGGGTTGGCACTTTGCGATAAATAACTGGGGTTTGGGTTGGAATTTGGGTACTCGGTCTTAAAAAGGTTCGCCATCACTGATCTATATGGTGGTCATGTGTTCTGCCACAGGGAGAAAACGTCCTTGGGAGACTTTGTACACTGTACAAAGAATTGGTCCACAACATGCTGGTGACCTACACAGAAAGGTGGGTGGGAAGATTCTCCCTGACATAGTGGGCTCCAGGCAACCAAAAGTGAACTGGTGGAAGGGTGGGAAATAAAGCATCTCCTGCCTGATGGTTTGTGTGGGAGTGCCTCCAACCCAGGACTGTGCAAAAGGATCGCTGATTTAGCAATTTTCAAAAATCAAATTTTGGGAAAGGAATCTGTGTGAAGCCCACCCCACCCCTGCCAGATGGTTTATATCAGTGGTGGTGAACCTATGGCACGAGTGCCAGAGGTAGCACTCAGAGCCCTCTTTGTGGGCACACATGATATCACCCCAGTTCGGCCACTTGGCAGTGGCATAGCGCCAAGGGGGTGAGGGGTGCGCAATGCACTGGGCACATGCCTCTGCGAGGAGTGGCAAGGGCATTCCAGGGGTGTGATGGGGTGTTTCGGAGCATTCCAGAGACGTTCCAGGGCAGGGCTGGGGCAGACAGGGGCATGGCAGAGGCGCAGGGCGCACGCGTGCCCTGGACACAGTTTCCCCTTGCTCCGCCATTGGAACTCGGTCTATGAAAGGTTTGTCATCACTGTTTTATAGTATGTCCTACACCTGTTATATTTGACCTGCGCAGAATCCACATCTATGAGTTAGTAATCCTGAGCTGGATCACTGTGACTGTCACAGTGGTGGGGTGGACTGGCCGCTTCACTTACTGGGAGATTTCCCAGAGAGCTGCCACTGTTGTCTAAGGTCGAATCCCCACTACCGTCTTAGCCAGGTTTCAGAACACAAATGACCTCAAACCTGGTTAGTTTGTGTTCTGAAACCTGGCTAAGACGGTAGTGGGGATTCGACCGGGGAGGTCGTCCCTCAAACCTGGTTAGTTTGTGTTCTGAAACCTGGCTAAGATGGTAGTGGGGATTCGACCTAAGTCTGAGCTAAGTGGAATCACTGCTGAGTGGAACCAAGGGACACTCAGCTTGGCTTGCCCTCATCACGACCCCATTATGCCTCCCATTGCTCGTATTGGCAACAGGAGCATACTAACATGAAGTGCATTTACTAACAGATAGAGGATTCGCATGTGTTATTTTTAAGTAGCATGTCTGTAACGGAGTCCTTTTATATCAGTGGTTCGGGAGAGGAAGAAGAGATTTTAGTATCAATCCCACCCGGTAGCCACCCGTTGTAACACCACACCACTGGCCACCAAGGATGAAGAACTGGTCAGGGACCAAAAGGGATTCCTGGTTGATGTTTCCAGGAACCTTCTTTTTAGTTAACTTTCACTGCCACCATACATTTAAAGAGATCTAGAAAACCCCTCGCTGTTTCCAGCCACCAGTATTTTTCAGGATTCCCACCTCTAAGTCTCTCCTGTCTGAGGAGAAAATCAACAGTTTGGGAGGAAACCTCACGATGGCTGGGGTTTCTAGTCAGGCACCCACTTATTAAATCACACAAAAGAAGTAAAAAATTTATTTTTAAAACAAAAAGAAACTTCTTTAACTGGCTCAGAGAGGTACTAAAGCTTGATGGTTTCAGAGAGGTTCTTTTCACTTAAAAATTACAGAGCTTCAGATGTTACTGAGGTTTCACACACACACAGACACACGCAGGTGTCTCTTCAGGAACGATTTTGCTTTAGATCTACTAAATTTCTTCACAGACAGACACTAGTCCTTTCTGATCCACAACCCACTGAATACACACACACACAGTCTATGCCCTGTGAGATTCTGGCATATAAAGCCTCCCTCTCTCACACTAATCCCAAACTGGCCTCACTGCCACTGGATCGGGCCTTCCCAAGACTGGTGTTACACAGGGGCAGGACAGACTCCTAGGTCTGGTCAGTGTCTACTGACAAGCCTCTGGCCGGCGCTTCGCTCTGCACCAAAAAGCCAGCGCCTTCCTTCCTCTCACAAGCTTCCTTTGCTTGAGGAGAGTCACTAGAATCCTGCCAGCTATCTGAGCTGGACCAGAACTCCTTTACACCAGAGACAGAGCGGAGAGACTTCACTCCACAGACTCTGCTCTCAACTGAACACAAGCTGTTCTCTTCAGAACTCCAAATAAAGAACTGTCTGACAGGCTCTCTCTGTCTTTCTGTTTTTCTAGCAGCATTTTAGCGCCCTCTTACATTGGCCATGGGCAACAGTGCCTTCCATCGACCGATCACCTTGCTTTTATTTAAATTAGGGCCTGCTGCCTTACTTTTACTGTCACCCAGACCTCTTTAAGCAGGCCTGCTTCACACCAGCCCTTCAGGGTGGGGCAAGTCCATTACAGTGTCCATTTGAAATGTACTAATGAAGGAAAATTCCACGAAATAGGCAAAAACTGTTTTGGTTTTTGATGAAAATGACTGATTGGTTCTTGAAGGCTTAAGCCCCTTCCACACATGCAGAATAATGTACTTTCAATCCACTTTCAGTGCACTTTGCAGCTGGATTTTACTGTGCAGAATAGCAAAATCCACTTGCAAACAATTGTGAAAGTGGATTGAAAGCGTGTTGTTCTGCATGTGCAAAAGCGCCTTTAGATCTTCACTACTAACAACTGCACGCTAATAGTAATTAGAATTGCCCTTATAAAGACCATGTTTGATGGTTCTCGGCCTATGTAACTATTTACCTGTGGGTCATTTGGGCTTCCGAGTGTGGCCCTGAATAAAAACAGGCTCACATGACTAAATGAGTCACCACATTTAAAAATTTGCTGTCGTTTTTTTAAAAACTAGTATGTTGGAGAAAAAACTAGTGCAGAATTCTTCTCATTGGCTTGCTAGGTTTCTTCATAGAGAAAAGTTTAGGTATGTTTCTGTGAGCCTTATCTGTAGTCTGTAGTGGTGCACTGTTGAAACAGAAAATGTTTAAGTGGAGGTCTTGAGATACAGGAACAGGAGAAGACTGCCAAGTAATAGTCGCCCAAGGACACTCAAACAACTCTAATCTATCTAACCCAGCTTCTTCCATTACCATCGCATCCTGGTGGGAACATTATAATAAGATCTTTCATGACGTCAACACCAGTCTCCAAAAAGTACAGTTCTCCTCTGAAAGACCATTAAATTGGCCTTCGGTCACCCTGGAAGATATCTTGCGCCTAATTGGCAAATTAAAAAGAGGGAAGACTCCAGGTCTGGATGGACTATTTCCAGAAGTATTTATACTCTATGCTTCAAACTGGGTGCCAATTCTAGCAGAACTTTTCTCCAGGATAGACTATAACGGCCTTCTTCCGCAAGTTTGGACAAAGGCTACAATTATTCCTATATACAAGAAAGGAGACCAAAATGACCCATCCAACTATAGACCCATAAGCCTGCTATCAGTTCCAGGGAAACTGTATGCAAGCCACTACATGAGATACTTTTTAAATGGGCAACTCCCTTACTCGGCCCAGAACAAATTGGGTTCACCAAGGGCCATTCAACTTATGATCATTGTCTGGTAATCATCTAGCTGAGAAGTATTGTATGGCACAGAACACCGGATTGCACGTCGCCTTCTTGGATCTAAGGAGCACATTCGATTTTATCCCAAGACAGCTCCTATGGAATATATTGTTGGCCTTGTGTATTGAGAAACAATTACTCTTCCTCAGACAAAATTGTGTTCTTCAACAACATGCAATGTACTCTGTAGCGAACCTGGCCTTTGCGCAGCAGATATAATCTTAAACAAAGGTGTGAAACAAGGCTGCGTCCTTGCTCCCCTTCTTTTTAACTTATTTTGGCAGATCTTCCAAATTCCATTCCTATAAAAGAAACTCATCCTCCACCACTGAACACTTTACTATAGGCGATGACACAGCCCTTCTTTCCCTCTCTAAAGTTGGGCTAAAACACCTGTTGCGTGCTTTTGTCTCTTATTGTGACTCAAACCATCTAACTTATTGTGACTCAAACCATCACATATAACATTATGAAAAGACCAAAATAATGGTCTTCACTAAGGCATGGAAAACAACTCCTTGGCTCATTAATAAACGGAAAATAGAACAAGTTAAAAGCTACAACTATTTAGGCATCCGCCTCCAACACAACATGAAATGGAACATGCACTATGCTTACATTTTTTCTTCGGCCAATCAGTTTGCAACAGCAATAAGGCGATTTTTTCATGGGAAGGGTGGGCAATGTGTAACTGCAACTATGAGAGTTTATCAAACAAAACTAGTGTCCAATGCCTTATATGGTGCTCCCGTATGGATAAATCCCTCATTAAAATCTCTTGAGAAGATACAATCAAGCTACATTCGCAAACTGCTTGGAGTTTCAAACTGCATATCATATTATTCCTTGTGTACAGAAACCTGTGTAAATCTGCTTGAGACCAGAATCTGGATACTCACGTTAAAATATTGGTTATGCCTACATTTCCGTACTAAACCTGGTAGCTTAAGGAGCAGCAGTGGCGTAGGAGGTTAAGAGCTCGTGTATCTGCTCTGGAGGAACCGGGTTTGATTCCCAGCTCTGCCGCCTGAGCTGTGGAGGCTTATCTGGGGAATTCAGATTAGCCTGTACACTCCCACACATGCCAGCTGGGTGACCTTGGGCTAGTCACAGCTTCTTAGAGCTCTCTCAGCCCCACCTACCTCACAGGGTGTTTGTTGTGAGGGGGGAAGGGCAAGGAGATTGTAAGCCCCTTGGAGTCTCATACAGGAGAGAAAGGGGGGATATAAATCCAAACTCTTCTTCTTCTTCTTCTTCTTAATAAGAAGGATGTTGTCTGACTCATTTTCCTCTTCTTGGAGTCACCTGATAACTATCAAAATAATTCACTAGGTTTTTCGTTGGCAATATTACAGGCCAGGAGCAGCAGTGGTGTAGTGATTAAGAGCAGGTGCACTCTAATCTGGAGAACCAGGTTTGATTCCCTGCTCTGACACTTGAGCTGTGGAGGCTTATCTGGTGAACCAGATTAGCTTGTGCACTCCAACACATGCCAGCTGGGTGACCTTGGGCTAGTCACATTTCTTCGCAGCTCTCTCAGCCCCACCTACCTCACAGGGTGTTTGTTGTGAGGGGGGTAGGGAAAGGAGTTTGTAAGCCCCTTTGAGTCTCCTTGCAGGAGAGAAAGGGAGGATATAAATCCATCTCTTCTTGTTGCTGTTTGGATAAATCATTACAGGTTGGCTTGGCTGTGGAAGTAAAAATGGTCTCATCCTACTTCTCAATCCAATCTACTGCCACCTCTGATTAAAGTTTTCTGATTAGATTGTAAATGACTTTCAATGTATGCCTAATAAAGGTTATTGTATTATGTTGTATACTACTTCTCAATCTGTCTGCACCCATAGTCTGCACCAAATCTAAGGACTTTTATTAGTAATTCCCTTAAGGCTAATATCAGGGCAAACTTTGGTTCCCACAGTGTTTAGAATATATATTTTTCTTCCCGCTGTCTTTGCCCACTATGGCAGCCAACCAAGGCAGATAAAAATGCAAACTACCTCGTCTCCCATTGAATAGTAAAATAAATTTTAAAAAGCACAAAAGCATAAGAAATCAGAAAGGAAACTAAAGCATTTGGCTTATCAAATGAATTATACCAGCTTCTTTGACTTTATTGAGGTTATTTATATAGGAAAGTACTCAACCTACAGATCTAATAAAAATTATTAAACCTGGTGGCTTCTGATATCATAACTCAAATTATATCATATGCTAGTCACTTCATTTTATATTCTCTGCATTCCCTGTTGCAAATCCTGTGGGATGGGATAAAGCCACTGTATCAGCACAGAAACTGCAGGAATCAAATCATTAATAAATCTTTTGATTTGCATCGGGAAAGCAAGTATTTATATATAGCTGAATCAACAATTGCACCTGGCTCAGTTTTAGCCAGATAGTACCAGAATCTCTCTCCAGTGCTAGATCTGGTCCACAGAAGATATGAAGAAATAATGAAGTGAGCTCATATCAAGTGTCTTTCTTTCCCTAGCTAATGAGTAGCAAATATCTTTCACCCACATATGTACTCTCTGATATTAGTGTCAGACTCCTTAAGGGTAGAGGACATAGAGGACTTGGAAGAACTCTATAATTCCCGAAGCCTAAAAAAAGCCCAAAATATTCTAAGAGACCCATCTCATCCAGCACACTCTCTTTTTGAACTTACCATCCGGCAGACGATACAGGTCTATCAAAACTAGGACAAAGAGGCTTAGAGACAGCTTCTACTCTAGAGCTGTGGCTATGCTAAACTCTGCGGCTTCATGTTGATGTGTTTGGGGCTGTGTAGGGATGGGTGGAGGAAGGGGAAAGTAAGGATGGGGTATGAGTCTGAAATTGTCTGCATCGAGGGATGCTGCTGTAAATTTCGTTGTGCGTGCACAATGACAATAAAATGCTTATGCTTATATGTTAGAAAAACACTGAACTTTGTGAGTTCTTATTTGAGGTATTAAATGCTGGATGAAGAAGGCCCCAGGTCCAAATGTACGCATGTACAGGTAAGCAATCTCAGGTAGCACTAATGGGGAAAACACCTGATTGAATGCAGGAAGGGCTGCTGCCTGTCAGAACTGGCAATATCTAATAACTGCTGGCAAGATGGAGACCAGGCAAGAACACATCTAGTCCTTCCTTCACCAACAAGGTGATCATCTCATTGGGAGAAGAACACAAGTAGCCCCAGTGCTGCAGTCTCAGACAATGGGTGTGTGTCTCCCTTTTGGAGAAGGCCTGGGGATCAGTGGCAAAACATCTGCTGGCATGCAGTAGGACTTGGTTCAATCCCTGGCATCTCCAGTTAAGAAGAAAAGAAGAAAAGTTTGGTTTTATATCCTGCTTTTTCCCTAGTGTGAAGAGTCACAAATCAGTTTACAAACAACTTCTCCCCCTGACACACACCCACAGAGCCCTGTACCTTTTGAGGTAGGTAAGGGTAAGAGAGTTCTGAGAGAACTGTGGCTGGTCCAAGTCACTAAGAAGGCTCCATGTGGAGGAGTGGGGAATAAACCCAGTTCACCAGATTAGGGTCCACCATTTTTAACTACTAGAAGAAGAGTTTGGATTTATACCTCACTCTTCTCAACCAGAGGAGTTTCAAAACAGCTTACAGATTCCTTCCCTTCCTCTCCCCAAAACAGACACTTTGTGAGGTTGGTGGGACTGAGAGAGTCCTGAGAGAACTGTGACTAGCCCAAGAACACCCAGCAGGCTTCATATGTAGGAGTGAGAAATCAAACCCAGTTCTCCAGATGAGAGTCCACAGCTCTTAATCACTACACCACACTGGCTCTCTGCACCCTGCTGGCTTTTTAAAATAGATCAGGAAGAAGAAGAAGAAGCAGAAGCAGAAGCAGAAGCAGAAGCAGAAGAAGAAGAAGAAGAAGAAGAAGAAGAAGAAGAAGAAGAAGAAGAAGAAGAAGAAGAAGAAGAGGAGGAGGAGGAGGAGGAGGAGGAGGAGGAGGAGTTTGGATTTATATCCCCCACTTTCTCTCCTGTAGGAGACTCAAAGGGGTTTACCATCTCCTTGGCCTTCCCCCCTCACAACAAACACCCTGTGAGGTGGGTGGGGCTGAGAGAGTTCCGAAAAGCTGTGACTAGCCCAAGGTCACCCAGCTGGCATTTGTGGGAGTGCACAAGCTAATCTAGTTCACCAGATGACCCTCCACAGCAAAAGTGGCAGAGCGGGGAATCAAACCTGGTTCTCCAGATTAGAGTGCACCCGCTGTTAACCACTACACCACACTGGCTCTCAGGAAGAAAAGAGGGCACTGTTCAGATATTCATTCCCAACAGTTGAAAACTTATCATATTTGATCTCCCCAGTTCCTCCACTCTTCCACATGGGTTTAACAGAAATGATGCCCAAGGTCACCCAGCTGGTGTGTGTGGGAGTGCACAGGCTAATCTGAATTCCCCAGATAAGCCTCCACAGATCAAGCGGCAGAGCGGGGAATCAAACCCAGGTCCTCCAGATTAGAATGCACCTGCTGTTAACCACTACGCCACTGCTGCTCCTCTGGTATGTGAGACCTCTGCTTGAGTCCCTGGACAGCTGCTGAGTAGACAATAACCTTTCCGCACAAATTCTCCAAAACGTTTCAAAAGTGTTTTCAATTCCCCCCTCCCCCTTTGCAGCAATGTATGTCTGCACTCACCCTCTCGAAATGATTCCTGGCCACCATTACGAGACACCCCCACTTTCTGAGTTCTGTGTTGAATTGATGCTTCAGTGTTTCACATCCTTGAGCGGCAGTTCTTGTATACTCGATGCTTCAACGCCCCCACGCCCCCATAAAAGAGCAGAGGAATGCTGCAAATAAGCAGGCAAGGGGGAACTGAGTGAGCTCAGAAAATGGAACTGAGGAGGAAGTTCAGGAAAGTAGAGGAGCACAGGAAATGGAGTCACACATCAACTGAAGACGTTTTCAAAATGTTTCCACCAGCAAATCATTTTAAAAGGGGATTCATTTAAAATATTTTGAGGCTGTTAAACATTTGGGGTTAGAAATAGTGTGGAACTCCATGGAGGAAATGTTTTCATTCCTGTCAAAGCATTTTAAAAGGTTTGTGTGGAAACCCTGGTCCCTGATTGGTGGAATTCACTACCATCTTCTGTTAGGGGCCTGCGGGACTTCGAGGAGTTCCACAGGGCCTGCAAAACAGCATTGTTTCACCTGGCCTTTGGTGGGGGAGAACAGCCATAGAAAGGATGCCACCCCTGTTGTTTAATTGACACTTTGAAATGTAATCTTGGCCAGCCCCATGGCACGTAATGTGATTATATATTAAAACCAGTAATTTGGAATTTTAATGATGATTTTAAGGTTGTATGTTATTTAACGGTTTATCTGTTAGTTTTAAATGTGTTGTACACTGCCCAGAGCCCTTTGGGGGTGGACAGTCTATTAAATTGAAATAATAAACGAATAAATAAAGGCGGTTGACTTTGCTGGACCAAGAATATGATTCATTATAAGGTAGTTTCTCCTCTGTGCACGAGCTTTCTCAAGCAGCTACGGATTTGTGGCCTAGAATCCTGATTCTGTTCACATCCCAGTTTACTTGGATCAGGATGCGTTTGTCTAATCTACGTCATTTTTTCGTACCCTTCTTTGGGCCCCCAGTTGAGAACCTTACATAGGAACAGCTGTTGCCGTAGCTGCTACTGTGTCATCCTGGAAAACAGTGTGTGATTGTAGCCGGCTTGTATATTGTTAAGCCAACATGAATTAGAGGGGAAGTGCAAATTGAATTATATGGATTCAGAAATACAGCCTGTGTTAGCCCCAGCTGTGAGCACAAACAAATTGTCTCCGATATACAGCAGGTATAAATCTCTGCTTTAATTTACATAAGCAAACACTTCAGTAGATTATCTCAACCAGATGTGTGAACTTTCCCTTTGCTGAAGATTAAATGGAATGTTAAAACAGGTTGGCTTTTATCACATATTGTAAAAGATAAAATTGAGAGAGGACCTGTGGTGAGGGTGGAATATGTATATATATTCTGAGCAACCCTTAATTCACCCTTTGCATAAAATGAACAGTAAACACCCCCCCTTCCCCCCATACTTCTCCATCCATTTGATGGTTTTGATACAGACAGAAACCTTGGACACTTTAATGAAAGCACATCTACCCTTGAGGATTCTGTTGCCATTTGGTTTGATGTCTTTCCCAACATATTATAAACTTGGTTGATAACATGCCTGTGTAATTGCCTTCCTAACAGCAGAAAATAAAAAGCAGACCTGGCCATTCCACGTGTGTTAAAACAGGAAATTACCAACACCATCAAAACAGAAAGGGTTTGTCAGCATTTCTTTTATTTGCAGAACTTAATAACTTGGTCATATACTTTGACTGAGGTCCAACGGAAGCTTCTCTATGCATTTGTACTCAAAGAGTGGAGACTTCTGAGCTGCTGATCTTTTCCTTCATCCAGTCATGTTCAAACTGCTTGTACGTTTTTAACAGCTGTTGTGTGGTTTTAGACCAGCCTGAATATCGCAGCTTAGCTTGAGCTGGGAAGCTAAGCGGGATCAGCCCTGGCTAGTACTCAGATGGGACACCTGCAATGAAGTCCAGGGTTGTATTACAGAGGAAGGCAATGGCAAACCACCTCTGTTTATGTGCCTCCCCCTTGATCTTTCTGTACTTCCTACTATCCCTCAAGATATGTCCTTATTTAGTAAAACACCTGAACACACGGCCAGAACAAAGAAAAAAAGAAAAAAAGCCCCTGTTAACCCGTGTTAAAAGCACACTGTTTAAAAAGATGTGGCTTTCGGAAAAGCCATCCAAAAGAAAACCAGAGCTCATTCCGCCCTTTCTGTCCCAGTCCTCTTCTCTACTGCTACTCTTCTCTGCTGCTTCCAGAGACTGAGCAACACAGCTAATAGGAAGACCCACCTCTCAGCAGCCCCACCCCTCAGAAGCCTGGGGCAAGCACACAGTCAGAACAAAGAAAACAAGAAAAAAAAGCCCCTGTTAAACACACTGTTTAAAAAGATGGGGCTTTGAGAAAAGCAGGAATCACCAGAAACATTACTGTCTTACCATAGAGATTCTGGCAATTCCTAGGTCTACCATTTTCCACTTCCAGTAAGTATCTGAGGATGCCTGGCAACCCTAGGTGGGAACCACTGGCTGTATCCCACTATGCCAGTCAGCAAAGTGTGGAATCTTCTTCCAGCCAAAAGAGCCTTCTTCTAATTTAAGTTACTCTCCTGCCAATGGAAGAAATACTTCAGTTGAAGGAAGGCACCTGGAATTTTGTTGGAATGGTGGGCTACAAACCTATATCTTCTTCTTTTTTCCCCTCTCCAGTCACATCTGACTTATGGCAATCCATAGGGTTTCCAAGGCAAGAGACATTTGGAGGTGGTTTGCTACAGCCTGTCTCTGTATCACACCCCGCTGTTCCTGGGAGGTTACCCATTCGAATACTAACCAGAGCTGACCTTCTTTGCTTCTGAGATCTGAGGAGATCAGGCTAGCCTGGAGCTATCCAGGTTAAGTAAGTTCTTAAGCATCACAAAGGACAGCCGGAGGGAGGCGGGGCGTGAGAAAAGCCCCTCTATGAAGCTTTTATGCTAATGGGAGCCTTCAGTTCCCATGCTAAAGGGTGTTCATGGATGTGATTTGGAAGGGTAAAATTTCCTCTTGACGCACTGCACGGTTAATATGTCAGTCGAGCACTCTGGGGATGGAAAAAGCAATGCAATCAGTTTCCTCTAAAGCATGGACAGGTATCATAAGTTTGATTGACAAAAAAGAGCAGTGTTGTGGGTTGGGGAGGAGGGAGTTAAGGACAACAGACAAGAAATACACATACATGGAAATTAGTAAAATCAAGGAGGACAGCATGTCCTGAGCCTGAAAGGGGAGAAAAGGGATATTAAAACCAATAAATAAATAAAATAAATCCATTTCACTGTGTTGGGGGGTAGCCTGGATTTCACTGGCTTCTTTTTTTATAGGCGTAATATTCTAAATCATGGGAACTGAGAACCTATTAAACATGCTGGACACCATTGGGTATATAATATGTGAATGAGTCATGGATTATAGTCAAATAACAATACTGATTTCAGGACTGGACAAAAAAAATCAGTCATGATCTAGCTTTAGTTACGTACTTTTAAGTCCTATTTGTTCCAGTGATAAAGCTGTTTGCTTGGATAAAATAATGAAAGAGCATGGCACTGTACCCTTTTCCCCTCCCTGCCCCTTCCCCCCAGGGTGGGTGGGCCAGGACCAGGTGATGTCCCCCACCCTCTCCTCCTTCCTAACCCTCCCCCCAGAGGTCCATTATTATTGCTGCAGAATTAAGTGTTTGTAAAATTTCTATAAAAACAGGGATAAATGATTTTACAGATTGTTTCTATAAAAACTGGGATAAATGATTGTCAAATTTATGATTAGCTGTTAAGCAGGCAAGAAATCCACAAATGTGTTTACCACATGAAACAGCTCTTTAAGCACACAGACTTGGGGCATACTGGAAATAGCAAATCCCAGATTAGAGAAAGCAACATTTCTCCAAAAAAGTCTCAATAAAGAGACAGCGGGAAGAGATTCAGGTAGCGTTGAAAATACCCATTTCTTGCAAATGCTGTGGCCAAAATGGATTTGAGAAGATGGATTTGCAGAAAAAAAAAATTCTGCATGACTGTGCATCTTTCAATAAATGCACCATTTGTCTGGAACTCAGAAATCAATAAGTTCAAGCAAGAATCACCATAAAAGAAGTGACCCAAGTCAAACTCTGACCATCCATCTTCCATTCTATTAGCTTCTAAAGCCATAGATGTGTCAACCCTGGTCTGGAGCGTCCAGGAGGAAGAGTGGAAGACTGACCCTTCTTTAGGTAATGTGCCTTCATGCTGAACTCTTTCATTGGAATCAGAACTATTTGGTCAATTAATGGAAATATGACATCATTAAGTAATATTCCCCACCTCGCTTGAGAATGGAAAATAGCACCATTTGGATTAAATTCCATTAGCAAGTGGGCTGTATTGGAGGAACGAGTGAATCGTGTGTGCGCGATATTACTTCTATTCATATCTATGCCAAGAAAACCCTGCATTTTATTTCTATGCATGTGGTACTTACCCTGTGGCCATTTGCTTCGCAGTGGGTTTTCCCTGCATTTTCTTAAACACTGCTGCAAAGTGTTGCTAGCCAAGTTCAGGTTACTTGCCACTTTGTGTGTGTGTGTGTGGGGGGGGGGTGATTCCATCTTTTGACTAGCATTAATTTGCTAGATTATGTACGTTTTATGTCAGTTGCTGGAGCATGAAAATTTAAAACAAAATCAAAACAGTCCTTTTGATCCTTCTGAAGTGGTGGCTGGAAGAGTGAGAGAAACTGCTGTCGTGTTGGTGGGGGAAGGGAAAAAGCGAGAAAAACCCGAAAAGCCTAATGCATACAGATCTCCTTCACTTTCCCTGCAAAGGGTGAGGAAAAGTCACACTTTGGGAACATTCAGAAATTAGGGAGATTGATCTGCGAGAACCTTGAGTTTCAAAGAGGGGGAAACATGTGCATGACTGAGAATTCAATCTGAAGAGAGTGTATGCTCAATGTGAAGCCGGCCGCATATGTGTAAAGGCGAAGAGAAGGCTTTATGTTAGTACAACTGCTGAAAGGAGGGCTGCCAGAGAAGGAAAGAATGACTACTTGAATAAGAATCTGCATTTTGTCCAAATTACTAGAATCAAAAGCCCATTTCAGAGGAGGGGGATGCATTGGGCTCTAGGAAGCATCCCCTCTGCAATGGTTAAAAGTGTTGGTATGGTACCCTGTTGGGCATCAGCGGCAGGGGTATCACAGGTCCGACTTTTGGGGGGGATGGAGGAGGGTGCTGAAGGGTGGAGCAGCTGCTCCACTTCCTGGCCTGGCTGTTTGGGAGGTGGGAGGATTTCTTGGGGCCTGAAGAGGGCAGGAGGAATCGAGTGTTGGGGTGATGCTCCCACCAGTGGGACAGCAGGACTTTGTGAGTCCTGCTCCTTCATTGGTAGAGGGGTTGTCATCCCAACATTCAATTCTTCAGAGCTTTTATTGTTTAGGATATGTAAATCCATTTGCACTTGACGAAATTATCAGTACAATTTCTTTCAAAGGCCAAGCGGTCACAAAGGAACTGTGGTCTAACCAGTGGTCACAAAGGAACTGTGGTCTAACCAGTACAGACTGCATTTGCTAAACTCTTTCTAACAAACAAGGTTTTTGTTTTGTTTTCTAAATGTGGAGGCAGTTTCATTTGTCATTTGAAATGGTGCAAACTTGGTTAGATTTAACTACCTCTGATAGTAGGTGATCCATGATCAGACTTTGTATTTAATAAAATCAAAGCTGTAGAGGATTGGACAGTGTAATTTTTCCCATTGCAAATTACTGAACAAATATTATTAGCCTTGGGGCAAGAGGGTGGAAAGAAAAGGCCCTCATTACCTTGGATATGATCCAGATTTCTTTTGTGCTCAAGCGTGGCACTTCTCCCAATGGAACAGAACATTTCTGCCTCCCTTGGCAGCATTGTTGCTGTGATGGATTAGGCTTAAAAATTGTTAATTTTAAAAGGTGCAGTTAGCCAGAGCAAGAGCACCAAAGTGTGAACCAGACCATCATCTGATTGTCTGGCTGAGATGCAGTAGCCAGGAGTCACCGATAGGGTGCACTGGCTTATTCTGTCCCAAGCCAGTGTGAGTTCCCTTTGGAGCAGGGGTAGGGAACCTGCGGCTCTCCAGATGTTCAGGAACTACAATTCCCATCAGCCCCTACCAGCATGGCCAATTGGCCATGCTGACAGAGGCTGATGGGAAATGTAGTTCCTGAACATCTGGAGAGCCGCAGGTTCCCTACCCCTGCTTTGGAGTAAGGGTGGGAGTTTTAGGAGAGTGTTCAGAACTGTGGTGTAAAAGTTTACACTAAGTAAATAAACCTGTGTGCGTGTGAACCTATATGTGAAGTCATCTGTAAATGAAACAGCTATCTCTAAGGAGAACTAAATCTTGTAACTAAACAGCCATTTAAGTGGACCTGCATTTGCTTTGTAACCTCTAAGAAGTATCTGCCTAAAGTAACGTTTAACTGCCTCTCAGAAACAACAGCCTGAGAAGAGAAGTTTGTAAAATAAAATCTCGTTTTGTTTAAATCCTTCAATCGTCTCTCTAAGATATATATTTTTACCTCAGCCCACAAAATACTTGCAAACTAATTCCTATTTCTAAAAAGCACGAAAAGGTGCTTGTGTTCATGTGATTGAAGATGTAGGTCCTAGCTCTGTTCCAATTTTTGTGGCCTCCTGTCGTGCAATTTGTTTATTATTTATTTAAGAAGTTGCATCCCACTCTTCTGCCCTTACTAGAGCTAACAAGATGGCTAACAATTTAAAACATACGTAATAAAATCACCTTTTAAAACTATTCACTTCACCCTCACACATACGCACATCATAAAAACAAAGTAAAAAAAGGAGTTAAAATATGTACAATGGCAGAAACCAGCAATTAAAACATCTTTCTGTACTTTGTAATCCACCCTGAGTCTCCATGGAAAAGGCGGGCGATGACAGACAGACAGGTAGATGTTAAAAAATTGTTGGAGAAAATGATAGCTTTGGAGGGTGGACTCTGTGCCATTATACCCCACCGAGATCCCTCCCCTCCCCAAACTTCACCCTCTCCAGGTTCTACCTCCAAACCTCCAGGTATTTCCAAACTCAGAGCTGGGCAACCCTGAAAACAGATGCTTTTGTTATTCTTGCCCCATTTTCAATATCATGTCACCACTGAGTATAATTTGAAAGGAGGGAGCCATCTGT
The DNA here is from genome assembly GCF_021028975.2 of Sphaerodactylus townsendi. Classification (NCBI taxonomy): domain Eukaryota; kingdom Metazoa; phylum Chordata; class Lepidosauria; order Squamata; family Sphaerodactylidae; genus Sphaerodactylus; species Sphaerodactylus townsendi. The sequence continues at coordinate 134,772,124 of NC_059428.1, forward strand.
TGCGAGAGGAGACTTCCTCTCAGGCTGTTTTGCTAAGTCAGTCTGTTGTCTTATTTAAAAGTCTAGAGTCCTGTGGGAGATTTGTAAGTGGGATATAAGTAAGTAAGTAAGTAAGTAAGTAAGTAAGTAAGTAAGTAAGTAAGTAAGTAAGTAAGTAACTCTTATCTCACCTCAATCTCGGGTTCTTTTCCCTCCTATTAAACTCCAGACCAGCTGATTTCTCGAAGATTTATTGTAAAAGTTCAAAACAAAGAAATAAAACATAAATGCATTTAGAGAAATTGACCAGCTGAATGCTTCTTGTGGATCTCTTGGGACCTCCAGTCAAGAGGTGCTTCTCTTAGCTTAGCCCATGATAGAGTCACCTAGGCTTTGTTCTCTTATTCTCCAAGAAAACTTTTCCCGCTCGCCATGAGGTTTCCAAAACCTTTGAAGTTTCATCCTAGCACCTCTGCATAGTTTCCTGTCCTCCCTCCAGGAGATCAAAAGGCAAAGATGCTTTTCACAGTCATATGTGACTTCCCTTTACTGTAGCGATAGCATCTTCCATGACAGTAAGTAAGTAAGTAAGTAAGTAAGTAAGTAAGTAAGTAAGTAAGTAAAAGATCTTTTCTGCCATGTGTGGTGAAGGGCTAGTCTTCTGTACACATGCTCCCTATTTTCTGAGCAAGGGAGGGGGAAATTTCCAGAGACGTGGAGGAAAACCTCATTTGCTTCCCATGAAACAAACTATTGGTCCCCGAGTAGGCCACACGCTGCTTTGACAATGCAGGTGTTAAATCCAATTGCTATCGAAGAGATCAAGCTTGGAATGATTAATTATAGAGCTAATGGGAAAGGTAAACAACCCATTCTAATGGCAGAGCTGTTGGAACAGAGCTCCGTATTCATCGGGGATTAGGAAATGCGCCTCTCCACAGGTGGCCGGTAGGTTTGTCACCAGCATCTGCTATGAATCAAATGAAGTTATTATTCTCACCCAACAGTATCGAAACATGTAGATAATTTTTTTTTTCTCCCACAGAGTAGGAAGCGTTGATTATAGAGAAAGTGGGAAGGGGGGGGAGGAATCCCACACATATTTATTACTTCGAGTGCGCCATGGTCTGTCTGTAGTTACACTTGTCTCTTCCCTTCAGTGGTATCTCTTTCTCACACATTATAATCAAAATGCCAGGCGTAACGCCACACTTCTCATTGGCACATAAGCTTATTAACTAAACAGTAATTAGAATGTCACTGAAGGATTACAGGAAAGCACACAACCGGGCGTCGGGATTGTTTTCTTCTTCACGCCACACTGCATGCTTCTAGATGACAGTGTGTTGCAAAGCAAACCCATTCTTGTTGTTGTGGGCTTTCCGGGCTGTGTGGCTGTATTCCACAGCTACACAGCCTGGAAAGTCCACAACAGCCAGTTGAGTCCAGCCGTGAACGTCTTCGACAATACATTAAACCCATTCTTCTTCAACACTGGAGCACCTTCCCTATGAGGAGAGGCTGCAGCGTTTGGGACTCTTTAGTTTGGAGAGGAGACGGCTGAGGGGGGATATGAATGAAGTCTATAAAATTATGCATGGGGTAGAAAATGTTGACGGAGAGAAATTTTTCTCTCTTTCTCACAATACTAGAACCAGGGGGCATTCATTGAAAATGCTGGGGGGAAGAATTAGGACTAATAAAAGGAAACACTTCTTCACGCAACATGTGATTGGTATTTGGAATATGCTGCCACAGGAGGTGGTGATGGCCACTAACCTGGATAGCTTTAAAAAGGGCTTGGACAGATTTATGGAGGAGAAGTCGATTTATGGCTACCAATCTTGATCCTCTTTGATTTGAGATTGCAAATGCCTTAACAGTCCAGGTGCTCGGGAGCAACAGCCGCGGGAGGCCATTGCTTTCACATCCTGCATGTGAGCTCCCAAAGGCACCTGGTGGGCCACTGCGAGTAGCAGAGAGCTGGACTAGATGGACTCTGGTCTGATCCAGCTGGCTTGTTCTTATGTTCTTATGTTCTTATTTTAGGCAGCCTTTGGCAAGGGGAACAACAAACCCTTCCTGTTAGCCCTTTCTGAAATTAGGGCTGTCGACATACTCAAACTGGTTGGGATTGAATGGAGAAGGATTGAATGGAGAAGAGGGAAACAATGTAAGTTACCTTGGATCCCCACTGGAAAGACAGTCAGGTATGATATTTGTTATAAACCTGAGGTTGGCTATATTTTACCCAAAATAGTATGATTGCTCTTGATATTTTGCTTTACCCGGTATTGGTGCAGCTCTTTTCACAGGTGGCAGAACTTTTCTTATTTGCGGTCAAGTCACAGGTGACCTACAGCAACCCCACAGAGTTTTCAGGGCAAGATAATCAGAAATATTTTGCCATTGCCTGCCACTGCATAGCAACCCTGGACATCCTTGGCGGTCTCCTATCCGAAGATTAACCATGCCCAATGCTGCTTTGCTTCCAAGGTCTGGTGAGATCAGGCTAACTTGGCCCATCCAGATCAAGGCAAGAGACATTCAGAGGTGTTTTGCTGTTGTCTGGCTCTGCACGGCAACCCTGTTCTCCCATCCAAGTACAAACCTGGACTGTCCTGCTTAGCTTCTGAGGTCTTCTGAGATTGAGAAAGACTGTGCTATCCAGATTGGGGCAGGAGGAAGATCTGCTTACTCATTCAGTATTCAAAATACCAGCAAGTATCGTGCATGTTGTGAGCTACCAAGTTGGTGAGTGGAACAAAAGGCACACTTCTGGTACATCGTAGAGGTTTAGGGGAGCAACCCTGGTCCTCCAAAAGCCAGGAAACGTGTTTGATGCAGAGGCTGAGATAACTTACTGCCTGATGCCAAGGTGTCAAGCTGTTCAGATGGAATAGAGGAGGCCAGTCATTCCAGAGGACAGGTGAGCCAAGAATCAATGAAAGGGAGCCGCAGTCCTACAGCAACCAGCAAGGTTGAGTTGGGCCAGAAGCTGGTTTCCATGAGAGGCAGTCTGAGGTTAAGCAGAATGTCCAATAAGGCAGCTGCCAAGATGCAGCATCACAGCCTTTATATGAAGTTGCCTTATGCTGAGTCACACCATAGGGCCATAAACACAGAGGCATTCCTCCAATTGGGCAAAGTGGGCAGCTGCCCAGGGCACCACCTTATGGTGGGCGACAAAATTGCAGGTTTGTTTGTGGGGGATTTTGTATTTTCAGTATTTTTTCCATTTTGGCCTGCAGGGGGTGCAGATTTTAGGCTAGCCATACCAAAATTTCAGGGATTTTTTGGGAGACTTTCCTGATGATATGACCCGGGTTTGGTGAGGTTTGGTTTAGGGAGTCCAAAGTTATGGACTCCCAAAATGGTGTACCCCATCCCCCATTGTTTTCAATGGGCGCTAATAGGAGATGGGGCTACACCTTTGAGGGTCCATACTTCACCAAACCTGGGTGGTATCATCAGTAAGGTCTCACAAAGATACTATAAAATTTATGGTGCTGCTATCTTAATAATTGCACCCCTGACAACAGGTACCCCCTAAATTGACCCAGATTATCTTTTTAAATCCACTCCCTTCATGCCAATGCTTGTTTTCTTTCTTTCTTTTATTCTCTCAATGCCTAATAAAGATGATGATGATGATGATGATGATGATGATGATGATGATGATGATGATGATGATGATGATGATGATGATGATGATGATGATGATGATGATGATGATGATGATGATGATGATGATTAAATCCACCCCCTTCGGCATGGATTTAAAGAGAGAATCTGAGGTCCCCAGTTTTAACATTGAAAGGGATTCTGTTTCAGGGTGGGGAAGAATCCACCCCCAAACAGCATCATTTTCAATGTTGTTTAAAGTGGGGACCCCAGATTCTCCCTTTAAGGTGGATTTAAAAGGAGAATCTGGGCTCCCTAGTTTAAACACCATTGAAAATGATGCTGTTTGGGGGTGGATTCCAGCATCACTTGTTTAAACTAGGGAGGCCAGATTCTTCTTTTAAATCCACCTTAGAGGGAGAATCTGGGGCCCCCAGTTTAAATAACATTGAAAGTGATGCTGTTTCCCCCAATTGAGGGGACTGGATACAACACCATAAAATATTTTCACAGCAGTAATAAAACATTTTGAAAATGTTTTTTTTAATTATTTCTGCTGTCTGGCATGGTCCATTGCTGTGTTCAGATTTGTGAGTTGGGGCATGTTCTATAATGTGATGGTGACTTTGAAACGACCTGGTGGAAAAAATCATTGTTTGGTTACCGAGGGAGAGGTTGGCCGCCCGTGGGGGGGGGGGCATCAAACTCAGGTTTTGCCCAGGGCTCCAGTTTGCCTAGGGACGCCTCTGCATAAACATCACTATTGTCTATGCAGACTGGCAATGGCTCTTCAGTGTCTCTGGAAGAGGTCTTTCACATCATCTGTTACCTGATCTTTTCAAGTTGAGATGCCAGGGATGGAACTTGGGACCATCCGCATGCAAAGCAGAGGCTCTTCCACCAAGCCACAGCCCTTCCCCAGATATTTTTTTGGGGGGGGGCAGCTTGAAAGGCTACCAACAAATCACTCTGACTGAAGGATCTAGCTAGCCTGAAGGAATCAGATTTATAGCTCCAGGGTAGGTCTTACTAGCCCTTCTGTCAGCTGGTCCCATCAGTTTTCATTGGATCTCTCCACCAGGCCATGATGTACTTCCTCCACTGGCCATCTAGAGGAGGACACATTCCTTCCTCGATGGCACTCAAGGATTTCTAGAAAATCTTCTGGCTGAGCATTGGCCAGGCCAAGATCTGCTTAGCTTCTGGAAGGATGATTTAATCAGGTGCCCTAGAAGCTGTTGACAGAGTGCCAATGCAGAAGTCAGGGCCCTGAACTGATTCAGTATCAAAAAAGTTTGTCCAGGAACTAGCTAACTAGACAGGAAAGGGAAGAGTGAAACCTAGCTGCCTTGCTAGCTGAAAGAGAAAGAGAGTTCTAGAGTGTTCTAGAAGAAAAGAATAGCACTCTGCATATAAACAAAGTAAAGCCCCTTTAAAAGGGGGAAAAACCCTATAATGCTGTCTAGCTAGACCTTACTGCCCCCGGTAGGATCTTCTTTTCTCTTCTCTTTGTATACAAGATATTGCTCTGTTCTAGGGGCCCCAAACCTTTTTGAGTTTGTGGGCACCTTTGGAGTCTGGTGGGGGTGCAACCACAAATGGCTGCACAAAATGGCTGTCACATCTTAATTTCAGCCACACAGTCATGATCCTTGGGCTACAGTGGCAGCTGCTGCCAAAGCAACATTTTTTTAAACTTGCATAGTCAATCAAATGTTCAGTGGCCAATCAGAAGGCTTGCTGAGCAAAAGTTTCATCTGGTTCCATCCACTATCTGTAAACAGGTGCCAAGAAAGGTGTTGGCGGGTGTCACGGTGTCCACTATCACCACCTTTGCTGTATTCCTTCATAAGTAACCCCTGAGATGCTACGGGGGTGTTTCTGCTGTTGTGGGAAGAGAAAGTCCAGTCAAACACAAAATGGGGTGGGTGGGGAGTTGTATGATTTTAATGCACCACCATCTCAAGCAAATTCAGCATCTTCCCCATATTACAAAAATATGGCTAATAGTTTTCCTCCTCCTTTCAAGAGCAGCAAAGTTTTAAAGGCTCTAGTTATCTATTACTTTCACCTGCCTCTCTTCGAAACGGAGCTGATCTGACAGAGCTTTAATTCTGGGAAAAGGAACCGCTGACTGTCTTCCCCGCACACACTTATTTTTCTCTGTCTCCCTTATTTGTAGTGCTAGCAACATAACCGAATCAGATCTTAATTGCAACTATTTAGCTTGTGCAAAACAGATCAATCCACTCCATCAAGGATGTCACACAAGCAAAGCTGTCAGGTCTAATTGATTCCAAGTGCATGCCAGGCTCCAGGACCACAAGAGCGCTTCCCCTAAGACAGCCTCGATCAATCTGACAGGCACCTCCTGGAAAATATACATCAAGCTGGGCTTGAGTCAGTCACGCTCTCGTACTTTTTGAGAGCAAGTCAACTATTAGGAAGGGCCAGCTTGAGAAGAAAAGAGCTGGGGTTTGTTTTTGATGAGATGCAGGAGTAAGTGTAGCTAGATTCTAACAGGAGTGACTCCAGACCTAGAAGAGGTGGACTACAATTCCCATCAGCCCCTACCAGCATGGTCAATTGGCTGTGCTGGCAGGGGCTGATGGGAATTGTAGTCCATAACATCTGGAGTGCCAAAGGTTCGCCACTGCTAGAGCTTTCTCAACTGATAAACCTCAGGTCAGCAACAAAATAGTCTCAACTGAGACAATCAACGGCCATTTGGGTAGAATTGCCAGCTGGCAGGAAAGTTATGGGTGGGGGAGCAGTGTCCTAAGAGAAACATTAGAAAGAAAAATAAGGCCTTGGTGAGTTATTGGAGGTTCAAGCTGTAGAGTTTCTGGTGATTCCTAGAGCTACCCAGAAGTGACAAGGGTAGCTCTAACAGTTGCCCTGGACATTTGACCACACAGTTTCAACCAATTGCTACAGATATCCCTTGTCATTTCTGGGTAGCTCTAGGAATGATAAGAACATAACAAGATCCCTTCTAGATCTGACCAGTGGTCCAGCTAGTTCACCATCTTGTCTTACAAAGTGCCCAACCAGTTCCTCTGGAGACCCTTTTTATGGGTTTTGTCCGCATTGCTCGCAAAAATAGAATGTTTCAGGTAAAAATGGATCTTTAAAAGAAAAAACGAACACACAAGCAGGGCTTCAGTGCTACAAAGCCTTAATATCTGAGGCCTTGCCAATCCTGACATGGGATCTACATAGCACTGAATCCACAACACACAAAATATTTAAAGAAATAAACCAGCACATATATGTAATTGGCAGGCAGTAACGGATGTATTAATCATGGAAATGGCAGGCAGTCATGATACCTGATGAGAAAACATCCATGGGAAACTTCAGAAAATGGAGAACAGCTGGAGAATCTCTGAAGCAGCAGAAAATGGCGAATGGCCAGAGAAAATAAAGTAATTCAAGGGGGATATGGAACGTCAAGTTTGGACAGGAGAAATAAAACATTTCCTGTCTCTCTGCATAGGTACAGAGGAAACATTCTGAAAACATTTCCAGAAAAAAATTGCTAGTTTAAAGGATCCAAATAAAACATTTTGAGGATGAAATAAAACATTTTCAAAACATTTTGGGGGAAACTGTGCAGAATTCCTTGAAGGGAAATGTTTTGTTTCCTTTATTAAAACATTTTATTTTGACTGTGCAGAAAGGACCAGTGTCTACCAGGTCACCATTGAACAAGAAACAATATTGAATTGCATCTACAGTTAAGCTATGGTTATAATCTATTTTGTATTGTGCATACTATTAACTGTTCTTTCATAATGATTCTAGTTGCCTATCTTACCCTAAATAATTCAGTAACATGTGAAGTGTCATGATGACAAACCCTCAGCCAATGGGTACACAGGACTGTCCATGCTCCCATTGGTTGAGGCGAATCCCCCTCCCGCCTTTCCCCCCACTCAGGAGCAAGCCAGCCGCAGAAGGCAAGGGCAGCAAGCCAGCCTCCATGCCAGCCTGGCAAAAAAAAACCCAACTCACTTCCCCCGCCCTCTCCCCCCTTCCAGACCAAAGTCTTCCCGTTTCACCCCTGCCCTCTCCTAACTTTCAGATGAACCCAAACTCAGCAAATTGCCCTCCCTACTGGCCGTGCAATGGCTCTCTCAATTCCCCTCCCCCCAAGCCACAGACCAAGCCAGGCCCATCTCTCTCCCACCAGCCCTGGCACCTGCCTCCCCATTCCCCCACCATCCTCCCCCCAACCTAAACAAAAAGGGGCATCCACCAGAACAATGGACAGCGGCACCCTCTCATAAGTTTGGCTTTGGTGGATGCTGGTGTGGGGGGTGGACTCCTGGGGGAAAGAAGGGAGGGGTGGCAGATCCTTGCCTGGCCATATGTTCTGTCCCTTTCTAGAGTCCATTTTATTTAATGTTAAAATGGGCTTTGCTGCTACTATATAATAAATTTGAAAAAAAGCCTTCTCTCAGGATCCTTTTTCCTCCTCTCTCTCTTTCTGAGAAGAACCTTAAAAGAGCCCTGCTGGATCAGACCAGGAGTCCCGCCATTGTAAGAACTGTCCATTTATTTTTACCGTTGCTTCCTGTCATTTAACCATTTTTAATCCATAAAAGAACTTGTCCTTTTATTCCAGAACCGCTAAGTTTACTCAGGAGTCTCTGGTGAGGGGCCTTGTCAAAGCCTTTCCAAAGTCCAAGTATAATGTCTGCAAGATCACCACTGGACGATAAACAATACAGAATTCCGTCTACACGCTTGTTTACTTTCTCAAGGTATTCCAGAAGGTGGGTGAGTCAAGACGTCCCCTTGCAGAGGCTATGCTGATTTCCCCACAGCTGTCTTTATTCCTTTATGTGCCTAATAATTCTCTCTTTGATTACAGTTTCTACAAATTTCCCTGGGATGAATGTTAGGCTAGCTGGCTTGCACCTTCTTCATTCCCCTCTGGAACCCTTTTTAAAAACTGGTGTAACATTTGTGACACTTTGATCTCTTGGGACAGTGGCTGAATTTAGTGATATGCTGCATGTACAGGTTAGTAGAGCTCTAACGTTGTTTCCCTATGAGATAGCTTCGATTAAATCCTCTCAAAACCCATATTTTAAATACAAAATCCATCTGTGAATTGCATCCATAAATGTATTAACATTTTAAGCCCAAACTATTAACTTCAGAACAGCTTAACCTGTACTTATGCCATTCAAATGTACCCCGCTTTATTGATTCAATTTGAAAAATCCCCAGGTTTGGCAGGAGGGGTATTAGCTTTATCACACAAGCTACCAGTCCAGATTTCCTCTTAACACCTGAATCATTGCAACGCCTTCCAAGAGGTCACCTGGAGATAGAGGAGGGCAAATCAAGCCTGAGAAAGAGATAATAGAGCCAGTTTTGCTAGCAAAGGCAAACCTTTTCATTCTGAAATCCTGTGATTGTATTATCTCTGATCACCGAGCTTCGTGAATGAAGCACTCTTTTCCAGCGCGGCAGGTCTGCATTTTCTCCTTAAACTGACTTCTATTTCTGTATCTTCTAACAGCTTCTGTAAATAGCCATTCTGCGTAAAAACGAGGAGTTTTTAACTGAGCAATGTGTAACTCCGTGACCCCCGTCGAAGTCAACGGGAAAGTAATCACTAACTCTAACGGAGCATTTTTAGATTAGCAGATTTAACATTTCATCCCCCAAAGATCCAAATATCCTAAGCCTGCTGTTGTTGAAAATCACAGTACTGTGGTTTGTCTGAGAAAAGACAGAATTTTGTGTATCAAGTTATACAGCTGTTATAGAAAACCATCGATATGAATAGAAAAGCAGCAGAGGATGAAAGGGGTGCTTAACTTCTGTCCCCAGGTTTTTTTCCCAGACAGAATTGCCTCCAAATAATTTCCCCAACTGATGTTAGAATCTGATGGGAGTCTTGAAAGTGAGTTTTATATGAAAGACACAGGGGGAAGGTTTTCTGTAGGGAATGAGAGCCACAGCGACCTGGGAGAAAGACAGGCATCTAAGCAAATGGTATGAGGAGATTCCCCGGAGGTCAGTCTCTTTACTCTGCTGAGGATTCAATCTGAAGATCTTCTGTGGAGGATTTCAATCATTGATGGAGCCAAATCCCAGAAGCAGAGGAATAAGTGACCTTTCCTTCCCTACGCATAACTGCTTCAGTCAGGCAAAGAGGGGCTCACTTGAAAATAACATCAGAAGTTCTGTATTAATTAAAATATTTAGTTTCTTGTATACCTGGAGATATTGCACCTTTTATCTTCACAGCACACAGGGTTACCAGCTCATGGTTTGGAAATTTTGGAAGACTTAGGGGTGGGTAGGTGGGATTTAGAGAGAAGTTCTCCGTGAGGAATAGTGTATTATAATCCACCTTCCAAAGTAGCTACTTTCTTTAGGGGAATTGATTGATCTTTGTATCCTAAAGTTCAGTTGTAGTTCAAGGATGCTGAGAACACTTAAGCACAAGAGGGAGGCCTTCAGCCTCTTTTCTCTGTTATCGTCCTGCGTGTGTGAATTGATCAGGTCACTGACATCAAAAACCATTCCTGATTTATAATTTATAATAATATCATAATTCCTGATTTATAATCGACACTTCCTTTCACTCCTTGCCTTCTGGAATTCTCTACATTAAAAAAAATGAGAGAAAGGGTTTTCCTTCCTTCCTTCCTTCCTTCCTTCCTTCCTTCCTTCCTTCCTTCCTTCCTTCCTTCCTTCCTTCCTTCCTTCCTTCCTTCCTTCCTTCCTTCCTTCCTTCACTGCAGCTGAGAAAAGGAGCTCTAACTCATGAAAGCTCATATTGGAATAATCCTGGTGGACTCATTCCGCACATGCAGAATAATGCACTTTCAAACTGCTTTCAGTGCTCTTTGAAGCTGTGCGGAATAGCAAAATCCACTTGCAAACCGTTGTGAAAGTGGTTTGAAAACGCATTATTTTGCGTGTGCGGAAGGGGCCGTGGATTCTGCACAGCGTATTTATAACAAGTTGTCGTAGTTACAAATGAACCCGTTTTCCTTTTGTTCCATTCGCATGTGTGCAGTTTATGCATTCAGAAAGCGATTTGAACCCATAAAAACAATTCAGGGGTTTTTTTTCATGTGAAAATGCTTCTGGGTGTGGCCCACCCACCCTGGAGGAAAGGGTTGGGAGGGAGAAGGGAAATGCTGTTCTTTTAAAGAAAAACTTTTCACAACACAAGCATAGCTGCAAAGGCATACAGAAATGAACCCTCGCAGCCATGCCGATTTTCCCACAATCCACTTGGCTTGGCATGTTCCACACAAACATTTTTTTAAAAAAGAGAAAAGGGGACTTACTTGCAATGACCCAACAATAACGAATGTGTCGCTGTAGATCTATGAGAGAAATAGCGGACGTAATCGCTGGCTCAGGGAGAAAGTGTACTTGGGGGAATTGTGAAATGGTGGGTGGGCAGAATCTTCCCGACATGGCAGACAGCAGCAGGCATGAAAGTAAAAGGATGGGGGGGGGGGAAGGGAGGTGGGATCGGCTGGCAAGCAGGAAAGATAAAGCATCTCTTGCCTTTTGTGTTTGCGTGGGAATGACTTTTTGAAAAACCCCGGTTGAGAGGAATATAACGGGCTGAAGTCATGTTGGGGAAGAGACCTGTGTGAAGTTCTTCCTCCAAACACTATTTATAATGTCCTAAAGATGTTATATTTGAGCTATGCCGAATCCACTACTCTTAGTCTTTAAGGTACTGCTGGATTTCCAGAGTCTACAGAGTAGCAGAGTGCTGGACTAGATGGACTCTGGTCTGATCCAGCTGGCTTGTTCTTATGTTCTTATGTTCTTATTGTTAAAAGGTTTCTTACTAATGTTGGAAACAAGTCTCTAGGTACAGTGCATTTATTATGTTTGAGACTTGGATGGGGTTGGGGGTCAGGTCTTGCTTAGTTAAATTCTAGCTGCACATACATAGTTTGGGAACACTGCTATAACTGATTGATGACTGTGCCCTTACTGCGAAACACAAAAGTCCAAGAAATACATTTGGCTGTTTTGTGATGCTGGACAAGAGCCGCTGCTGAAGCCAACCCCAATATTTATTTATTTAACAGCTTGCTTTTCTTGTTAAGACTCAGGGACAATCTATATATATAAAAATGGAACCATGCGTTTGTTGCTTCGAGAATAACCCCGCACCTGCTGGCCCAAACGCTCTGAAAATTTCACAGACACTTACTCATTCCCCCGACTGTGTTCTTACAAACCTCCTGCTGTCAGACAACACACCTGAGCCAGGTAAACCATTTTTTTCCTGGCGCACCAGGCCATGAAGCTGCCTGTGTGTAACTGTCACCCTTAGAATGTTCGTGCCCTTAGAACGTTCGCTCAGATAGCCAGATATGAGTAGTGAAAACAGTACATAGGCAATAACTCGAGTGGACATGAAACACATAAACATGTTGCTGTGTGAAATGTCAGGTGGGGTTCCCCCCGCTCACATGCAGGTATCTTTCACTCTCTGTGCCTCACCCACTACTACCACACAACACACCTACTCTCATACACATTCAGCAGAGGGAGAGGGAAGGGACAGGGGAGGCATGCAAGGGAGGGGAGGGAGTGGGCCCAGCATCTGGATATGACCCACCCACCCTAACAGAGGGAGATGAAAGGGAGGGAGGGGGAGGGGTGGCATACAAGGGAGGCATTCAAAGGAAAAGAAGTTAGGGAGGGGAGAGAGTGAGGGGTGGCAAGCAAGGGAGTATACTACCACACAACACACCTACTCTCATACACATTCAGCAGAAGGAGAGGGAAGGGACAGGGGAGGCATGCAAGGGAGGGGAGGGAGGGGGCCCAGCATCTGGATATGGCCCACTCACTCTAGCAAAGGGAAAGGGGCGGGAAGTAGGGGGAGGGGTGCCATGCAAGGGAAGAGAAGTGAGGGAGGATGTGGTCACACACATTAATAACATCGCACAGTATCAGCCTGCGCGTTTCCATGAGCACGTACTGCTGGCCTTTGCAATTGATTTGCTGCTATTGTTCCTTTCCCATTTCACCACAATAAGCCACAGCAACGCGTGGCCGGGCCCCGCTAGTTACAACTAAAAACAATATCATTAAGAACAGTTTAATATGTATAACCAATGAAATTAGAGCACGTTGTCCTAGAAACACAGTAAACGTTGAATTATAGGATTGGCAAACAATGCAGTGAAACATTATATTACATACAATAAACAATGTAATAAAGTTGGATTACAGCATTAGAGAATGATGCAATAAAGATAGCGTAAGATCTGCAATGAAGACGGCCTTAAATTCCACAAACATTAACTACAACGTTATGCCCTTTATTAAAAAAAAAATTCTCTCCTGAACAATTCGGTTTTATATTCTGCAGAGCTCTAGGCCCTTTCTGACCTGGTGTGGCATTGGTGATATAGTAATTAGTGTGACTGCCTTCCAAGCAGTTGGCCTGGGTTCAATTTCTAGATATTGCAGGGGGTTTGGGGCAGGGACCATGGCTCAGTGGTAGAGCATCTGCTTGGCATGCAGAAGGTTGCAGGTTCAATTCCCAGCATCTCCAGTTAGAAAGAATTGGTAGAAGGTGATAGGAAAGACCTCTCCCTGTGACCCTGGAGACCTGAGACCAGTCTCAGTCGGCAACACTGATTTTGATAGACCAGTGGGCTGACTCGCTGTTATGCCTGAGTGTTGTCAGGCAGTCTGTTCCTCCAGGTGGGAGACACAATGACGAATGCTCAGGTATGGGCAGCTGTTGATTTTACCCATTTGCAGGGTGGCCTGTTCAGCAAGCTTTGCTCAGGTGAGTGGGGTACATCAGCAGAGGTGATCCTAATCTGTGGAGGACCTTCTACGTGATAATCCCTACACTGAATGAAACCTGGTAAGTAACAGGCAGCCAGTGAAACAATATCATCACGTGCACAACCTGGAACCGTCTCTTTCTCCTTCGAACACAATATCTTATCACTTGTTATGTCTTATGCTGTGAACTGCCAAGAGCTTGGAGAAATCAGTAAATCTGCTGTGTGATTGGTTTCCTTCCCCCCGCCCCCCATTATTTCTGAAATAAGGGGGAAAAAATTGAGTAGTGATAATGCCCCTGCAGGCATTTCTTGTATTTAATGTATTGTACAATGCTGGGATTCTGTGGCATTCCCCTACAAAACAGCACCTGGGGCAAGTCCCAAACACCGTGCCCAGCCTGCTACCAAACCCCCTGCATGGTGTAGTGGTTAAGAGCACGTGGATTCTAATCTGGAGAACCGGGTTTGATCAGTGGTGGGATTCAAATAATTTAACAACTGGTTGTTTACAAGCACCATTTTAACAACCGGTTCTGCTGAAGTGGTGCGAATCTGCTGATTCCCCACTCCTAAATTCCTGCTGGGTGACCTTGGGCTAGTCACAGTTCTCTCCAAACTCTCTCAGCCCCACCTGCCTCGGCTACAAGGTGTCTAAGCCAAGGGAGAGAAAGGGAAAGGAGCTTGTAAGTCATCTTGAGCCTCTTTACAAGAGAGAAAGGCGGGATGTAAATCCAAACTTCTCATCCTCTCCGCCACCATCACACTGCCATGCCTACAACCACCACCACCACAAATCTTCTCCAAGTGGCGCTGGCCAGAAATACTCTGGGGGCAGGGTTAACCAGGGCACTACTTGGAGGAAAAGGTTTGGTGGGGGGATTGGTGGGCATGGTGGCACAGCAGTGGCAGGGGAATTCAGCAGCAGGAGGGTTGCAGGGGGAGTTTGATCATAGGGTGGGAGTTTGGCCAATGGCTGGTCTCAGGGGGAAGAGGGGATGGGAGGCAAAATGAACCCCCAGGTGACCCAGGTGAATGGCACCGGGATCATTTGGCCCCTCTGGCCCCTCTAGGGCTGCCAGTACTGGGATTATTCTTCAGATAGTGGCATCTAGGGTTGCTCATGGGATCATCCCTGCCAGCATGGCCAATTGGCCATTCTGGCAGGGGCTGATGGGAATTGTAGTCCATGAACATCTGGAGTGCCATAGGTTCGCCGCCACGGTTCTAGGAGAACCCACTTATAATAATTAGCGGTTCACCTGAATTAGCTAAGCCGCCTTTGTAAATTTGTTTAGACTAGAGTGGGCCATAGAAGGTTTTCAGTGGCTCAAGTTGAAATGACAAAGAACACAGGACCCCAAAGAATCTGAAGAGTTCTTGTTCAGCACTTTTCCTAACACACTTTATTGAAGGTAAAGCCAGAAAAAATATTTCATGTTCTATGTTACAAGTGTTGCTCATGTTTGTACAGATGGGAATTGTCGGTATCAAAGAATATAGTAGATCCTTTGGTTGAATTTTGTTCAAAGTATGTGTACCAACTTTTCTGGATTTTTGTCTTAATCTTTTAATAAAGGGGGAAAAAATAAAAAACAACCCAGAAAGACAAAAATGCACCACACAAAAAAAACAAAAAGGGGCACAAGACTATTGATCTGATGGGATCAAATAATGATTGAGGAGGAAAAATTCACAAAAAGAGGGAGAAAAATAACACCAAAGAAGCATCAGATGAAATTGCACACAAGGATGACACAAGGACAAGGAAAAAGCAGAAGTTGAAGGCTAAATTATCCAGCTGTGTGAGACAGAAACCCCCAAGGGTTGCGATATTGCAGTCTTTGCAAAGAATGCATTCATGCTGGCCCTTTCCCCACTTACCGTTTGCGGCGCGCTAATCTCAGCGCGAGTCATTTCTGGCCCGGGGTCATGTTCCCCACTGTCCCACACTCTGCGCGGGGTCATTGAAAGGTGCCGTTTTTTCAGCGCCAGAAATGATGCGCGCTGAGGGGATGCGAGAGCGGCAGAGTCGGGGCGGCTGCGTTGTCGCTGCCCGGATTCGTGGGGAGTGCCGCTGGACTCGCTATTTGGGGAGAGTAGCACGCAGCAAACGGTGAGTGGGGAAAGGGCCCCAGTTGTTCTTCTCTGAAGTGAAGTACTTCACAGACTGGTGTGGTTGATTTGTCCACAATTTTAAAATGAGTAACGTTATGAATGATTTCACCTGATTGCAGCTGGTGGCAGTCAGCCTATCATCTGGCTTGGTAGACCCTGTTGGTGCATGCTCATAACTGACTCCATTGCTAGAGTTGTGGGGTCCTTAGGGGTTGTTAAAATCAGCCACGTTCGGAGTATCTGTGCTAATTCTGTGATGGTGCAGTTGGTGACGTGACTCACTCGGCCTCTCGACTTCTTTCCATCTGGTTGCATTAGTTGGGGAGGTGAGACAGCGAGCCCCCCCATAGAAGCTCGTCGTGAACCAAGCTGTCATGTGACTCTTTCTCTCCTAGATGGGTCTCCTGCAGAGCTGGGTCCATCTGTTCATTCTGGAACAGTTTTATAAACTAGAACAGAGTTTATGCCTTCATCTGATAATTTCCCCTACTCTTCTGTTTTATCCCCTTTTCTTTTGTGTTGTGTGCATTATTTGATAAGCTGCTGTTTTAAATTGGAAATTTCAAATTCTGTGGAGAAAAAGCCTTCCGCCCAAGAATTTTCCCTGATATTTCAGTTGTTGGAACTGCTCTCTGTCCATGGACAGAAGCCCTGTTGCAGAATGATAGCTGGCAGAAGAGAAAGGGGTTGTACCTGTCCCGCTCCCAACACAGACCACTCAAGCTCTCTGTTGTGCTGATGGTTTATTGCCTCACCTGTAGCCATAAAGCTGGGAAGACTAAAATAATAGAAGGAAACTTCTTTGTTTAAAATAGGAAGAGACTACCCCAAGTGAGGTGGGAGGCACTTGGAAAATGTCAGTAGGTGGGGAGGGGGAAAGAGCTCCATGTCAAGCTTTGCCTACCCAGTGCAGCATGGAGTTTACCATTTCCTACTACCCCAAGTCCATGAGGGCTTCGGAAATGGCTCCCAAGTCCATGAGGGCTTGGGAAATGCCAGAGGAGACAGGGAGGGGAGATTTAAAGAGCCAAAAAAGCTATAGGCTTTTCAAATAAACCTGGATTTTTTTTGTTGGTAAATGAACCCCCCCCCAACCCCCCACCCGGCACAATATGGCTTTTTTTCAGGGTTTTCTATTACTTGGGTTTAGTGAATTCCCAAGCCTAGTGTGTAACCTTGCAGTGGGAGAAAAATGGCAGCAGTTGAATGCCCATGACTCCCTAACTGGCCAGGGCATTAATGACTTCTTGCCTTATGGAACTTTATTCTCCACTCCATTAAAGGGGAGGGGTTAACCTCTCCCTGCCCCCCCTTTCAAGCTTATGCAGGGAAATCATTCTGCTACAAATGAATGCATGAAGCTGCCAAATACTGAATTAGACCCAAGATCAATATTGGTTGATTCCCCACTGAGGATTAGATGTGTGCTCGTCACACAAAATATCCAGGTTTCCAGCAGAACTCTCCACTGCACCAGCGCCGAACACGCTTTCATCCCGTTTCTGGTGCCCCCCCCCCCCAAGCATGTGTTATTTTAGAACCTGCAAGAAAGTAAACCTTTTCAAAAGATGCGTGGGCAATCTGGAGCAGTGGGGAAGTTGGGGGGGGTGTGAATCCGGATTTGTTTTTCCCGCTGCTGGTAGTGATGTGGAGCCTCCCATCCAATGAGAACTCAGAATCACGCACAGCCTTTTTAAAATTTCATGCACTAGAGATCCATGTGGATATGAAGCAAACAGGTTTGTATCTACATTCATTTTTTTGGTGGGGAATCGACCATTGTCTGCTCAAAATGGCAGCATGGTTTCTGGATCTCTAGCAGGTGATTTCTCCTCACCCACCACTTGCTCTTTTCAACTGGACATGCCAAAGATTCAAAATGGCGCCCTTTGTGTGCCATACAGATGCTCTATCACTGAGCCATGGCTCAGTTCTGATGTAAAGCAGTTTGTGGAAAAAGTGTGTGTGTGTGTTTGAGTAAATGAGAGGCGGGAGAGAGAGACTTGGTTTGTGAAACTTTAAAAAAAAGGTTTAGGTGAATATCAGTTTTATTTTATTTTTTTATTATTACATTTTTATACCGCCCTCCCCCGGTTTCTATATTTCCCAGTGAAAAAGGGGCTGTCAAAATGTAATTTGTAAGCATGATGTAGTCATCTGTAAGGTATAGGTAAATGTAGTTTTTGTTTTGTTCACACACACAGTTCGCACACACACATATTAAAATTTGGCAATTTAGGAGAGTGGTCAAAGGCTATTGTGCGCAAAAAAAGCCCATTAGTCAGTGTGTGTGCCAGGATCATAATTACTCAAAGCCTTTTATCTATTCAAGCTAATATACTTCATTTATGATAGAGACTCCATTTCTTGATAGAAGACAGTAAATATAATTTCCTAATGTAGGAGGGAAAGAGATTACGGTAGGCCCTGCGTCCTGCCTTCGTTGTTGCAAGATGGAGAAGTGTGCATGTGAGTGGACATGTGAAAAGAAGCAGGAAGGAAGGAAATTTTCCCTGAGAGGAGCAATCTACATCTCACAGGGACAGTGCCAGAGCAGTAGAGAAAGGATTCCAAGTGCCTTGACCCTTCTGTCTCTCTTACTCTTTAGTCAAGTCCTCCTCTGAAGTCTGAGATTAAGAGACAGTGCCGAGTCCCTCACTTCCAACCATTTTACATTTGTGAGAGAGTGACAGGAAATGTGTGCTCCATTTACAAAACTCTAAGACTGACACATTCCGACTTGACATTCTACTGTTAGATATCTTAAATCTACTTTCCTCATCTGATGACAAATACCCAGCAAATTTCGATTCCTCTTTTGCTACAATCAGGTCCGTAAATTGTAGCAGTATCCTAAAGGTGATTTGGCATCTGGAAAACTGTACGTCTTCATGTAGGGAACTTTTCTTGGGGAGCTTAGAAGCTTATTCATCTCTCTCACTGTTATGTGTTCTTGAGACAGGGGTTAAAAACATTCATCTTGCTCCAATCCATTCCTAAAGAAATCGGGCAAACAGCTTAGCTTACTGTGCTCCGCGGAGAATTAAATAAGGGAATCATAAGCACTCCGTATGTTTGCATGCCTGACTCATGCTCTGATGTCAACAATCAATTCACCTCTATTAAAAGACTCTCCTGGGGGTGGAAGAATACAGAGCTCAAAAATGGCATCCTTTCTGGTGTTGTACGTCTTTGTGGGATGACAAACAGAACTGGAACTGACAACACAAAACACAGCCTGGTGAGCTAAAATGAGCCCTATTTCCTTTGCTTTTCTGCATCAAAACCAAGGGGAAAAAATTACAGTTCTTCTTTTTAAAATTTGAAGTGAACAATGGGGCCTCTGACTTTACTAGAACAATTTCTGGGGAGGTGAACAATTCTTACTGGTGTCAATAGGATTGAAGTGTTTTTCGTTGCATTGGGTCCCAATGTGGTTGCCAGTTTTGGCTTGGAAAGTGCCTGGAGATTGGGAGCAGTCCCTGGAAAGGGTGCAGATTGGGAAGGGGAGGAACCTCAGCAAAGTTTAATGCCATGAAGTCCACCCTCCACACCTGCCATTCTGTCCAGGAGAACAAGGGTTATCAGTTACATGTGGTAACTGGCAGGGAAGGGGCAGGTCTTACTAGGCTTAAAAAGAGGCTTAGACCTCAATGCCATAGCGCGATGACATCACTCCTGGAAGTGACATCATCATGTTGCCAATGTTATATGTGTTGTGCCAAAGAAAATAAAACAATAATAGATTCAAAGCTTTTTTATTCAATAAGTTATTGAATAACATTTCCTTCTATCTTTGCTTGTTCCAAACCACCAGTTCCTCCCTCCTGACACCAACAATGAGGGGGACGCTCTGATAGTTGGGCAAAAACTCTATGGCAGAATCTATTTTTACCATAGAGCTTTGCCCAAATACCAGAGAATCTCCTTACTTCTGGAAGTGATGTCATTGTGCCTACGCCTCATTTTAAGCCTGGTAAGACTGCTTGGTACCACCGTGTGTCTGGGGGGTGGGGAAGGAATGGGAGAACCCCCCCCCCCACAATCCTAAAGAGATGAGCTGTAATTCCAGGAGAACTCCGGGCTTCACTTGGAGATTGGCAATCCTAATTCCCAATCCTAATTGACTCAGCACCACATTGCTTACATATGACTTGAAGAATAAACTAGAGGCTATATCTAGAAGAGTATTCCACAAGTCCTTTCTTTAAAAAAACATGACCAGGGTGTTTGGAATCCAATGTAGAAATATCACTTTATGGGTTAATTTGGAATTGGCACAAATACTTCATCGCCATCTGAATTTTTTGAATTTTTATAATTTATATAGGGTTTTAACTAGGGCCCCTTCCGCACACGCAAAATAATGCGTTTTCAAACCACTTTCACAACTGTTTGCAAGTGGATTTTGCCATTCTGCACAGCTTCAAAGAGCACTGAAAGCAGTTTGAAAGTGCATTATTCTGCATGTGCGGAATGAGCCTTTGATTGTGAAATGGATTTTAACTGTTTTATATAATTGATGGACACCACCCTGAGCCCTTCAGGGAAGGGCGGTATAGAAGTTTAATGGAATAAATAAATAAATACATACATACATACATACATACATACATACATACATACATACATACATACATACATACATACATACATACATACATACATACATACATACATAATAGTGAGGAAAGGGTTAGACCAACCATCCCTGTTCCTTCTGTTTGGCCATTCTGTTTTAAAGCCTTTTTTAAAACTACCAAATCGCTGTGAAATACATTGGAACAAAACATATTATGTGTTCCAAACTATCACGTGCCTCATTCTAAGCCGACCACCAAAATGTCACACTTCTGTAATATCCCAGGACAAAACTCATGTAGAAGGGGAAAGTAGTGCAGGTCGGAGAAGCTCTCCCAAAACCCTTTGTGGAAAAACATGGGGGCATCAAAAATACCCCTCCCAATACTCACATTTCCCAACCCTTCCCTTTAAGCAACATAATTGATTCCAACATGTGGCTTTGAGACCACTAGATGTTAGCAGAGTTGATGTTTTTCTTTGTTCAAAAAGAAATGTGCTGGAGGTATTTTGCAGCTGAAGAGAATAAAAGGCCCTTTTATTTAGGAGAGTTACACTATTACATAGCTAGAAAGTTAAAGTGTTCTGACTTCACACATGGCAGGAAGTAAGCAAGAGGAGGTAAGCACTCTGGGACAAACAAAGCAGCAGCTCAGCATGCTGAAAATGGCAGAAAAATCCCTCGCTAACTGGCTGCACTTATCTACTGCCCCTTGAAGAGCTGAGTTCATTTGCCACTGTACAGTTTTAACACTGGGGAATATTCTGAGAAGGCAAGGCCAGCGCACACATATTAGTCTTGATCTAGCCTGTGGGGATTTTTGCTGGTTGAATGCATGAAACTAACCAAAGCAAAATATGAATAATAAAATACAAAGCACCAGGACTGGTTCAAGGTATTTTTTGCTTCCTAAGCTAAGTAGATCCACCACCTCCTGAGCCCTCACCAAATGTTGAATTGAAGTCATTGGGCCTTTCCCCACTTACCTTAAGCCCCGTGCTACTTGAGGAGAGTAGCGCGGGGTCCCCCAGCACTCCCCACGACAGGGCCGGCGACAGTGCAGCCACCCCGACGCTGCCACTGTCGCGCCCCCTCAGCGCGCAGCATCCCAGGCGCTTTTCTTAACAGCGCCTTTTGAGGACCCCGCGCAGAGCGCGGAGTCATGGGGACGCCCGGGTGCGCGCTTGGGATGCCGCGCGCTGAGAGCAGCGCACGGCATAGGGGGGATCCAAGAGAGTGGGGAAGGCCATTGATAAGAATTGAAGTCATTGATAAGAATGCTGAATTGAAGTCTGATAAGAATAGGAAGTTGCCGGGATATCTTCTTTAGAGGGTTACCAATTCAGCACTTGCAAATCGCAGGAGTTTTTTCAGGGGGAAGAATCATTGGAAAACCAATGCCATGTGAGTCATGTTGACATTTCTGGAGAAAGTGTGCTGTGTTGACACTTTCCCCAGATATTCTAGCGATTCCCCAGATTTCTATAGTGAATTCTATAAAGATCTGGTGAATTTGTAGAATCTCATGGAGTGGTTGTGTCATCATTTCTGAGTCCCCCCCCCCCCATTTTCTTTCTATTTCCCAGAGGTGAGAAACAGAAGAAACAAAGGTAAAAGTGGAGACATGACTGCTACCACCTGGAAAGCGGCTACCTTACTTCATTAGGATTTCAAATTTTGCTGCCATTGAGAAGTCTTTCTAAGGGCAAAATTTGTCCAAGTGTCTTTCATGTTTCTTCTCTGAATTTCCTTTGACCTAATGCTATTCATCTGAAATGAAGCAAGTTCAGAAGTGTTACATTGTGATAAAAAATGCCCTTTGAAAAATACATATTTCATGCCTAAGTCACACTGCCACTTTTTATTAATCTATATGTTGCTTCTGCATTCATTTATTTTTCACTAAGTTAGCTTTTCCACCTTTGAGATGTTTTTAGAGAAAGGTATGCTCGAGAGAGTAGAAACAAAGATACTATATTATACTTCTCTAATCAAAGATAATATTAGTACAAACCTAATCAAAGACAATATTAGTACAAACCAATGCATTTGTTGGAATCAGTTATAATGTCAGAACATGTCCTGTTTTGTTCACATATGTTGAATTTTGAATCCATTCTGTTACTGATTTCCAGCACATATTCCCAAAGTCCTGATTCACAGTCATTATCTCAGTTTAAAGTCAGAGAATTCAGCTCTTGATACAACATTGCAATTACATTTCAAAGAATATTAAAATAAGATTGCACAGGAGGTAATGTTTTATGATGGTACTAGGGCTGTAATTCAAAATGCCTAGAATTGTTTTAGGCAGTTTTGTTTTCATAATCTTCTAAAAGCATTGTTTCCTAAAAGTTGTGATGGTTTCCTCATGGGCCTGAGACCAAACTGTAGAATTTTCCCTGTTACAGTTGCCTGACAAACTCACTAGCCCAGGATTTCTAGCAGGATTTTAAAAGGTTTGAGGGAAAGCACACCCAAGCCCACTGAGGCATCATGAAGTAAATTGACAGGGACAAAATGGTGGGCTTTTAAACGTGACCAAGAAGAAAGATTATTCAGAAACAAACACCCACTCACAAATGGAGGCTTGGTGTTCTCCTCAAATTACAATTGATATCCAAGCTACAGAGGTCCGTTCCCTTGATGAATATGGGGGCTTTGATGGCACACTCCATGGTACATCACAGCTTCTTCTTTTTTAAAAAAAATAGTATTATAGTAAAATCAAACATAATCTTGTGAAACTCACATATAGCTACTATTCATCTAGTTTTTCAACATTATTACATTCTAGTTCAGATTTTGAACCATCTGATAATTAATATGAAGTTCAATAATTTTTCATCTACATCGCTCTTAATGTCTTTAGTTACCCAGATCATAGTTTATGAGATTATTCAGTTTATTGTTCACTGATGTATCTAATCTGAGAAAACATGCCATCTCCTCTGGCACTCTGTAGAGGGCCAACTATATTGGAATTTGGTTAAATATGGATCAGCCCAGCTCTGTGTTTGAGTGCAGTAAAGAGGCTCTTCCAAACAAACATATGCAAAAAAAGAAAACTTACATTTATTTCAAGTAACTTTAGATCACAAGCATTGTTCCAGGTGAAAAGTAGATAGATAGAAACCTTAGTCTAAAGAGATAACTTTCCCTGTCACAAATAAGCATTCTGACATGCCATCACGTATGTGCAACTGTGATTTGCTTCTGTGGCAAAGCCCCAGAGGAGCAGGTACAGAGGTGGGATCCAGCAGGTTCTCACAGGTTCCCGAGAGTAGGTTACTAATTATTTGTGTGTGCCGAGTGGGGGTTACTAATTGGTGATTTTGCCACGTGATTTTTGCCTTAGTTACGCCCCTCCTCTCAGCAGTAGCACGCAGAACTTGAAGCAGTCTAGCAGGAGGTGCACCGGCGTGCGTGGCAGCCTGCGCCTGTGTGCATTCGTTTCCCGCCCAAGGACTGGCGCAGCGGCTGCGTCCTTGCCATAGCCCCACCCAGGAATGCCCTGCCCCCAGAATGCCCCACCCAGCCCCATTGGCACTATGCCACAGTTTGAATCCCACCACCATGGGAACCTGTTACTAAAAATTTTGGATCCCACCACTGCCACTTCCCCACAGTGGAGGCACAGACCAAGGCGGTGGTGGCGAGCGTAGATGGTCTCCCTGACCCCTTGGCTATCGTGAGCCTCAGCGCTTTTGGCGGTGGGGCGGCGGGGGCTGAATCCCTGGTGCTGCTTAGCTCATTGAACCTCCTTCAGCCGAGCTTCTGCATCTCTGGCCAGGCAGATCCATCCCATAAGGGTGTCGGGGTCCCCCTGGGAGAGCCTCTTCTCAGGAAAACAAAAGTGTTTTGGTCAGCTCTGTGGAGCTCCCTTCCCTCCCGGGCCTCTTTGATGGGTGCCAGGCTCCAGCCTGACACATTCACATCCTACCCATGCACAGAACTGTAGCTGTCCCTCTTGAAAAAGAAAACGTGCTTTGTTTTAAAGTTCTCAAGCCACATTGCAAAATCTAGTGGTTAACTGCATGGCATCTCATGAGCACAGACAGACTACCCTGAATCCAAACTCTCCCTAGGTAATTACTTCAAACCCTGAAATGTGTGTAACCAGGCTCACAAACTGATGGCGTTAGAGACTGTTCCTGCTGTGACAGAAGGAAAGGATCAAAATAATAAGAAAAGAAAACTGGTTTCTAAGGCAGGTGTGTGGAATGCAGAGTCATCCCCCCCCCCTCCTTCACTCAAGTGGTGGGGATCCCCTGAAAAAGCTCAGCGGCTGCTGGGAACACAAACCCTAACACCTGTTTGCCAAACATCACTGTGTGCCAAACGTTGCTTGGCTCAGCTAAGCCGTCTGCCAAACAGGCAACCTGCCAGTTGTTTGACTTTGGATGAAGCTAATGGACAGTCCAGGGGGTGACTCCAGAGCAATGCATTTTTCCTCAATGTTTTTGTTTGATTTAAAACCACCGCCATGTGTGTGTGAGAGAGAGAGAGTCTTGCCAGACGATCCCAGCTCAGTACATCAAGGAAGGATGAGCCAGACCAATTGCCTCAGAAACAGGAAGATGAACTCCATGAATAGTTTCATACCTTTCAGACTCCCAGCAAAAAGTGGTTACAAGGACAAGGCTACACCAGAGGGGGAGAATGTTTCTGGCAACACCCCCTTCTCCATATCAGCTCAGCTCCGATGAAAACAATATCCACTATTGGGCTTCCAAAAATCAAGCAGAACCCATCCTGGTTCAAATGTTCATGCAGCCATCTGGCTCTGTTTCGCTTCTTTCAGTCAGCACACCAAAACGGACGGACGGTCGGTCGGTCGGTCGGTCGGTCGGTCGGTCGGTCGGTCGGTCGGTCGGTCGGTCGGTATGTATGTATGTATGTATGTATGTATGTATGTATGTATGTATGTATGTATGTATTTATTTATTTATTTATTTATTTATTTATTTATTTGATAGGTATACCGCCCCATCCCCAGAGGGCTCTGGGTGGTGTAAAACATAAAACAATATACATAAAATCATTAAAACATAGTTATCATAAAATGTCATTTAAAAGCAGCGAATATTTCCTAACCTAGGCATCCCACGAAAGCCAGTGCTTAACCATAAACCAAATCTCTCCCAGGAAAAGAGGAGAGAGGGGAGATGATAGAACCCAATGATATTAGGGACTCACATGGAACAAAGACCCATGTGGAACTGGGGGGGGCACACTCAGCGGCTGGTCTCTCCAAAGGCCCGGTGGAACAACTCAGTCTTACCGGCCCTGCGGAAATCACCCAAGTCCTGCAGGGCCCGGACAGCTGGAGGAAGAGTGTTCCACCAGGCCGAGGGTAAGGTGATCAACTCTGGATTAAGAAATACCTGGGGATGTGGGGGATGGACCTGGGAAGGGAAAGGGCCTCAGTGGGGTATCATGCCATTGAGTCCACTTTCCAAGCAGCCATTTTCTCTGCTCTGGATCTCTGTAACCAGTTGTAATCCCAGGAGGTCTCCAGCCACCTGTCAGGATGGTAGTCATGGGGGCTGGGCTACCATGGGGACTGTGGCTTTCAGCTGTGCAATGCTTTTGCTGCTCTGTCTTTTTCCACAGCTGTCTTGTCAGCTGATTGTAACCTTGGCAGTCTGGAGAACTGCTTCAGAGAAAGTTTCAATGTTGTGTTTCACACATGGGGGGGGATGCATTCTATATTACCACTGTTTTGAGAGCTTGAGCTTCAGAACAGGCTTTCATTTCTTTCCTGACACTTGCAATAAAGCTTTGAACTTTTATAGGTTTGACTGTTTCATTGTCAATGCAGGGGAGTCCAGACACTACCTGTCAGGGGGGGGGGGTGCCATCTAGGTGATTGAGATGCATTCCTGGAATCGGACAGCTGCTTGAAGTAACAAATTGCTGCTGCTAGAAAGATATATGTAATCAGCCTTCTATACATCCACTGCCAACTGTGCATTATTTCCTTGATCTTTACTTTATGGCTTCACACACTTGTAGACAACTAGGCTTCCCCTGACAATCCTGTCCCATGGGAACGGTGTTACACCTGTTATCTCATAGGGCAGGAAACCAGGTGACTGTCCCTCTTGCTATCTTTGGGCGCCTTAGCTCCAAAGACTGCTTTTCACAAACTCCTGGGAAAACGGGAGGGGGATTCACTATGGGGGATAAAGGGGACTGTGAGTGCCAGCTTTGCCAGAACTGGCTTTACCAGTGTGATGCTTCAATGCCTATTCAATAAAAGCTACTGATTGATACTTCAGAGTCTGTTTATTGACTTAAGGTTCCATGATCTAACACCACAACCTGGAGACTGGCAACCCAGCTGACTGGGAAGGCTTACTTACATCAGAAACGTTCAGTCTCCAATCTGAGGCATGGTGAAAAACAGCCGTATCCCAACTGAGGTAGGGAAGAAATACATAACTTCCTACTTGGCCCCAAGCAATCAGTTAGTATGAAGTAGACATGAGCACTGATATCTTTTATCGGTAAATTTCAGGTTTGGGGTTTTTTTGTTTGGCTTAAAGCCACAGTGATTAGTTTGTGTGTGTGAGAGAGAAAGAGCGAGAGAATGAGTGAGCGGGAGAGTGTTATCTTGGGATAACAGCCCTAAATATTGACAGCGTACAACGTTTAATGCCATTGAAATCTGCTTCTTTTTGCAGGAGGTGTGCAGAGGAACTTCAGCAGGGGAGAAGGGAAATAGAGTTAAACGAGTCTGTTTTTTTAGAATTACCAGCAGTCAAATCCAAGGAAGTAAAATGTTCTTCCCCTTTGATTTACATTTTCCATGAAATCCAGCCACTCAGCTCAGTTCAGGTGTAAGGAAAATTCCTATCTTGGACAACAGCAAAGATAGACAGAAGGAAGGGGGATGGGTTGGTGCACTGGAAGGTCATGCATCTTCACTCCCATCCAAAGCATTCTTAAAGGTCTGCACTATGGCCCTTTCCCCATTTACCGTTTGCTGTGCGCTACTCTCCCCAAGTAGCGCGTGGTCCAGCAGCGCTCCACACGAGTCCGGGCGGTGACAACGCAGCTGCCCTGACTCTGAGCTCTCACGTCCCCTCAGCGCACGTCATTTCTGACGCTGAAGAAACGGCACCTTCTGACTGCCCTGCGCAGAGCGCGGGGCAGTGGGGAACACGACCCCGCAGCGGAAATCGTAGAGCACGGGGCAGTGGGGAACAGGACCCCGCGGCGGAAATCGCTCATGCTGAGAGTAGCGCGCTGCAAACTGTAAGTGGGGAAAGGCCCCAAGTCTCCTGGATGCCAGTTAACATCCCAGAGACATACAACTTTTCTGAACCAAACCCCTCTTTTCCTGTGTTGAAGTGTTAATGTGGATATTATCACTCAAGATCTAGGAATGTGTGCCCAGACATTTAGAAAAGTTAGCATTTCTGTAGTTTAATGTTGTGTTGCTCTGCAGTACAACAGCTAGATATGAGTCCAGTAGCTTCTTAAAGCCCAGTAAGATTTGGGGGGTGTCTGACAAAGAAAACTTTGACTCTTGAAAGCTTATCCCCCAAGAATCTTGTTGGTCTCTAAAGTGCTACGAGACTCGAATCTTTCTGCCTATCCTTCTTGAAATTCCTCCCAGTGTTTTTCTTGGGAAGAGCATGCAATGATCATTTTGCCTTAAACGTTTCTTCAGAGAGGATTCATTGTCCTGTAAACTTTTTTGGATTGTGAAGACCCTAATGAGGAACTTTGCAAGAAAAGCTCTTTTAAAATGCTTTGAAATACCTCACTTCTTTCTGAGGAGGAATCCAATCTCACTGTAGGCCAACAGCTGTGGTGTCTTGGTCTGGGGCATTATTTGGAGGAATGTTATGGAATGCCACAACTGATCTAGGGTGGACTGAATTGCATTATTAGGCCCAGCTTAGGCCCCTCCCCTTCCCAGGCTGTACCCTCAAATCTTCAGGAATTTCTAAAGCTGGAACCCTACTTGATTGATTTGAGTTCATTCAACCCAGAGCATACAGGCATGAGCATTTAGAGAAATTCATACTGAATTACCATGGGGCCAACTGAAGGCAAATTGGTTCAGAAAATATTCTAGGACCCCTTGTGAATCAAGAAAAGAAAAGCAACTTGCCCAATCTCGTAAGATCTCAGAAGCTAAGCAGGGTCATCCTTGATCAGTATCTGGATGGGAGTCCACTAAAAAATATCAAGGTCATAACATGGAGATAGGCGATGGCAAACCACCTCTGAATATCTCTTGCCTTGAAAGCCACAAGACAGCTTTGACTTGATGGCAAAAACAAAACAACTTCATCTCTGTCCAGAGACAGAAAGTTTTCCAAAGAAAAAATTCTATGCCCAGGAAAGACAGGTGAGTGGGGCCACAAGGGATTTGTAGGACTTGTATTGGTGGGTCAATAGGATGTTAACAAGAAGTTTAGGCTGATTCCGCATGGGCCAAAAACAGCGGTGTGAAGATGGTGTGAAAATGGCGTAAACCCTTTTACACCCTTTTAAACCTCTATATCTCTCCCGGTCTATCACGAGTCTCCTTATCCAATACTTGGAGCAGTTTATCATCATTTATTGAGAACCTGGAAAACAATCACCCGCTTACAAAGATAATATTGACAGGAGACTTTAATGCCAGGGTTGGTGCGGAACTATCCACAACTTTGGCCCAGCTCAACCTTGAGGATGACTCTGTACAGCTTCTCCTATGTCCTGCCCGCCGGACTTCCAAAGATCCGCATGTGAACTCCGCTGGAATCCGGCTAATAAAATTTGCCATAAAATTTAATAAACTATGGTTAAATGGGCTTAAACACCATAGAAACGCAGATAGTTTTACCCTGGTTAATTCCATGGGTTCGAGTGTGATTGATTATATTTTAATGTCACCCCTTTTAAATCCTTTTACACCGTTTTCACACCGTTTTCACACCACTGTTCTTGGCCCATGCGGAATCTGCCTTAGAGTACAGCAGAGTTCTGCAGAATAAGCAAGCAGCTCGTTCACAAAACATTCTCAGAATCCAAAGTAAACTGCGTGCATTTGTTCATGGGTCCACCTTAGTTTCAACCTACCAACTATCACAGGAACATCTATCAGATGCAACCTATTGCTTCCTCTATATTGTTATTGCCTCTGGGCTTGTTTTCATCCTGAGAAAAAATCAATAAAAATGCAATAACTGTTTTACAAAGTGCATTTTTCTTATTTTGCTGCAAGTGTAATGCGATTTCACAAAAACCGGTTCCAATATATTATTCCCTGCCCAAGATAGAAATAATTATGTCGCACATTTTACAAAATAATTGTTTCGTTCAACACTGCTTAGCAGTGAAGATGACATTACAGGCCAGCCTCAAATCTAAAGATCAGTAACGGCCTACCATGCCCATTGGTGTGTTTTCTTCTGTGTTTCCTTGAAGTAATGTGTCATTTCCAGATGAATTGAGGGAGCATTTAATGCAAGCTAATTGAATTCTTTCAAAACATCCTTAATGGAGCCTTATCTTAATTTACCGAACAATAAATATTAAATTCTCGTTAGAAGATACGGTTCACATGGGACTGCCAGACACTGATTACCAAAGTATCAGTGGGCATTTGTTAAACAATGTCTTATGAATCTGGAAAAGTATTCCTCCAGTTGGCAGTACATTCTTATTTGTCATTGAAGAAGTGGAGATAACAGTAACACAGTGAGTCCTGGGTCATCATGAAACTGATTTCTTTCGTTGTACGTTTCAAATACTGTTGGATTACAGCATTGAAATGGCTGCCTGCTTATTACATTCACAGGCCAAACTCTTGTTTTGTTGAAAGGTATATAGATCATGGCACAAAATTCAAGACCACAAATAAATATAATCGAAAGCAGAACTAAGTGCTACAAAGAAGCGCAGGGCTGCTGCTGGAAATGGCGGGTATGTTTTGAGTTCCTCTCAACAGTGTCTTACATTTTGCATCTATACCATCTGCACTGGCTGCCGATTGAGTTCCGGATTATGGTTAAAGTGTTGGTTTTGACCTTCAAAGCCGATCGCGCTCTCGGACCTGCATACCTGAGGGACCGCCTCTCCCCATATTGCCCCGGTAGGCCCCTCCGCTCCTCGGAGAAGGACCTACTCGTGTTCCCTGGCCAAAAAATGATCAGGCTGGCCTCTACGAGGGGCAGGGTCTTTTCAGCCCCGGCCCCTACCTGGTGGAACAGGCTCCCTAGGGAGATCAGGGCCCTGCGGGGACTCTACAGATGTTTCTCCGCGAGAGGCTCTCGTAAGACAGACCTGTTCCTTGCTTGCATGCGTTTGGCACAGCCTTGGTTAAAAAATACATCTACCATGTCATCTGGCCTCCCGTGGGCACAAGGGGGGGGGAGGGGGGTAGCCAGACGCCATCCACATTTTTAAATGGGTTCTGTTTTTCTGTCATTAATATTTAAATTATGTTTTAATGTATGTTTTAACCTTGTTGTGAACCGCCCTGAGCCCTCAGGGGGAGGGTGGTATATTAAATAAATAGATAGATAGATAGATAGATAGATAGATAGATAGATAGATAGATAGATAGATAGATAGATAGATAGATAGATAGATAGATAGATAGATAGATAGGTAGATAGATAGATAGATAGATAGATAGATAGATAGATAGATAGATAGATAGATAGATAGATAGATAGATAGATAGATAGATAGATAGCTAGATAGATAGATAGATAGATAGATAGATAGATAGATAGATAGATAGATAGATAGATAGATAGATAGATAGATAGATAGATAGATAGATAGATAGATAGATTAGTATCACTAAACTGAGCACTTCCTCACCTTTTTGCTGAGGAACTCTAATGTGCCCCTTGGTGTATTAGTGGCCTCTCTGAGTTGCATTTTTCTGTTCATTGCTGTGCTCTTTCATAGCATTTAGTAAAGCCCTTGGAGGAGGTTTTTATGTTATCGCTGCTGGCTCACTTAAACAATGAATTAATTATCCACTTTTCTGGGAAAAGCACAGCACTGCTTCAATTCAGAGGCAGCAGCCGTGCAAACAGCGCCCCTGAAATGGTGTTTTTACCGTTTCAGGGGCGCTGTTTTTCGCCCATGCGCAATCTGCCTCAGTGTGGCTCAACAATCTAGTACACAATAATAAAAACAAAATTTATACACTTTCCCTTACTCTAAAATTTCTGTTTATTCCATAACCCAATTAGAGTTATTAAGTTTGACCTCACATTTTGCAGCTGGGTATACCTCTTGTGGCAGCCATATTGTGTCTAATTTCCCCTATCATTTTGTAGCTGGCCATTTTGTAGCTGGCCATCCCCTCTTGTGGTAGTCATTTCCAGAGGTGCCCGCAGACTCTGAAAGGTTGGTGGACCTCTGCCCCATAGATCCCAGCATAGAGAGTCCGAGAGACGGCTATGTTAGAAACCTGACCCTGGCATCTAGTTCATGTAGACGATCATGAAGTTACATCAAGGAATCAATAGAACTTTATTGGCATAACAAAACAGGGCATGAATGGATACAAATAGAGGACACAGGATTTAGATAACAATTATTTTTGCCATCTATAAATAGTGGCACAATCCAACATTCCAGATCGTTTACAAATGCAGTTTCATAACATGACAGAAATTTGGCAACTAATTCAATTATGGTACAAGAAGTATTATTCAATAGAAAGAAAATTTACTGTTGATCAGAAAGACCCTGTCAATTAACCATTAAGGGGGACATAATATATCCGTGGTGGCGAACCTTTGGCACTCCAGATGTTGTGGACTACAATTCCCATCAGCCCCTTCCAGCATGGCCAACTGGCCATGCTGGAAGGGGCTGATGGGAATTGTAGTCCATAACATCTGGAGTGCCAAAGGTTCGCCACCACTGTAATATATAATATAAAAATATAATATAATATATAAATATCCAATAATAAATAAATAAATAAATAATATGTGTCCTAATTGTATTGAAGAGGCAATATAGCTATATATGGCCAACAGAGTCAACACATTTTACATTGCATACACATAGTACAGTACAGTAAACCTTTATTAGGCATAAAACATACACATAGGCCCCTTCCGCACACGCAAAATAATGCGTTTTCAAACCACTTTCACAACTGTTTGCAAGTGGATTTTGCCATTCCGCACAGCTTCAAAGAGCACTGAAAGCAGTTTGAAAGTGCATTATTCTGCATGTGCGGAATGAGCCATATAGTCTCTCCTGATAGGAAATTTTAAAATGTCTCCCAGATATTACAGCCAAGGGAAGCACATTGCATCTTGCAAGTGAAAGTGGTCTACAATGGCTAGGAGAAATTAATTGGTAAAGATATTTAGCCCCACTACCTACATTAAGGGGGATACCAAGGAAAAGAGGGGATGCAGTTACACCTCCAGTTTGAAATGGTACAGGCCAACCCAGAAATATGTAGGCCTTCAACAGCTTCACAATAAGACAGCATCTGCCCCTCGGGTTTCCCATAAGTGTGCAGGAGGCTTCCTCAGTTTGTTCGAGGGATTTGCTGTTTTGAGAGGTGTGCCTCAGTTCACCTTGTCTGAAAAGGAATTCCGGATCACCTTCTGCTGGGAGCCGATCTCCCCGGCACCTTTCCAACAAAGCTTTTCATCCTTAGCCAGCATGCTGGACACATCTTGCAGTTGCCTTTTGTCTGCCTTCTTCTTCAGCTCAGTGGCTCTGTCTTGTATGCCAACAATCGGAGTCGGTTGCATTCATTACTATTTCATGTGTGTACTTTCAGAAAATAGCGCTAATGACAACCGCGGCTTGTCACTGGCCCTTTATTCTAACATATTTAGTCAACTGATAATATTCAACTCGGTTAAAAAAAAATTCCTGGAGCCAGAATCTTTCATTTTCTGTTCAAACAGATACTGGTTGCTCATACCTGAGGTTTTCAGATTCCAGATTATTAGTTATGCGTTGAAAAATCGTATTGTGTTATAGGCTGGTTTCGTGTCTGCGAATGAAGACTTTGATTGATTGGTTGGTTTGGTTATTCACGAATGTCTACATGTCATTAGTGCTAGATATATGGCATACTAAAAATTCTTGTTGTACACACAGGCATGATCTTGTAAGTCAGTAAAGATCTTCAACTGCAGAATCTGTTCAGCAATAACCAGGTCATATCCCGATTTGTTTCTGGGCGCAATTCAAGGTGCTGGTCTTGAACCTTCAAAGTCTGATCATTTGGGAACAACATACCTGAAGGACCACCCCCTCCCTTAGGAACCTGTCCAAGCACTGTAGTCATCTTCAGAGGCCCCGCTTCACACAACCCACCTTCTGAGATTAGGTGGGTGGCAACTCAGGAAAGGGCCTTCTCGGTCATGGCACCGAAGCTCTGGAATTGTCCTCTGTCTTTTTATGTTGCCATTTTCCACGTGGATACTTGTTTCTTTTGGCATTCCCTCAATGATTCCTCATTCCTAACCAATGTTTTTATGCTTTGTATGTATTTTACCTCCGTTTGGTATGTATTTTAACTCCCCTTTAAAGTTATTTTAATGATGTAAGCGTGGTTTTATGGGGAGAGGTTGATCTTAGTGGTTGTTAAAATGTAATTTTATCCTGTATCTTTTAGATAGTTAGCGGCCTTGGTGCCCCTTCTGAGGACAGAAAAGCAGGATACAGATTTTGTAGAATAAATAAATAACAAAGGGTCAGCCTCCCTGCCTGCTGCCTGCTGCTCTACAGCGCCACCAGAGTCCATGGCCAGAGGATGGCACTGCAAGGGCCAAGTGACAAGAAGAGCCAATGGAGTCTTGCGTTATGAAACTTTGGAATCTATCTTGGTTCCTCACTGCAAATAACTGAGTAACACTGATGTGACTACTCATCTGAATACCTGCCTGGCCAGAAGCTGCTGTCAGGATGTGTCAACCTCCCCCAGTAACCAGACTCCAAGGTCACCCAGCAGAAATGTAGGAGTGTGGAAATACTTCTGGTTCACTAGATAAAACTCCGTCACTCAGAGGAAAAGTGGGGAATCAAACTCAGTTCTCCAGATTAGAATCCACCTGCTCTTAGCCACTATACCAGGGGTGGGCAATTATTTTTTCCATGGGGCCATATAAGAAACAGAAAATATTGTGGAGGGCCGGGCCAATCCATCCCTCTCCAATCCCTTCATGGTGGCTGCTGGTAATGCCACCCTCGTTCTCAGTGGGGCGGCTACTCAAATTGAGCCCCCAGAGCGGGGTGGGGGTCTGTCCCTTCAAGTCTAGCCCTCCTCACCCCCTCTCCCGTGCAGGCCCGTAATCCTACGAACCCGGCCTGTCCCAGAAATCCCTCAGGCTCACTCTGCTTCTTCCGCCACCCAGTCTGTCGCCCTCTCTTCAGCACACAGCCTCCACCTCTCCTGCCCTTCCCTTTTATCCCCTGTGACGCATTACAAGCCAATCCGCAGCGGCTCCTGGGGCACGGCCCACCCTTCTGGCCTCCGTGCTCCAATCCCCGTCCTGCCTTTTAAGGCATGGGTAGGGCGCATTCTGGGGCAGGTGAGGCTTCCCCCGTCGGTGGGACTGGACCGGGAGAGTCCGGGGGCGGGGCGTGGGTGGGGCATCCCCATCGGCCGAGGCTGCTGGCATCTTCTTCCCCAGGGCCAGTCAGGGTCATCCAGCGGGCCACATGTGGCCCGCGGGCCGTATAATGCCCAGGTCTCCACTATACCATGCTGGTACTGCAAACAGAATACAAGCAAGTTCTTGCTGTAACTGAGTTCCACCATAAAACTACTGATTAATATCCCTTCTCCAAGCACCCCTCCAGCCCCTCCCTCGGCGTCCCGGCAGGGTGAAACCCCTAGAAGTGTTCTCAAGCTGTGCGGAGCCTCAAGGCAAAAGGGGACGACGAGGTACAAACTGCCTTGAAAGGTTAGAGGAGTTGCTGCATGTATACCAAACTGGCAATCTTTATGCTTTCTTGCATAGTTCAAAGCTTTACATAAGAGACTGGGTACACCACTGGGAGCTGTACTACATACATAAGTGTGGTGGAGAAATACATATACCTAAACACTTGCGATCAAATGGTGCACCTATATTTGGGAACAGAGATAAACACCAATCCCACTTTCCACTGGAAAGAATAGTTCCCATGGGTGAAAAACTTCTGGAGCATTGTTGAACAATAAGATACCTGCATGTATATAGCTGCATATATTTTACAGCTCAACAACACGTTTAGAAGCTTTTCACACCTGGGAGTGATTCTATTCTGCAGTAAGGTGGAGGAATATTCCCCTTTCTTCTCTAATGTGATTTCTTGCATGCTCATAGGACAGGGGTAGGGAACCTGCGGCTCTCCAGATGTTCAGGAACTACAATTCCCATCAGCCTCTGTCAGCATGGCCAATTGGCCATGCTGGTAGGGGCTGATGGGAATTGTAGTTCCTGAACATCTGGAGAGCCGCAGGTTCCCTACCCCTGTCATAGGACTTGAAAGGAAAAGAAAGGGGAGGGGCAAGGCCAGGATTGGGAGTTGAATTCAGACCCTCCTTAGTCAAACGAGATGTGCCCAATGAGGGGTGTGAGATTTTCCCTATCTGTAGGGCACACAGGACCCACCTGCTTCTCCCTACACCCCAGGGTTGCCAGCCTCCAGGTGGGGGTGAAAATATGCCAGAATTACAACTGATGCCCTGGTGATAGAGGTCAGTTTTCCTGGAGAGAATGGCTACTTTGAAGGGCAGGCTGTAAGGCATTATACCCTGACAAGGTCCCTCCTCTCCCCAAATCCCACCCTCCCCAGGCATCACCCCCAATCTCCCAGTACAGAGATGGCAACCCTACATCAGGGGTGTACTGAGGGAGGTGAGGGAAGCTCTTGCCCTGGGCGCCAGGAGTCTGGGGGCACCCTGGCTGCTACCCTGGCCATCACCCCACAAAAATTTCTATGATGCCTTTAAAATGCACCTCAATTCTCTTCTATCTGAGTGGAAGGAACGAGTCAGCCCAGCCTGTTCTTCTTCATCCAGTGTCTGCCTTGCTGTAGCTATTCCTTATATACTCAGAGCCCTTTGGGGGTAGAGCGGTATATAAAACCCATAAATAAATAAATAAATAAGTAAGTAAGTAAGTAAGTAAGTAAGTAAGTCAGTCAGTCAGTCAGTCAGTCAGTCAATCAATCAATCAATCAATCAATCAATCAATCAATCAATCAATATATTCTGCTTGTTTTTAGCCTCCCCAAGAGGTTGTTTGAAATCAGTATAACTCTTATTCTGGCATTTAGTCTGGCGCCAAACTGGAAATGAAGGT
Organism: Sphaerodactylus townsendi; assembly: GCF_021028975.2. Classification (NCBI taxonomy): domain Eukaryota; kingdom Metazoa; phylum Chordata; class Lepidosauria; order Squamata; family Sphaerodactylidae; genus Sphaerodactylus; species Sphaerodactylus townsendi. The sequence goes on from NC_059428.1 coordinate 134,808,540, forward strand.
CGCTACCACAACCCTGGTAATAAGGGTAATAAGGCCTGTAAATTCTCAGTAACTTTTGACTGGAGGCGTGCCAGCAGAAAATGGCGCCTGGGGCAAGACCTCATTTTTCTGCCCCCCCCCATGCTCCCCCTGGCTGGCCCCACTTACAGCCTCCTGCAAACTTTCCCTGCTCCCAGGACTAGAACTGTCGGCCTCCGTGCCCACCTCTTCCCACCCAATGTTGTGCCTGGACATCTGGGGGGTCCAGCCTTGGGGACACAGAGAGTCTTGGGGGGCAATGCCCCAGACCCCTTCCCCAGGAGCCCTTTCCTCTAGAGGAGTCGCATTGCCGTCACCCAGAGCTGAGGCCACATCCCAGGAGGCCATCTGGAGGTTGGCATCCCCCCTTCACAAAGTCCCCCACCCATTCTGTGGCCATGGGAGGTGCTCGCGATTCACTGGCCCACCAAGGGGAGGCAGCAGTGCCATGCCCCTGCCCCCCAACCAGTGCCAGTGCTGGTGAGCTGGGCAGGGAGGGAGGTCGGGAGCGTGTACCGCTGCTGCCAGGTGAGTCCAGCTCACAGGTAGGGGGATATGCACCTGCAGGGTGTTTGGGGGGAGGGGGTGACTGGTGGCCATCCTGATGACCTACCACTCTCCCCAGCTGCCAGCTGGATCTGGGCTTGGGAGCCAGATAAATGGTGTAGGGAGCCAGGCTTCTGTAAGTGGGGCCGGGCAGCGCGGGGGGGGCGTCGATTTTGTGTCCTCCATGTGATCAAATGAGTGGTGCCCAGGGACATGTGACTGCACCTGTCTTTCTGGCAGACACACCACTGCTTTGGACCAAAAAATTACAACTGATCTCCAGAACTATCAGCTTCTCATGGGATTGTCAATTAACCAGCCTGCCCTTTAGTTATTTTATCCGGCATGACCAGTTATCAGAGAAAGTTATCTTTTTTTAAAAAAACAAACTTGCTTTGGAAGTTTGACTCTGATTCCACAACCTGTCAGCAGGGGTTGCCAGCTCTGGGTTGGGAATTACTCGGAGATTTGGGGGTGGAGTCTCGTGAGGATGGGGTTTGCAGAGAGGCCTCAGCAAGGAACAATGAGATAAGAGTCCACCCTCCAAAGCAGCCAACACAGCCATTTTCTCCAGGGGAACTCCTTTTATCTGTCTGGAGATCAACTGGCTGTCAGACTCTCGAATGTGGAAATAACAGAGACCGTAGGAAAGTCCTAAAGCAGTTTATTTCTTGCAACGCGTAGAGTAACAATAGAAAGCAGGATCAGAGCTAGAGAGCTCAGATCCAGGACCTATATCCTTCAACCCCCCTTTTCGCCCCACACCAAATGTCCCTTACGGTTTCTACAACATTTGCACTACAGAGCTTCAAAGAACCTGGGAACCGTTCACACCTTCTTGCAGATGAGCTGGCACCAGGAGGTTGCCAGGAAGGGAAGAGGGAAACAGGAAAGCATTTACAGGAAAACATTGGCAAATTCCCACACAGCAAGACATCTAGGCACTGACAGACATGGTCCTGACACTGGCAACCCTACTGTCAGTCCACCCACCCACCTTCTGCTTTGGCCAGCTACATCTCCTGACCCCCACAGGAATCCACTTCAAGCAAAGCCCCACCTTGCTCCTCCCACTCAAGTGCCACGGAAAGCAGCAGCAAATGGGTACAGGGAAAAATACAAACGGGAGACTTATTTTGCACAGTCTATTAAATGCTATGGTCCTTGCAAAAGTATTACAGTGACCCCACATACTTGCTCCTATTGACAGCAAAGAGCAGCATTGCTTCCTATTTCAAAAGCTTTCTTTTAATCTTTGTAATTGCAAACCATTTGGAAATCCACGTTCTGTCAGCAGCGGGCGGGGGATGGGGAGGAAGCGCAGGGTCACTTTGCATTAGGCAGCAGAAGGCTACACATGGTCACCTGCAATCTACAGTGACAGCTCGGCCATTATGAAAATGAGGCCAACATTTCATGAATTCAATTTGGGCAAATTCTTCCAGCACAAGGAAAGGAGGACGCTGTTTCCAATCATATTTCGGTTCGGCATTAATCAGACTAGGTAACTCTTAAAAGCAATTAGTTGAATTATTCATAAATAGTTCAATAATTTAGTGTTCGTATATTGCTAATAAAAACAATTAGGTTATGCCTGTCTAAAAGAAGTTGGTTCAAATTCAATCTAAAGGTATGCATTTGTGTGCAGACTACGAAAGCACCCTTTTCGGCTCTCCCCAGAAACCACTTGAGTTAGGTTGGCTCAGTTTGATGTCGCTCGAATCTTAAAATGCCAAATACATCAGACACATTTTTTTTTCAGAAATAATTCCATCTCGGAATTATTTCAATTAACATTCTGCTTGTTTACACCCTTGCACTTGTTTCTATCCAAACAAGACTTTGCCAAATTAAATTTAATGATATCACTGGATAATGGGGCTTGGGAGGAAAAGCGAAGACAGCGTTCCAAACATTGGTCACATAAAGAAGCTGTAATCACCTAGTAAGGCACGGCTCATAGCAGATTAGCGTTTTGCTGGATCAACTCCCCAAAGGCAAAGACGCTTCAAGAGACTTCATTATCTCTCCTTTAAGAAATTGATCCAGCAAGGATCCAGCAAAGGCAGATCATGAATATGAATGCAAAAGGCCTTTTATTTGGGGAAAAAATGCCTTGAATGTGGTTCAAAGTCATTTAAACCTCTTCAGCTTCCGTAATCTTACTGAAGAATGCCTAAATCATCAGCTAAGTGTTGTTTGATGATGTCTTCACACAGTTGCTTGGTTAACCAATATTTGCACAGCAATTGGGATGCCTGTCTTGAAAATTATTGGACCAGATAAAGTTACAACATCCATCTATCATTCTTCCTTTATTCATATAGAACTGGACTTTATTATACTTTCTAAAGCCAAATGCCCTTCATTGTGGCTGTTGTGGGGAGAGGAATTCCTTTTTCTGAAGTTCATTTTTAAATCTAGTCATTGATTTTTCTTCTTCTTTTTTCACTTTTAAGAAAGGGATTTCTATTTTATTTCTCTTTGACTTGTATTTGGTGGATTCCACACAGCTCTTCCCTTTTTTCCTTTATAAATCCCTGAAACTACTTTTTTCATTAAAGGAGAGGCGTCGAATTTCCAGGCCTTTTCATGTAAATTGCAGCACCCAGAATCGTCTTATGGGCACCTTTCTCCCCAAACACACCAACACCTTATTTGCAATAAGTGATGTATTCCAGAGGTTCTAGCTGCTTAAGCACTATTTATTTATGTCATTTATACCCAGTATTTCTCTCCAAAGTGGCTTACATTGTCCTCCTCTCCTCCATTTTATCTTCAGAACAGCACTGTGATATCAATTAGACTCTGAGTGTGTGATTGACCCAAAGCCACCCTGCCAGCTTCTGTGGCAGAGTAGGGATTCAAACCCAAGTCTCATAGACCCTAGTCCAACGTTGTAACCACTACACCACGTTAGCTCTTAACTTTCCTAAACATACCCCCATCATTGCCTGCATCCCCTCTACTTACCCACAAACCTTCTGTCTATCCTGCTTTTGGAAACTTAATACATCCTCACTAGTCAGAGAGGCAGAGGCTCAATCCGCACATGCAGAATAATGCACTTTCAAACTGCTCTCAGTGCTCTTTGAAGCTGTGCGGAATAGCAAAATCCACTTGCAAACAGTTGTGAAAGTGGTTTGAAAACGCATTATTTTGCGTGTGCGGAAGGGGCCAGAGCTGTGGACCAATTTGCAGTTTGCATTGGGAATTGGGGATCAATCCTACTCAGGAGTAAGTCCTTTTTTTATTCAGAAAGATTTGCTCCCAGGAAAATGTTCTTAGGAGCCAGAGGGGTAGAGAGACACACAGCTGTGAGAGACCAACAGTTCTTCGGATGGAGAAACTCTGTGGGGATCTAATGCTGGAAAAGCAGTTTTGTCCTCTCCTTGAGAGCCAGCGTGGTGTAGTGGTTAAGAGCAGGTGGACTTTAATCCAGAGAACAGGGTTTGAATCCCCACTCCTCCATCTGAGCAGCAGAGTCTTATCTAGTGAAGCAAATTTGTTTCCCCGCTCCTCCACATCATGAAGCCTTTTTGAGTGACCTTGTGCCAGTTCCAGTTCTCTACAAACTCTTTCAGCTTCACCGACCTCACATGGTAGGTCTGTTGTGGGGAGGGGAAGGAAATGAGTTTGTAAGCCGCCTTGACTTTCCTTACAGGAGAGACAATTGGGGTATAAATTTCTACTCTTATTCTTCCTTGGAGACCTCTTTTCGCTCCAACTATGCTTTTCCAGAACATTGGGAGAAGAAGAAAATGCTGCATCACCTGCTTATACTGAGGCTGTATTCATGCATTCTTGGAAACTGCATTCCCACTGCGCTACAGCGATCATTCACCTCCTAGATTGCTTTGTCTGCACAGGAAAATCCAGTGGTGAATTATTACCCTGGAACAACCATCTGCAATATTGCACAATGATGTGCAATATCCAATGGAGGCAGAAGCTGCCTAAACTCTGGGGCCCTAGCCATTCAATTTCTCATCGCTCTGTAAAGTTAAAGTGCATAGAACCCTGTTATATTTTGCTTGCTGCATTTCTACTGCTTCCCAGATTAAAAGGATAAATTTTCCACAGGATTCTCTGTCAACTACAGCCTGGAGATAGGATTTCAAAAGGCTGCAGTTGTCAACACGTGGGCTGTATGGAGTGATCTCTTCAGCATGAAGTTTGAACAAGACATTATAAATGGAGCTTATTTGGCCTTGAGAAAAAAAATTGTTTAAAGAACCAGCTATAAATAATCTGACAATGCGCTCCTCAGGCATGCGAATCGCCAGAAGATCTGTTGAATTGCATCTCTGCCCACTGAACCTTTGGTAACAACTTCCATCCATGGGTACAGAACTCCAAATTCCATTCTGCAAGTGGTGGATTATATTAACATCTCATACATTTCTGCAGCATATGGCACAAAAATAATCTTAAATTATATCAGCTGTCCTCTCTCTTTGAAGCCTAGGAAATTCATCCCAGTGCCTTAACCATGTGATCCCATGCACATCTGGCGGTGGGAAGTGCCATCAAGTCACAGTCGATCCCCCTTCCACCAGAACTCCCCCCGCTTTTCCAGCAGGTCACCACCTTCATCCCGCGGCACTTTCAAGGGCCCCCGCCCCCTGTAGGGCCTCCTCCAGCAAGGCGGGAACAGCCGGGGGGGCTGGAGCGAAGCACCGCCTGACTACAAGTGACGATCGCCAAGCCCAGTTGGGAGGGAGAAAACACCATCCCGACTGGAGCGGGGTCCCCCAGGGAAGGATCTGGCAACCGAGACAAAGCATCAGCCAGGCAATTGGCCTTCCCGGGGAGGAAATGCAGAGTGAAATTGAAATGGGAGAAGAAGTCAACCCAACGAAGTTGCTTGGCGGACAACTTCCCCAGGGCACAGAGCACAGCCAAGTTCCTATGGTCAGTCCACACCTCGAAAGGAAGGGCCGCTCCCTCCAGCCAGTGACGCCAGGGGCGTAACGAGGCAGCCCTGGGCAAACTGTAGCCCTGGGCAAAACCTGAGTTAGATGCGCCCCCCCCCCCCATGGGCGGCCACTCCACCAAGACCACATTTTTGCACCAGGACATTGGTGCCTGCAGGGGGTGCATTTTTAGACATATCAGCACCAAAATTTCAGCGTATCATCAGGGGACTGTCCTTATGCTACTCCCCAAGTTTGGTGAGGTTTGGTTCAAGGAGTCCAAAGTTATGGACTCCAAAAGGGGGTGCCCCATCCCCCATTGTTTCCAATGGGATCTAATAGGAGATGGGGACTACAGTTTTGAGGGTCCATAACTTTGGCCCCCCTGAACCAAACTGCACCAAACTTGGGGGTGCCATCATCTCCAGATGATACCCTGAAATTTTGGTGCCGATACATCCAAAAATGCACCTCCTGCAGGAACATCCCAGAAATTTGCCCAAGAATCTTTGTTCTGCATTGAGTTTTCTGCATTGCTGTCAATGGGGGTTGCAGGCTGGGGGGGCACATTTCTGAAGGCACAGTCTCAAAACTTTCAGAGTCTCATCAGGATACTGTCCTAATGGTACCTCCCAAGTTTGGTGCAGGCCAAAAATGGAAAACCACTAAAATACCCAAAAACGAACCCAGCATTTTGATGCCCCCCACAAGGTGATGCCCTGGGCAGCTGCCCACCTTGCCCAATGGGCATTACGCCAGTGAGTGACGCCAAGTAGTCCAAGCACGTTTGATCGCTCCCGTCTCCTTGTCACCAACCGTCCAGTGACGCTCAGCCCCCGAAAACTTGTGGGAAAGATAGGCGCAGAGATACAACCTCCCATCCTCCCCTTTCTGCAGTAGGGCCAAGCCCATAGCTTTGTCCGAAGCGTCAATGTGAACAACAAAGGGCTATTTCTTAGGCTTGCTGTTAGCCCATTTATATCTGTTAGCCTTAATATAACTCAAAAATATATCTCACATATATATTGTATTTATAAATATCCCGGCTTGGATGCGTGGTCTGAAATGTGGGGTGGAAGGGGTACATAACAGTCCCCCCCTTGAAAGCGACGGAACAAGAGTGAGGGCGGTTTCATAAAAAGGAAGGAGGATTAAGGAGAGGAATGCCTCAGTGGGTTTCCCTAGACTGTCAGGAACCACCACCACCACCACCACCACCCCTTGAGGTCTAGGTGACCCAGGGACGAATCCTTGCCTTCTGCTTCCAGCTAAAAAGCACATTTTAAGCACAGTTGGAACAGTACTTGGAGAACTTATCTGAATCAACATAAACATATATCATTAGAATAACTTGCAATAGAGCATTAAATTCAAAAGAAGCACTTTCGGGGATAGCTTTTAGGGACCGGATTACACCGGTCCTGTACCAACTGCACTGGCTGCCGATCAAGTACCGGGTTGTGTTCAAAGTTTTGGTTTTGACTTTTAAAGCCATTTGCGACCTCGGACCTGCATACTTAAGGAACCGTCTCTCCCCATATTGCCCTGCCAAGCCCCTCTGCTTCTTGGAGGCAGACCTGTTGGTGATCCCTGGCCCCAAAGCGATCTGGCTGGCCTCGACAAGGGCCAGGGCTTTTATAGCCCTGGCCCTTACTTGGTGGAACGGGCTCCCAGGTGAGATCAGAGCCCTGCGGGACATACCCTCACTTGCATACCTCCTTCCATACCCTCACTTGTAACTATGCATACCTTTCCCACTCCAAGGAAGAACTGGCACACTCCTAATCCCTGAGCGACATCCTGTTGCACAATTCCCCCCTGCCACAGACCTCTTCTGATTTCATGCTTCTATTGACTACACACAGCATGCTGGCTCATCGGATTGATTGTCTTGTTTCATAGTTTCCAAATTGCATTCCTGGGAACTCTCCAACTAACTGATGAACTAACCATGGGTTCCTGAAGGAGACGATCAGTCATCTGTGCAGATGGAGCAGTCATGCTCCTTTGAACAGCATCCAAAACAATGTAGTTGTACACCTATGCTTACCTTCCTCTGCTGACAGTAGTGCAGGAGATTCCGGAGTTCTGTCCAGGTGCAGTCGAAATGCAGTCCAAGGAGCCAACTGCCAGGTATCCTGTCCAAACTGAGCGTCTGTTCTCAGAACTACAGCAGAGATCCAGCTGCAATGCTCAGGGTGGAAAGTTTGAGGAACATGAGCGTGTAGTTAATTGATTGGAATAAATATTCCAGGAGCTCAACAGAAATTATATTCAAGGTTACTTAGTAATAATCGGATTCTTTCCATTAATTAGTATAAAATATGTATAGTTCTGTAAACAAGGTTTAATGCGCTGGCAAATTTAAAATGTGCATTTTAATCTCCTGTTGATGAATTCATTCCTTTATCTAATAAGGGCAGTGATTAATATCTTCAGCTCTTGTTTTAGTAGATGCTATTTGTCATGGAACTAATTGTATTATGAACCTTGTTAAAGTCACTGGCTCTTGCATCGGACACAAACAGATGAAGCTCGTATGCGGCAAACCTCTAAAACTGAGTAGTCGTAATTTATCTGCATGTGCCACTAAGTGGCTCAGTAGCTGATCCACAAGAACTGCCCTTTCATCGCACAACACATAGTTCTGAGCAACACATGACACTCACCCACTGAGTGCTGCAGCTTCACAAATTAAATTATTAGCTCATACATGCAAAAAGAATTACTAGTCAATCTACTAACCAACCTCCATGTTAGTCATCTGATGCCTACAGGAGAAAGAGAGTTTACAAAATCTTCTGATTTTCTTCATGGAACAATCTAATGACCCAGAAGCCTTGGGCAGAATTAGTTTTACAAACATCGTCCTCTGTTACCATTCCGTTTGCCAACTTCCGGATGGTCAACTGTAAATGAATGGGGTAGATGCATATAGAAGGGAAAGTGTGCCAGTTATTCCGTAGAGTGGGAAAGGACACCTACCCCTGAAAACACTGGGGGATAGGGTTGCCAACCTTTAGGAAATCTAAAGGAAATCTAACCAATGCAGAATAGAGAGATACAATTACAACCCTCCATCTTGACACTATGCTCCTATTGATTACAACCCAAAATCACATTGGCTTTCTTGGCCGCTGCATCACACTGCTCACTCGTATTTAGTTTATGGTCTACTAAGACTCCCAGATCCATTTCGCATGTTGTGTTGTCAAGCCAGGTGTCTTTCTATGCATTTCATTTTTTCTACCTAAGTGTAGAATCTTATATTTATCTCTGTTGAAATTCATTTTGTTTGTTTTGGCCCAGATCTCTAATCTGTCCAGGTCATTTTGGATTCGGACTCTGTCCTCTGGGGTATTAGTTACCCCTCCTAATTTGGTGTCATCTGCAAATTTTATTAGCATGCCCTCTATTCCATTATCCAAGTCATTGATAAAAATATTGAATATTGGGCCCAGGACAGAACCCTGTGGCACCCCACCAGTCACTTCTTTCCAGGATGAAGATGAGCCATTAATTAGCACCCTTTGAGTTTGATCAATCAACCAATTACAAATCCATCTAATAGTAGAATTGTCTAGTCCACATTTCACTAGCTTACTTGCAACAATATTATGGGGCACCTTGTCAAAAACGTTACTAAAATCAAGGTATGCTACATCCACAGTTTTCCCTTCATCTATCAAGCTTGTCACTATCAAAAATAGATAGGATTGGTCTGGCATTACTTGTTTTTCAGAAACCCATGCTGACTTTTTGTGATCACAGTATTCCCTTCTAAGTGCTGGCAGACCATCTGTATAATGATCTGCTCCAGAATAATCCCTGGTATAGATGTCAGGCTGATTGGATGGTAAAGATTAAGGTCCTCCTTTTCCCCCTATTCTAGTCCACTGGGACTTCTCCTGTTCTCCAGAAGTTCTCAAAGATTAAAGCAAGTGGTTCTGACATTACTTCTGCCAGTTCTTTTAATATCCTGGGATGAAGTTCATGGAAGCTTCTCTGTAGAAATGAGTAATTGACACTTTTAATGTAATGGAGATAATACAATTCTAGGAAGATTCTATATAGTCTTTACCTGACATAGTTAGCACTAGCATAACAAAAACACACCATCTAACATGTATGAATATATACAGATTGTGTCTTATTTAATAAAAGCTTCTGTGTGGAAGTGAGCAATTTACACATTTAAGGGAATGAACATAATACATTTATATCAAGAATCTACCTGATCTTTGTCTGATATGCTTAGCACTAGTATAACACACACATACATGATCTAAGAAATACGAACACTTACAGGGTCTTTGTGTTTAATGGAAGCTTCTGTGAGGAAATAAGTAATTGAAACTTTCAATAGATTGGAGGTAAATACAATTCTATTAAGAATCTTCCTAGTCTTTGTCTGACATACTGAGCACTAGAATAACACACACACACACACCATCTAACAAATATACATACATATGGGCTCTGTCTATTTAATGGAAGCTTCTGTGTTGAAATGAGTAATTTAAACTTTTAATGGAATGTAGGTAAATACAATTCTATCAAGAATCTATCTAATCTTTGTCTGACATGCTTAGCATTAGTATAACACACAAAGATAAATACACCATCTAACACATTTGAATACATATAGGGTCTGCCTATTTAATGGAAGTGTCTCTGTGGAAATAATTTAAACTCTTAAAGGAATGGAGGTTAATACAATTTTATTTAGAATCTGCCTAAGTCTTAGTCTTACACGCTTAGTACTAGTATAACACAAACAAACACACACTCGATCGAACATATATGAAAACATATACCGTAGGTTCTCTCTATTTAATGGAAAGTTCTGTGTGGAAGTGAGTAATTGACACTTTAAATGGAATGGGGGTAAATACAATTCTGTTAAAAGTCTACCTAGTCTTTATGCTTAGCAGCAGTATAGCACACACATGAATACTACAGAGTATGTCTGTTTAATGGAAACTTCTGTGTGGAAGTGAGTCATTTACACATTTAATGGAATGGGCATAATACATCTCTGTCAAGAATCTATGCAATCTGTCAAGCCCAGGATCTGAAGCGGAATTCGGACTCTGTAATCCTCAGTTCAAAAGTCTTTATATCCAAGTATCACTGGCAGGAATCCCAAAGTCAATTTTAAATTGTCTTTGCTGAACACCCCTATATCAACCCTGAAGCTCCCCCCTGTCCCCCTCCCGCTTCCCGCTCTCTAACCCTAACTACAAAAGCATAGCTGAAGGAATGTTATCTATTCTCAAGGTCAGATAGGGCACCTCCTGTGGGCTTCATTACTTAATTGTTTAGCCAAAGTGAAAGTGAGCCATCCTCTCCTCCCTCTCCCATCGATGAGGTCTTGGTACTTGTGGATGCCAGGCTACAGCCTGACATCCTGCCCCCCTTAAGGCCTTTCCCCTGTGATGGGATTCAAAAATTTTAGTAACAGGTTCCCATGGTGGTGGGATTCAAACTGTGGCGTAGCGCCAATGGGGCTGGTCGGGGCACGACGGGGGCGTGACCGGGCATTCCGGGGGCGGGGCATTCCTGGGCGGGGCAGTGGCAAGGACGCAGCCACTGTGCCAGTCCTTGGGCGGGAAACGAATGCACACAGGCGCAGGCTGTCACGCATGCCGGTGCACCTCCTGCTAGACTGCTTCAAGTTCTGTGTGCTACTGCTGAGAGGAGGGGCGTAACTAAGGCAAAAATCGCATGGCAAAATCACCAATTAGTAACCTCCTCTCGGCACACACAAATAATTAGTAACCTACTCTTGGGAACCTGTGAGAACCTGCTGGATCCCACCTCTGCCTTTCCCCCTCCCAAGGGTGGTCTGGATATACTTGGTGGAATCCCTTAATGAGACAGGATGCTTGCACATGGCAGGCATCCACCCACTCATTGAATCCTCTGGGAAATAAGTCCAAGAAACCAAGTACTGAAGCTTGTTTCAATAAAGGCAGGAATTGAGGTTGGCGTCAGCTTCTGAGGTGGCTCACCCCGTGCAGGAACAGCTGGTGGAGGCTCTCAGTGTGGATGCCACTCGTCCAAGGAAGGGGCCTCCTTGAGCAAGCTGCAATGAAACACAGGGGGACTTTTCTCAAGTTCTTCGGCAATTCTAATTTGACAGTCACCTCATTAATTTTGCAAATAATCTTAAATGGTGCAAATTACTTACTTCCAATGAATTTCTGCCCCAACTTCCAACACCCATGCAATCCCCACAAGTTTTTTTGTGGCCAGGTAGACCCAATCCTCCACCCTCAAAGCCAACGGTCTGTGCTTCTTGTTGGCCTGAGTCTTTTGAGAAGCCTTGGCTTTTTGCAATGCCTTTTGCATGGGGCCCCAAGTTTGCCGGATCCACCCGTTCCTGAAGCTCTTGGGGACCCGACACCTCCTGCCATAAGAAAGGGAAAGGTTTGGCAGCTTGACCATACACCGCCTGGGATGGGCTTTTGTCAGAGGGTGTCGGATGGTGTGTGTCCGTTATGTCAATTCCACTAAATGTGTAAATCACTTCCTTCCACACAGCTTCTTTCATTGTTTCCAATAATTTATTTATTTCTTTTTCTAATCATTTCATTCACGTTTCAAACTGTCCCTGTTTTCTGTCTGCCTTAATTTTTGCCAATGAATCCTCTATCTCAGAGGTCTTCAAACTATGGCCCTCCAGATGTTCATGGACTACAATTCCCATCAGCCTCTGCCAGCATGGCCAAGTGGCAGGGCTGATGGGAATTGTAGTTCCTGAACATTTGGAGGGCCATAGTTTGAAGACCCCTGCTCTATCTCTTCGTCTAGTTTGTTAGCTTCTTCCATGGATCGTTCAATTATCTATATCATGAGGTCATGCGAGGTTGTCAGGCCTGACTCCCACCCAGCCTGGCATTGGTAGGCTGGGGTCGAGGTCACACTTGCACTTGCTGTTATCTGTGACCCAAAGGCCCCTTTGTTTTCTACTGCTGCTTGTAACTATGCATGCCTCCTTCCATACCCTCACTTGTAACTATGCATACCTCCTTCCATACCTGGCATCTGGAAGCAAGCTCTATCACTGTCCTTGGGCATGGACACTATCCTTTCTCATGTGAGCTGTTGTGGAAATTGGTGGGAGGGGGAACACCTGAAAGGGGCAATGTTTGAAGATATATATACCTGTTGTAGGAGCCAGAGCCCCAGCTCTGGCTTTCTGCAGCTCAGGTCTTGACACAGTCCAATAAAGCTTTTGAACCTTTCCTGAGTCTCAATTATTGACTGGAGCAACAGATCCTTATAGAGATCATTGTTCAATATTGTTGTCCATCTATTGTTAAATACATCATCTTCTGTGGATAATGCTGGCCCCTTCTGGATCCTTAGAACCGGAGGAGGTTAACAAACAAAATAAAGAGATTTATTGGGGGAAAATTAAAGAAGCTGAAAAAGAAAATTCCTAAGGGGTACCTCAGACTATACAAGAGGTTATCAGATTCTTTCGAAATACATTAAACATTTAGCTTGAAAAGGATGCTGTTGTGTCTTGGCAGAGAAGGCAAGCCTTTTCTTTTTGTATGAACTGTGGTAATAGAATTTGCTGATAAGAGTACTGATGCTTTGCCCCAGGTAAAAGAGTTGAAAAGTTAAGAAGACATTATGATGAGACATTGGGTTGATGTTTAAATGTTTATTGATGTACAAAACTTTAGAATATATATGGTACATTAGTACAGGGAGCATGATTGGTGCAGAGTGGATGTATTGCATAACTTACAGGTGTGTCTCCCCCCAGAGCAGCTGTGGTGATTCTCCAGGTGTGTCCTGGAGGTCTCCTGGAATTACAAATGAGCTTCAGAAGTCAGAGATCAGTTCCACCAAGGAATGTGGTTACTCTGGAACAGGGGTCTGCAACCTGCGGCTCTCCAGATGTTCATGGACAATTGTACTCCATGAACATCTGGAGAGCCACAGGTTGCAGACCCCTGCTCTGGAGGGTCTATTCTCTGGAGGGTGGGTTCTTGGAGGGTGGGTTCTGCTTGGTAAACCAATTAACCCACTGAGGTTCCTCCCCTCCTCTGTCCCTTACCTCCTTTGATTTAACACCCCCGCCCAAAAAAACAACCCAGGAATTTTCCAACCCTGATTATATACAGCTTGGATGCCTGATCCTGAAAGTCAGGAAAGATTTCAGATCCGGGGAAAAGCAGCAGTTTCACAAGCCAACTCAGACGGTCGTGGCAGGAATCATTTTTATTTCTTTATCAGAAAACCACCTCTGTTAAGGTTCTTGGAGTCAGTTGTGACTGAGTCAGCCACAAAAGGTCAGCATCTGACACTGAGAAGCAGGGCAAAATTCTGGGGGAAAGAAAATACCAGGTTTGAAGACCTTCAGACAGAATGTCTATAACAATGATCTTTTCTTCTGACCTATGGAAATAAAACCAAATACCAGTCTGATATGTTTGGGAGGAAGTTCGCATTCTTGGGAGGAAGTTCACAAACTTTCTCATTCTCTGGGCTGTTTAGTAGCTGGCCTTATCTTTGGTCTGTCCTCGCGGACTCTGCACTGCTGGAGAACGCTGTTAGTGATTTCATGCTGCTGGGATCTCAAGGAGGGGGGTTAGAGTGATGTCAGGGGATGGAATATAACCCAAAAAATGCTGTATGGAGAGTCAGTTCCCGCAAAAGTTGGCTTGTATCTGTTTGCAGCATTCCTGTTCAAAAAACCAATTTCTGCATCCAAGAGTCGGGTTATTGCAAGGATGTAGGCCGAGCCTGCAAGTCAAAATGAGCCCTGCCGCTGCATACGCCTGCCTATATCTGCAAGTAAGAAACAGACAGCATGTATTCACTTTAGAGTTTAAACCAGGGACGTGATGTGGATCAAGGCAGGGTTTGCATCACCCATTCAGCTGACTGTAACTTGAGAACTGCACAACTCACTTAAAAAAAACCAAGTGTACACTGTACACAGATTGTACACTCATTCACTGTCACTTGTGAATAGGGCATTGTTGTCTTTTGGTAGTTGCTCTGTCTCCAATCCAGCAGAAATCCAAGAGTTTCATCTTTAACAGTCTATGCTGCTTGTGCTTGTGGGTTTTCTGGGTGGTGTGGCCGTGGTCTAGTAGTTTTTGCTCCTAGTTTTGCCTGCCTCCATGGTGGGCATCTGCAGAGGCATGTCATGGTGTGATGTGTTTCTCTCTGTGGCATAGTATCGACTCTTTGGGTGGTGGGATAGATGTTTTGTCCACTCACAAGTGTGGGTGTGGGGGGAAGGCAGAGGTGGGATCAAGCAGGTTCTCACCAGTTCCCGAGAGTGGGTTACTAATTATTTGTGTGTGCCGAGAGGGGGTTACTAATTGGGTCTGCTTTTCCGTTAGAAATTCCATTAGGTCCAAAAATCATAAAGTCCTGTTGTTTCCTATGTGGCTGGTTAGCAAAGGTAGAAAACGGGATAATTCTCCCTGTTGGGCTGTTTTAAAAACATGTTTTAGGAATATGGTAAAGTTCCTGGTTTAAGGAAAGTATCCTTCTTTTGATTTCTGGAAACAAAATTAAGTATTTGAAAGTATTAAGTATTTGACAGGCAGTCAATTAGAGGAGAAGTAGTTGTTTCTGTTGGCAGTAGACGATAGGACTTGCTATAATGAGTTTAAATTATGGACAGAAAGATACCAGCTGGAAATTAGGAACTTTTTTTTTACAGTAAGAGCTTTTTACAGTAACAGAGAAATTATTAATGCCCCTCCCCCGGAATGCCCGGCCACGCCCCCGTCGTGCCCCGTCCAGCCCCATTGGCGCTACGCCACTGCTTGAATCCCACCACCATGGGAACCTGTTACTAAAATTGTCGGATCCCACCACTGGGAGGAGGTATATTTGCATATGTCCAGGTGAAGTTCATTTGCAGTTACATTTGCAGTTGTAGCCACAATAGCATTTGTAACTGCATTTGCAAAGCTGTCCTCCGTCACTTCAGTCCACATTTGTGCTTGAGTACAATTATTCCCCTTATCTTTGAGACTGTTGATGGAGACAAGCACCTCCCAAGGAGAGTGTCAGGCAGGGATCCTTATGCAGAACTGTGCTGGGCGGATACAACCAAACAAAACTTAGGATGCTATGCATATTTCAAATGTTGCAACAGCAACGAAGAATTCGCCAGGACACAATTATAAAAAGAAAGGCTTATATTGACACGTGTTTAGAATAAACCCACATAACCAGAGGTCATGGTTAGGAGCTTGGGGATGCAGCTCACCCTCCAGAGCATGTGCAGCTTAAACCTGCATGAAATGAGCATGTCACGAGAGAGCTCCTTCAATTCACTGTGGCTCAAACGGAAGAGCTTCAGGGTGGAGTGGGGGGTGCCTTTTTCAAAACCGAGGCCAGCTCTTTTGAATTGAGAAGGTGACGCCTGACCTCGTTAACTTGATATAGAGTTGTGAAGTAAAGAAGAAGAAATGGGGGGTACCCGGCTTCTGGAGTTTTAGCAAACTAATAACCACCAGGCATGAACTGGGCGCTCGGGAAGAAATTCAAAGTCAGGAGGTCTTCTTAAATAACGGCAACAAAGCAAGCCGTGCGGCGGACACACGGTGCTGAATACAAACTAGCTTGTAAACAGCTAGGAATTGAGTTAGAAATCCATTTGAAAGGAAATATACAGTGGGACATGTGTAATAAACAGAGTTCGCTCCATGTCAAGGCAATATATTCATAGGCAAGCACATGAAACCTGATTAGTGATTGTCCACGGTCTTTTAGTTCATCTGTCTAGACTCTGTCTGTTTATTTGTTGGGTTTCCAGAACAGTGAATGTCATTTCCAGTAGAGCCATGACTACAGGACCCACAAACAGCAACTGCACTCCTGAGCTGGATCAGTGCGTCACATGGCAGCTACCCCATCTCCTACCTCTCATTCTTCCGCTCCTTCTCAATCCTGCCTCTCCTTTTCTTACTCTCTCTCCCGCAGGCCGATCATTTTCTTTCTTTCTGCCCCTCATCATCTGCCCACCTGCTGCTTCCCACCAGCCTACACAACAACCGTGGTGGTGATGGCAGTTCTCCTGAAATCTCAACTGCCCAATGGATCTTCCAGCTACAGAGGCTAATTCTCCTTAGGGTTTCCAGCTCCTTAGGGTTTCCAGAGCAATGTCATAGAGTTGATTTTATTGGTTGTTATGTTTTCAGTCTTCAGAAGTTTTCAGAAGTTGTATATTTCATGTAATGTTGTTTATTTTATTCAGTTGTTTTCAGAAGTACAATATGTACACTTACGCTTTTGATATAAACACTGATGTTTTTGTAACAGACTATGGCTACACACAAATAATTTCATTCAATGAGAACAGTGGGTGAAATCACATGTCCTTTATTGCTGAAAGAAGGAGAAGAAGGAGAAGAAGAGTTTGGATTTTTATCCCCCCTTTCTCTCCTGTAGGAGACTCAAAGGGGCTTACAATCTCCTTGCCCTTCCCCCCTCACAACAAACACCCTGTGAGGTAGGTGGGGCTGAGAGAGCTCCGAGAAGCTGTGACTAGCCCAAGGTCACCCAGCTGGCGTGTGTGGGAGTGCACAGGCTAATCTGAATTCCCCAGATAAGCCTCCACAGCTCAAGTGGCAGAGCGGAGAATAAAACCCGGTTCCTCCAGATTAGAATGCACCTGCTCTTAACCACTACGCCACTGCTGCTTAAAGATAATTTAAAGTTATCTTTAAATGAGATTTGCGTTAACAATGTGGAGTAAAAATAATGTCAATATATAAATAGCTCTGATATTGGAGCCCACTTTCAGTCTTAGAACACTCCTAAGATGTTTGTGGGTTGCTGCTCATAACTTTTCTGCAACATATGAGCATCTCATTACCCAGAGTTTCCACCAGCACGCTTTACTCCTCTGGAACTGCAGGTTTGATTGTTGCAACTGAATAGACCCCAAGAAGAATTTTTGTTGGAAACTTTCCTTACTACAGTGCAACCTCCGACAAGGAAACAGAGTTAGCCAAACTAATTTTTTTTTAAAAAAGGCAGAGGGGAAGGAGAATCAGAACCAATTAGAGTAGCATTTCTATGGCTCCTTCAAAGGGGAAGAAAATATGATACACCAGCCTGACTTTCAAATCTGTCAAAGTTCTCGTTTCAAATGAGAGTCATTAGTAGATGGCACCCATATATGGGACAATGAGGGAGAGGAAAAGAGAAAAGAGAGAATTTTTGATGAAAAGTCACAGATATCCCTTAAAGGTATACCCAGAAGGTTATGCATTTTGAACCAGCAATCTGCAAATGATTGACACTCTGCATAAGTACTTTGAAAAGTGAGCCTTTGACCTGTCATTCCTTAGAAACCCTATTATAAAAAGTGACACCCATCCCTACCTTAACTATTGCTGAGACAAGCCAATTTCCTTGCCTATAAACATAAAGGATTGCCAGTTTCTTATGACACCCACTGAAGAAGATACAGATTCCGCCTGTTATTGTTGACACAGGAGAGAACTCTGTATGCTTTGCAAAAGTCTGAAATGCAGGAGACTTGGCATGAATACATCAAATATAGCAAGTGACACACAGAATGAGTCTGAACAAGACCCGTAACTGTGAAGCAGTGTGGGGAGGGAGTGTGTTATAGAGAAGGGCAAGAAGAGTTGGTTTTTATACCCGCCTTTCCTTCCTGCAAGGAGTCTGAAAGTGGCTTATGATCACCTTCCCTTTCCCTCCCCATAATAGAAATCTTGTGAGGTAAGTGGGATTCTGAGAGAACTGTGATTGGCCAAAGGTCACTCAGCAAGCTGGATATGAAGGAGCCAGGAAAACAAACCTGGTTCAACAGATTAGCATCTGCCACTCATGTGAAGGAGTGTGGAATCAAACCCAGTTCTCCAGATTACAGTCCACCACTCTCAACCACTATACCCATGGTGGCGAACCTTTGGCACTCCAGATGTTATGGACTACAATTCCCATCAGCCCCTGCCATGGCCAATTGGGGCTGATGGGAATTGTAGTCCATAACATCTGGAGTGCCAAAGGTTTGCCACCACTGCACTATACCAAGCTGGCTCTCTTGTGTGAGGACAAGCACAACAACATAAAAATGCGGGGTGGGTGGGTGTGTGCATCCAGTGGCGGGATTCAAATAATTTAACAACCGGTTCCGAAAGGACTCCATGGTGGGATTACAACCAATTCTCTGAACTAGAAAAAAATTAGCTACTGGCTCTATCAAACTGGTGTGAATAGGCTGAATCCCACCACTGGGTGCATCCCATCATTTTGGCCTGCATTGCTGATCTAAACAAAATTAAGTTCATTGATTATGTATAGGCTGTGCAAAAGGCGTGGCTTTGTATGAATGAGATTTGATTGTGTGCATTAAGACATCAAAAGCATAAATATCAAATCTATCAGTGGAGCGGTTTCATTTCAGGTGAGTCTTCTGAAAAACACACAGCACAAATAAGACATCTGGGGCATGTCTTAAAAAGAGGTGACTTCTTAATTTCACACACCCAAAATAAGATGTCCAGGTGACGTCTTTTAAAAAAGCACCCTTTTTTTTTTGTCAGGGCCATGCCTGTCAGTATCTTGATGTCTTGCTGTGTGTGATTTGCAATTGTTTTTCCCTTCCTAGCAATCTCCTGTTAGCAATCTCCTGGCGCCAGCCCATCTTCAAAGAGGTGTGAAAGGTTCCCGGGTCCTTTGTAGCTTTGTAGTAGAAACTGTAGTGGACATTTGGTGTGGGGCGAAACGGGGGGGGGGGGGATTAAAAGATATAAGTCCTGGATCTGAGCTCTCTAGCTCAGATCCTGCTTTCCATTGTTACTCTTCGCATCACCTGGAATAAAATGCTTTAGGACTTTCCTACAGTCTCTGTTATTTCCACATTCGAGAGTCTGACATGTTTTATGGACAGCACAGGCATCAGAGGAGGGAAGAGGCTTTTTCTCACCTGACCATTAAGCTCTCTGGTCAGTTTCACCCTCTGCTTGTGCCCAACATTTTGTGTGCAGCTGAAGGGATTCTTCCTGCCTCCATTTGCTGGAGATTGCCCCAGGACGTTTGCTCTGCAGGCTCCAATCCTGGGTGCCTTTTCAGCCTGTAAAGTAGATAGCTGTACTCAGCTCTTCCTGCCAATTCTAGCAATATATAGTTTTCCTTTTTAAAAAAAAAAGTGGGAGGAGCTGTATTTGAAGGTACATAGACATACTTTAGAGAATCTTAGCTGCTTGGAGGACTCCCATTGAAAAACGCTGGGACTCTGCAGCTCAGCTTCTTGTATTCATGTCGGCGTTTCTCCACAGACACCTCGTCAAAAATTTAAAAGAAAAAAACCTATATATTGTTGGAATTGGTAGGACGAGCTGAGTACAACTATGTACATTTGGGGCTGAAAAGGCACTCAAGATCAGAGCTTGCAGAGCAAACATCCTGGGGCAACCTTCAGCAATTGGGAACAGGGAGAATCCGTTCAGCTGCACTCAAAATGTTGGGTGCAAGGTGAGGGCGAAACTGACCAGAGAGCAAAATAGTTGAACAGGAAAAATAAGATGTCTCCTGAGCTCCGCACTGCCAGGTAGGAGATGTCTTGCAGACAGTTTGAGGGGGGGAATGTCTTCAAAATGACTCCTGTTGTTTGTTTGTGTCCTCAGGATGTCTTATTTGTGCTGTGCAGAATGGACCACAGAGGAGGAAAGCCCTCAACCACCCCTCAATCAGCAGCCACAAAACAAAAGGGAGCTGAACTGTATTTGAGTAATGTGGGTGCTGAGTACGATGGCTATTTTTCTCTCTGCACAGGATGACTGAGCTGATTGTGTTAATTTCCTAGTGCAGTGATGGCGAACCTATGGCACGGGTGCCAAAGATGGCACTTGGAGCCCTCTCTGTGGGCACACACACACAGAGTTCGTCATTTGGGGGGCGGAAAATCACACACACACCCCACACACACATCTAGGCTGGCCTGGGCCACTGAGCAGGACATGCATGCACCGCGGTGAGCAGGGAGGACTTGGCTGGCAGGCCTGGTGCCTGTGCTCCGGGTGGCTGCTGCCCAAGGGGGGGGGGGCGTGCAGAGGAGACAGATATGCTACAGAGGCACAGAGTGGTGTGTGTGGGACTTTCTGGAAGCTACAACAGGCTGGCACCCGCTTGAGCGGGTGGGGCGGAGGAAGAGGGAGCCAACCAGTTTTTTCTAAACCAACACTTCAGCATTTAGGTTAAATTGCCGGGTTGGCACTTTGCGATAAATAAGTGGGGTTTGGGTTGCAATTTGGGCACTCGGTCTCAAAAAGGTTTGCCATCACTGTCCTAGTAAATACTGAAAGGGGGAAGTGTCCAGCCCAGCTCCAATTATGAAGTATATTAGCAGTCCTTTGGTGGATTCTAAGCTGGGATGGGGGGGGGGGGAGCGGCTCCAAGATTCCAGCAAGGACAACTAAGTAGAAGAACAATAAATAAATGTGTAGGTACCTGTCAACTATACTCACCTTACCCAGTACAATATAATGATGAAGTGCTGTCAAACAGAAAAAGCCTGAGAAATTGGAGCAGGGGGGTAAAGAACTTCACCTGGCTCTCTATGACCTCGAACACACTGTGCAGTTTTCTTTAAAGTTTCCACTGCTTTGTTTAACTATATATTAATATATATATATATTTCCTGAGAGCCCCATGTGTTTTGGCTGCCGGCAACGAAGCTTTCCCATACAAGTAGAAACTTTTAAAAATACCTTTGGGATTTTCTAAATTCAGATTTATTCTTCACATCAATTGTGGTGTACTGTTGCTCTGGAGTGGAGCATCGAAAGATAGCTGCTTGTGCTTTCCTTCGCCTTAAGCCAGGCAATCTCATGCCCTACTTCATGTCAACTTATGCAAGTGATGGAACAGGTGAGTCATGCCACAGAAGTCCTAGCAAGGCTTCAGGAGTTGCACCCCAAGACCACAATACCTTGGCTGTCGTGGGTTTTCCGGGCTGTGTGGCTGTGGTCTGGTAGATCTCGTTCCTAATGTTAGGAACAAGATCTACACACATAATCCCCTTCCTGCATGGAAGTGAAGGCATTACAGATAAACAGAAGTTTATATATCTTTTAAACAGCCACAACTACGAGCTGTTGGAAGCCGTGGCTAAATTTTTTAATGGTGTTATTTTAACTCGTCAGAAGTTGTAAATGCTGTTATTATCTTGCAATGTTAATGTTAAACTATTTATATGCCATTAAAGGTATTCAAAATCTAATCGAACAAGATCTACCAGACCACGGGCACACAGCCCAGAAAACCCACAACAACCAGTTGAATCCGGCCATGGAAGCCTTCAACAATCCACTATACCCGTGGTGGCGAACCTTTGGCACTCCAGATGTTATGAACTACAATTCCCATCAGCCCCTTCCAGCATGGCCAACTGGCCATGCTGGCATGGGCTGATGGAACTGTAGTCCATAACATCTGGAGTGCCAAAGGTTCACCACCACTGCACTATACCTTGTTTACAAAGGTGCAAACAAAATATAAGCCCAAGTGAAGCAACATAATAACTTATTAATTACAGTTACTTTAGGATTTTTATTCAGTTGAGGGCAGGAAAGGATACTGGAGTCTCCTTTCCATGGCGGATGGAGCCTGCAATGTGAATCTGACCCCACACATTATGACACATGAATCAATCCCACACAACTGGATGCTTACAGGGAAGGTCTACCATTCATCAAGCTTTTTCCATGCTGAACTGAATTGTACTTATGACCCAGGGACTTAATTGATTAATTGTGTATCTGCATAGCCCAGCTGCATAGTTTGCCTGCTTGAGGAACAGGTTTACACTGCGTCTTGTTACTGAGAAAAGAAATATCATTTGCCATAGGAGAACTCCATGCAAGATAGGAAAGGCAAAATGAAGGCTTCTAGCTGTCTAAGCTAGATGGAGAGACTGTAGCATGCGTGGCCAGCACTCAGACAAACTTCCAAATGGCAACTGGCAATCTCTCACTATTATAACTGATGTCCAGATGACCAAAACTAGCTCCCCTGGAGACAGTGGCAGCTTTGGAGGGTGGCGTTATACCCTGCTGAAGTTCCACCCCCTCCCCAAACCCTGTTTTTCCCAGGGTCCAGCCCCCAAATCTCCACCAGCAGCTGGCAATCCTACATGGTGGACAGAGGAAAAGAGAAACAGAAGGGAACTGAGTGAAAGGAAGGAGCCCCCCAAAAACAGCATTCTGGGTAATAAAGAGGCAGCAGCAGACATGGACAAAAGAAAGGACACCCTTTTCAGCCCTTCTGTAACTCTCTACTGCCCTCCCCTGAGATTCTGTAGTCTGTACTAGTATTAAGTTAGGTGTTAGGTCTCGAACCTTGAAGCAATAAATGGACTCTGTATTGTTGATCAGTTGCGTTTATTGAAGCACCCAGCTTGACAAAGCCAGTTCTGGCAAACCTGGCTTTTGCTATCCCCTTTATTCCGATGTTAGTCCCCCCTCCCATTTTCCAAAGCAATGTGAGAAACAGCTAGTTTGGAGCCAAGGCGCCCCAAGGTCAGCAGCAGATAGAGATAGAGAGCCACCTGGCATCCTGCCCCCACAAGATCATGGAAACAATCCCGGTTCTCATGAGACCAAAGAGTCAGGGGAAAGCCTAGTTATCTACTCAGTGTGTGAAGCCATAAAGTAAAGATCAAGGAAAGAATGCCCCAGAATGGCAGTGGTAACATGTAGCAGGCTGGTTACATATATCTTGCAGCAATTACATTGAGCTAGGAATTCATCTCAATCATTTAAATACAATCCCTCTGACACACGGCAGAGTCCATTCCTTCTGAACCATTCACCTCTTCACTGTTCAATTGATTCCGTTCCAACCTCCTATTACACAGCTCCAAAATAGGTGCCCATTGCTGATATAATGGGACACGTGTGGCTGCTTCCAAGAGTAATACTGACAATTAGGAGGAAAGACTTTCTGGTCTGATCCCAGTGAGAGCAAACCACCAGAGCCAAACCACACTCTAACACAAGATGACCTTTCCTTCACAAGTTAAATTTATTAAAAACATGTCCACTCTGATTCAAATCAGGCTCCACCAATTCATCCATGAAAGCTGCTGTTTACTCGTTTGCTGAATGAAACAAGCAAAGTTCAAAGCCTGCTTAAGAATACAGTTAAAGCAAAAGGCACCACTTCCATCCAGTCAGTAGAAACAGATAAAATTAATCAACAGAGTAGAAAGTGCATTAAAAGTCTGCATGAAAAGAATGCCACAGTCCCAGAGTCCCTTTTCGACTACCAACCCTTTTTTATGTTATTGAACAGAGCAGTGAAATCTACATCAGGGTTTGCACGGGGTTCCTTTGGTACCCATTTAATCGTCATTTAATCATGTCATTCTTCTGAGTGTTTTTTTTAAAAAAAGGGACAGCTCTGTGTAAATCATGAAACTGTGTATTGCCTCAAGTCCAATTTGGAGATGCCTTTCATCCTGCAGAAATATTACAGCAACCCCAATTAGAGATTTACCCTGTCGTGTCCCTAGTTAGTGTTAATTTCACCAGTTTAGTGACCATAAAAATGTGTCACTTATTCTTAATTGGAAGGGAAGGGAAGATAAATGTAAGTGCTAAAGAATTAGAGCTCCATTCACTCAAAAGACTGATAGGAATTATAAATGCCATCTGCTATGTCAGACTCTGTACCCCAGGAAGAATAACTACATCACACCTAAAGAGTCAATAACAAATAAACCTCATCATATTCTTAACAGCTCAATCGAGGGCAAGGTTTGCCCTTCCCAGCTAATAACACTTGGCCATTGGAAGTGGAAGATACTTTGGTACAAATGCTGACTAATCTCTTTAAAATTAAACCGTTCCAATAGGAAAGCATTTTTATTGAACAAAGGTGACATCCATTACCCAGTCAGATCTCAAGCGCATATTTCTCATCGGTTGTTAACTAAACAGTTCAGAAGCAAGCATTGGAAAGGCATCAAGTGAATTATTCATTTCTTGTATCTGTAAGAATGCAGGTGCAACACATCTGTGTCCAGCGGTAACTATTTGTGATATGTTCAGGCAAGGCTGGCAAAGGTTGTATCTGCCAAATTTTAGATTCCAAAAGACATTAGGATTAGGTTCAGTCTAGTATGTATATTGCTCATACAGAGGAATACAGGAGCCCTTGAAATTTACCCTTTTATTTGAACCCTTCCCTTACAGTGCCGCCACACATATGCAGGACCTGCTAACCCATGTGGGAGATTCATGGAGGAATATAATTATACAATTCCCCTGCTAGAGGGGCAATCAGGTAGCAAAGACCCAGTTATCAGACCAGTGGTCCATCTAGTCCAGTTCCTCTGTTATGTGTGTATGAAAGCCTTTGTGCCGTATTGCTGGCTCTCCAGAGGAACTGGCTGGCCACTGTGTGAGACAGGCAGTGGTGGGATCCAAACATTTTAATAACAGATTCCGATGGAGGTGGGACAGTGGCGCCGCCGCACACACACACCTCCAGTCCATATTGGGCAGGGAGGTTGCTTTAGTAACCCCTTCTCAGCACTCAGAAAAAATCAGTAACCACTTCTAGAGAAGTGGTGAGAACTGGTTGGATCCCACCTCTGGAGATAGGGTGCTGGACTAGATGGACCACTGGTCTGATAACTGGGTCAGAGCAGAGATCCACCTAGTCTAGCATCCTGTCCACATAGAGGAGGAGGAGGAGAGTTTGGATTTATACTTTCTCTCCTGTAGAGAGGTCTTTCCCTGACATTGCACTTCTGGCACTGGGATTCAGAGGTTCATTGTCTCTGAATGTGGAGGGTTACCATGCCAGTAGCCACTGATAGACCTGTCCTCTTTGAAGTTGTCTATCCCTGTAGCCATCACTACATCCTGTTAGTGAGTTCCACATTTTAATAATTCCCATTTCCTGTCAGGGGGATGTTGTCTGTGTGATTAAGAGGTGTTATTGGCATCTGTGCATGTATTTTTATCTGTAATTTTTGGAATTGCTGCTATAATGTATTTTAATGAATTTTAATGTTTTATTGCTATTGTATTTATGAGATCTTATATTGTATTTGTTTTATGTCTCATTGTACACCGCCCAGAGCCCTTCGGGGGTTGGGCGGCCTATCAAGCATTATTATTATTATTATTATTATTATTATTATTATTATTATTATTATTATTATTATTATTATTATTCAGAAGGCAGCCCTGCTGGGATCCACACGAATACTACACCGATACATTACAACTTCCTAGGCCTCTGGGTGAGGCTCAAATTGTAATGAAGGCCAACAATCAGCTAAAGATCTGGCAGCTGTGAATAATAATACAATAATACAATAATACAATAATAATAATAATAATAATAATAATAATAATAATAATAATAATAATAATAATAATAATAATAGGTTCTGAGACTTAACATTTCCACAATGTAAGAGGTCAGACCCCTCCTCGCACTAAGGGGTGCCACAAGGGCACGGGGGTCAAAGACTGGCATGTCTCTCAACAAAATGGATGCTCCCTGGAGGGCTTTGGGATTCATCTCATGTGTCAGGCAATTGGCTGCTGAACTTTGCCCCTGGCATTAAGGTGTGCCTGGCTGGACTAAGAGGCTAGCTAATCCCCAGTGTGTCATCCTGAAGTGATTCAATCGTTGCTCCGAGCAGACCATTACTTATCCTATCACACCCATCTCAGCAAACAATCAGTATCCAGGCATCCTTTTGGGTCCTGCCAACTCATCAAGCCTGTCTTATCTTTTTCTTTGAACCCCAGAAAAGCAATAGGTTCTTTGTGCGCTGCTGTCCCATGCAGGGCTCAGTTATTTCAGGGAAACCAATATGTATGTATTAGCAATAGATATAGATAAGGAGAGCTGTCCCTTTAAGATATAGCATTGTGGCGTTAGAATCACATGTATAGCATTTAGCTTGAGATTAGCTAGATTAGAGTCCATCACAGGCAGAGCTGGGCAGAGCTAGGTAAGCCCTGGAAAAAGTTTTATGATCCTTTGCTCTTAGAGTATAGTTCGGCGAGTGCCCAGATATGAAAACATTCTCTTTTTTTCACAAGAAGAATACATTGAAGTGGTCATTCATTAGGTGCAAGCCTGCACAGATCATTCAGTTCGAAGGGCAGCAATCAAAACTCAGTCAACATCAACTGCTTTTGTGGGGACTTCTCAATAAACCCTTGATCTGAAACGTCACGTGGAGTTCTGTGTTGACACAGACTGGACAAAAGAGACTAGAGACCAGTCTCTGCCAGATGACATAGTTTGTCTCTGGCTTCCAGGCCAGCTCACCTCATACAACCTCAGGACCCATTTTGGGGTATAAATATTGGTCTGGATCCATGCACAGACCTTTGTGGGGCTCTTTCTTTTGCTCTTGGAAACGATGGTTGTTTTATGTATTGTCAAAGACTTTCACGGCCGGATTCAACAGGTTGTTGTGGGCTTTCCGGACTATGTGGCCGTGGTCTGGTAGATCTTGTTCCTAATGTTTTGCCTGCAGCAGTGGCTGGCATCACAGAGAGCTCTGTGATACACCTCTGAAAATGCCAGCCACTGCTGCAGGTGAAACATTAGGAACAAGATCTACCAGACCACGGCTACACAGCCCAGAAAACCCACAACAACCAGATGGTTGTTTTCCTTTTCAGTACTGCCTTCCCTGGACATATCTTGAGGCCTGGTAACAATCACCAGTCTCTGAAACCCTATTTGATTTCCTCAAGTTCTGCATGGGCCTCTCAGAAGACAATGAGTGACCAATCAGCCCGCAAATCCGATGGAATCCTTTTACCCCAGGAGCCTGAAGTGGCCCACCAAAGTGCTCCCTCATCTAAAAGTTCCTGTTGTAAAAAGTCAACAGCACCATTTTAAGCCAATCCTCCATGTCCATGTCCTAGAGCAGGGGTCTGCAACCTGTGGCTCTCCAGATGTTCATGGACTACAATTCCCATCAGCCCCTGACAGCA
The DNA here is from genome assembly GCF_021028975.2 of Sphaerodactylus townsendi. Classification (NCBI taxonomy): domain Eukaryota; kingdom Metazoa; phylum Chordata; class Lepidosauria; order Squamata; family Sphaerodactylidae; genus Sphaerodactylus; species Sphaerodactylus townsendi. The sequence continues at coordinate 134,836,021 of NC_059428.1, forward strand.
TGGCCAATTGGCCATGCTGGCAGAGGCTGATGGGATTTGTAGTCCATGAACACCTGGAGAGCCACAGGTTGCAGTCCTCTGTCCTAGAGCATGTAAGCAAGAACATGGTAGGTCTGAGAAGACACAAAGTAGAGTGCCACTCCCTTTGGCTATTTGGTTTCTTGCTTCAGAGAAGGGGTCTGGGGGTCATCAGGCCCTGCATGAGGTTTTAACATTCAGCTGGTTTGGGTCTTCATTGAATCAACACCTGCTATATGTTGAGTCTGCTCCTTGCCATCCAGTCTACCTCATGTCCTCTCAGAGGTTTCACTGTCCCTGGAGACTATGGTTGCCAGGCAATTGCCCATCTACTCACAGGAAATTCTGACCATAGAGTTCCTGGCAATTCCTAGCAGTACCTGGAAGTGATAAGGATAGCTCTAGGAATCATTAGAAACTCTATGGTAAGATTACCACAGATGGTGTGATTACCATAGATGTATGGTAAGATTACCATAGAGTTTCTGGAAATTGATAGAGCTACTTTTGTCATGTTGGGGTAGTTGTAGGAATTGGCAGAAACTCTATGGTCAGAACTTCCGGTAAGTAGACGAAGCCATGTTTTTCTTTTCAATTTTCCTCCTGTCAGAGATCACCATTCCCCAGACCAGATTTCTGCCAGCAGGTGGGCTCAGCATTGGCAGGAAAGGCCTGCAATTTCCTAGAGGTCTCCCACTATAAACTGGAGGAACTTGAGATTCTCTCTGATAAACAAATAATCTCCAGACTACAGAGATCAGTTCCCCTGGAGAAAATGGCAGCTTCAGAAGGCCAATGATATCATATACAGGTAAAATCTCTAACAAAAAATTCCCCTCTCCACAGTCGTTGGACCCAAAATCTGTAAGAATTTCCCAGGACAGAGCTGGCAAGCTTCCCACCATGTCAGGACTGAACCACTGCAAGGGCTGCCAACTCCCATTTGGAAGATATCTGGAGGTGGAGCTAAGGAAAAATTGGGTTGTGTGAAAGGAAGCGGCCTCAGCAGGGTATAGTGCAACTGAGTCCTCCTTCCAAAGCAACCATTTTCTCCAGGGGAACTGAGGCCTGTCATCTCAAGATAAATTGTAATACTGGGAGTTCTCTGGGCCCAACCTGGATTTTTGCAAGTCAGACTGAATGCCAAAAGGTCAGCCCCCAAAGAACAAACATATGAACATCAGAAGAGTCCTGCTGGATCATACCAGCCAGCCATCTAGTCTAGCATCCTGTCTCACACAGAGACCAACCAGTTCTTCTGAAGGACCAACACCACGGCATAGAAGCCAAATCTTTCCCCTGATGTTGCCTCCCAGTATTGGGATTCAAGAGCCCTGAAGGTACAGCCAGAGTCTTTTTCCTATGCTCCGCAATGACACAGAAATGCTAATAGGATCATTACACACATCAGATTCCCTGGAAAGAAACGTGAGCACATAAAACAGGAGCTCACAGTTCAATGACGCTCCTTAATTGACCAGAATGCCCATGGCTGTGAGATGCAAGCGGAAGGATCAATTAAAGAGGAGCAATAGGTTTCGGCAAGCAGCAAACCCTTACTGTAATGGCACTGAGATGAATAAAACAGAATGAAATGAAAGGGAACTGCAACATTCTTGAGAAGAAAGGTTATGTGCGCATTTCACTGCCATTTGTTTCCCAGCGTCTCTCTGCATTCCACTTCAGGGTTTCAGGTTTGTATCTGCAGCAGTAATTAAACGCAGCATTAAATCATGAATGACTTCATTCCGTGTGATGATCTCGTGCGAGGATGTCTGAAGGGGGAACCCTCATCTTGGACAGGAGAAAAATCAGCATACAAACACACACCAAGACCTTAAGGGTCAGGCTTGTATAGGTAAGCCCACGGCAAGACAGGGGGCCTTATCAGTAACAGTGCCCTATCAGTAACAGCTAATGGTGTCGTAGACAGTTCAGACTAAGATGGATACCAAATCTCAATTCTGGACTTTGATACCAAGAGAGGAGCTTCACCTGAACATGTCCCCCCACCCCTAATCAAGATGCATAGGAGCCAGCAATGCCTTTCCTGCAGCTTCGAACATTACTATCTGGACAATAATGGCCACAGTCCTGGAAAATAATTACAGCCTTGGAAAAAGCAGACCTGTTCTCCTGCCCACAAAGGATAGGCAAATACCAGCCAGCCTTAACACAACCTGCTCCCCTAAATAGTTTCTTCCTTAGCTTAATCCTTTCACATCCTTCCTGCCAACTACCAAAGATACATCCAACTTTACTCTGAAATTGAATACCCCAGTAAATTCATCAGCTGTATCGAAAATCTAATGAAAAAATGGACGCTCCTGGCTGGGCTTTGATTTATCAGATCATTGTCCAGTGAATTGTTCTCTCCTGAGAACCGAAACTATTCTTTTGTAGGGAGAACGGCTCTCTTGAAGTCATTTTTTCCTATATCCAGCCTGCCCAACCAAGGGCCCCTTGCTCAGTGTCTGTGCTGCTGGCAGGTGCTAATTAGGGGGGGGGGGGCACCTGCAGAAGGTGTTGTTCCCAGGTGCCATTTCCCCCACTACACCTCTGCCCCATATTTCCATCATTTACTGGAAAATATTAACATTTACCAAGATAAGCTAAAAAATGCTCCCCAAATTCTTTTAAAAAATGGAGTTTTTTAAGCTAGATACTATGATTTTATTTCTTATTATAATACTCTTAAAGGATATTATTCTGAAAGATAGTTTGGAGGAAAAATTCCTTTTGAACTCTAACTCCTGTTTCACCAAGGCGCCTTTTTCAACCCTAGTTATTTGATGTCCCAAAGTTGGATGAATGCAACATCAAATCATGGCTTGCATATTAGAATTAACCATCAAAAATCTGTAATTAGTTTAAGCCCCAGGATCCCATATTTCAATACAAGAACCCTTATAAAGACACAACACTTCATTTCATGTACTCACATGTAACAACCCTATTAAAATTGGAAGTCCTTGTTTTTTTTTTAAAAAAAAATAAGTGTTCTGTTCTTTAGGGTTTTAGTGACCATGCTGCAAATGACTCTTTGCTTGTCTTCTTGTCATTAGGTTCAGCCAGGGAGCCCTGGAGATCTCAAGTATGTTATATTCTCCAAATTAAAATTATCTGCACTGATTAGGTATCAGGAAACAAGACACAGCATTCTGCAAAACCATGGGGAATTGCAAGAGATGGGTCGGGAGGGAGGGAGATAGATCCTGGTGAGAATAGATGACAAAAATTCTGCCTTGTAACATTACAACTTTACAGGCTGAAATGTTAGTTAAAACTGAGGATTTATTTACAGACAAACACACACATAGATGATGTTCTTGTAAAACAGCTGCACATGTTGAGAACTAAAGGAATGCCCACAATTATATAGGAATTAGTCAGTATCCAAAATGTGACAGGGGGTTGGGTAGTGCTCAACTGGGGGCTGGGCAGATGGGAGAGGGAGTGGGCAGGTAGCCAAAATGCACCCCCTATATGACCCAGGTAAATGGTACATGAGTCATCTTCCCCCTCTTGCTCCCCTGGATACGCCATTGCCCTAACCCAGGGGTAGGGAACCTGCGGCTCTCCAGATGTTCAGGAACTACAATTCCCATCAGCCTCTGTCAGCATGGCCAATTGGCCATGCTGGTAGGGGCTGATGGGAATTGTAGTTCCTGAACATCTGGAGAGCCGCAGGTTCCCTACCCCTGCCCTAACCCTACACACACACCCCAGCACATTTTTTTGGCCAAATTAGAGCTGCAGTAATGCACAATGGTTACTGCCTCAGTCCCTTGTCAATTCCACTCACTCCTAACCGCAGACAGAGTGTATCTCTAGGAGCAGCAGTGGCGTAGGAGGTTAAGACCATGTGTATCTAATCTGGAGGAACCGGGTTTGATTCCCAGCTCTGCTGCCTGAGCTGTGGAGGTTTATCTGGGGAATTCAGATTAGCCTGTACACTTCCAATCCCAGCTGGGTGACCTTGGGCTAGTCACAGCTTCTCGGAGCTCTCCCAACCCCACCTACCTCACAGGGTGTTTGTTGTGAGTGGGGAAGGGCAAGGAGATTGTAAGGCCCTTTGAGTCTCCTGCAGGAGAGAAAGGGGGGATATAAATCCAAACTACTCCTCCTCCTTTTCTTCTTCTTCTTCTTCTTCTTCTTCTTCTTCTTCTTCTTCTTCTTCTTCTTCTTCTTCTTCTTCACATTGCTAGTTTGATATGAAATTGACAAAGCTGATCCAATCACCTATGCTTTTTTGTATCTGTGTCAGAATGTTAACATCACAAACTCTAGGTGAAATTGACAACATTGATGTAATCACTTCTGTTTCTCATCTCTACCTTAACCTTACATTGCTAGTTTGACCTGACAAAGAAAACAAAGTTTAAAAAATCTTTTCAAAAATGGAGGGTGATGAGAAAATGGCTGAAGATTGGGCAACTATACAAGGAGTGTGGATAAGGGCCAGGGGTTTTGTGGGGTGGAGAAATAAAGGCCATTTCAACATGATGGCATGCTCAAGGGAAACTTGAAAACAAATATTTAAAAACCAACAAGGTGAAAGTGTTCAGGAAAACAGGAGAGGAAAACTGAAGGGAAAACATTTGTAGAACCAAATGGATGGGGGGGGGAAGTGTGGAATTCAAAGGATGGCAATATCCAGTTTTGTGGCAATATCCATTGTAAACAGCTCATGCAGAAATGGTATAGAGTACTCATATCTCCCCCCCCCCTTCTCTGTGTGTCTAAATTTGAGAAGGATGTGGTTTCTTGCTAACCAAAAATTCAATAACAGTTCATTTTGTTTTCAATTTTTGACTCAGCTGGGTAGCTTGTGGAATGAACTGAAATATAAAACTCAATACATAGTTTCTGCTCCTCACCATCAGTAAAACTTTCATTTTCCTTTTTTATTGATATGGCCAGACATCCAACCGTCCTCCATCTTTTTGACTAAACAGAACAGGAAATGATCCCTATGTCAATTCTGCTGTTAGTATGAGTGCCCAATGATGTGTCTGTAGTGCTTATTTATCATGGTCAATCAGCATACATATAATGAGAACAAACAAGAATTCCTAAATTACTGAATGGGAGGGAAATCAGGAAGAATAACAGCACAGCAAGAGAAAAGTAGAATATAAACGCTGAAATAAATTATGGTTATGATGCAGAAAAGTAAACGTTTGAGGTTTTTTATTTATGACTGCCTGTATGTTGTCTTGGGCTATTGTAACAGCTCCTCCTGCCAATCCTGTGGATTTGACCAAAAGCTCAAATGGATGAAGTTAAACACCCAAGTTGTTTTTGAAAAGTGAGCTCAGTTCAAGCTTAACCATCTTCCGTAATTAGTAGGAATAGCAAGGGGAAATACAATTACAAGAAGAGCAAATTGCTTTTGATTTCAAAGTTCTTATCCCCATCCCCACCCCCGTATACCCCACTGCGTAAGTCCTTTTTAAAATTAGAGACAGCTAGTCTAATCACATTTCTTTCCCTGGGGCTTACTTAGTTACTTAGCTGCATGTTTGGAGGATTAGACAGCCATATGTACTTGGTAATGACAGATATCAATAATACTTTAGTTAATTGAGCGTGTTCCAACTCTTTTAATTTGCTTGTATTTTAGCATTTCCTTACTTCAGCTTTCTCCTCTTGAACTTAGGAGGAAAGAGGGAATTCAAGCCTCACGCCTTACCCGAGACAGCAAGTTGAACTCTTTGTAGGTTTGCCAAGCTCCAGGAAAGGCCTGGAAATCTCCTGGAACTACAAGAGATCTACAAACTACAAAGATCAGTTCCCAGTTTTCTCCCTGGATAAGGGGAGGAGGGGGCGGATCCTAAATGATACATCTGAAAATGTTTAGTCACAGATACAGGGTGTGGACATGGTCCGTCCACATGGACTTACTTTCAATAAGGCACCTCTACTCACACAGATGTAATCTCAACTGTGTAGAGCAATCCCCTTAGACAGCCAAGAGATAGAAAGCATTGCCAATCATGGCTGGTTCCATCCACCATATGATACCACGACTGACCCTGCTCAGCAGGCTGGCGGCCAAGCAGAGACTGATAGATTTCCCTAATCAAACAGGATACCAAATGGCATTGTAAGGTGAACCCCATAAAGGTTATTTTAAAGGCCTCTCTGCTAGAGCCGAAACCTACAGAGTTAAGAATTCTGAAAACATTTATTTCTCTGAAAGCATTCTTCTTGCAAACATGCTAAGATGCACGTAGCCTTGACCGCAAACTGATTGTCTTGTAGAGACCAAGATAAGCTATATCCTGCACCCAAGAAGAACTTGCCAAAACCACCAAGGTTTCTCTGAGAAATATGCCTTGGTGTTCTGTATTTGAGATTCTCAGAAAAGCAACCTGCCTCTCTTCTCCTCCTGACTCCCTCCCCAGGGAGCTTTGCTTCATGTAACATTTGCTGTGACATGTAACTATCTCAAACTATAGCTGGAGCCAACAAACTGGTCGTCAACCACGTATACTGGAACGCCTTCAAATTTAGACAAGACTTGGACAGGAGGAAGGAGGAGGTGAAATACTAATTAGCCAATCATTAATTCAATGCTGCTTGTTGACGTATCATTATAAAAATGAATGTATCGCTAGCAAAATTCGTCCTGGACCCAGTTAGGCTAAAGAGCTCTGGTAATAAACTTTCACTGATTTTTCAACCATTTGCCTTTTGCCTTGAATGTGCATGGTCTTTGTGATTTGGCACTCAAGGGGCAGAGTTGTCAGCATGAGTTAATCATGAGTTTGGTGAAGTTAGGTTCAGGGGGGCTAAAGTTATGGACTCTCAAATGGGTAGCCCCCATCTCCTGTTAGCTCCCGTTGGAAACAATGGAGGATGGGAGTGGAGAAACAAAAAAAGTGCCTGCAACCTGGGATTCTGCAAAAGGATAGCTGTTTTAGCGATTTTCAAAAATCCTGGGTTGAGAGGAATAAAATGGGCCAAATTATTTTTGGGAATGGGACCTGTGCGAAGTCACCTCTCCCCCTCCCCCCTCCCAAGCAGTCTATATAATGTCCTACACTCATTATATTTGACCTGTGCAGAATCCACCAAAAATGGGAGCATATTAGTAGTCACCTCCAGGTTAGACTACTGTAACTCGCTCTACGCTGGCTTGCCTTAAAGCCATGATCCTGAAATTGAAACTCGTGCAGAATGTGGCAGCCAGGCTCCTAGCTGGAACTTCGAGCAGGGACGGGATTGCACCGGTCCTATACCATCTGCGCTGGCTGCCAATCGAGTACCGGATCATGTTTAAAGTGTTTGTTTTGACTTTTGAAGCCATTCACGGCCTTGGACCTGCATACCTGAGGGACCGCCTCTCCCCATATTGCCATACATACATACATACATACATACATACATACATACATACATACATACATACATACATACATACATACATACATACATATATATGGTCCCCCAGACATTTCTCTCTCTTTCTCTCTCTCTCTGTGTGTGTGTGTGTGTGTGTGTGTGTGTGTGTGTGTGTGTGTGTGTAACATTTATATATCTATATCTATATCTATCTATCTATCTATATAAATGTTACACACACACACACACACATACATACGTATGTATGTATGTGTATGTATATATATGTGTGTGTATATATATGTGTGTGTGTATGTATATGTGTGTGTGTGTATATGTGTGTGTGTATATGTATATATATGTATATGTGTGTGTATATGTGTGTGTGTGTGTGTGTGTATGTATATGTGTATATATATATATATATGCGTGTACGTGTATGTGTATATATATGTGTGTGTGTGTGTATGTGTATGTGTATGTGTGTGTATGTATGTATATATATATGTAACATTTATATAGGGTCTCTCTAGTCCAGAATCCAGTGTGATAAACCAGCCATAACTTTTTATTTGATCCCAGTATTTGAACATGGTCCTGACCTGAATGACCCACTCCAGCCTAATCTGATCACATCTCAGAAGCTAGCAAGGTTGGCCCTGGTTAGTACTTGGGTGGAAGACCACCAAAGAAGTCTGGGGTCATGATGCAGAGGCAGGCAATGGCAAACCATCTCTCTTCATTTCTCGCCTTACAAATCCCAGCGTTCCCCAGTACAGTGCCTGTGGGTGGCCACAGTTCCCAGCAACATATTTTTCTGGTGCCTGCCAAATGTTTTCAGGAAGTCTGTTAGGCAAGGCAAGACTTTTGCCCAGCAAGGCTTCTAACTAACTATTGGAGATTTGTTTGGCTGTGCATATTTTTTAAAGTGTTGCTTTGGCAGCAGCTGTCCCCCAGCACAATAGTCTGCACTAGGTTACTAAAGTTATCTGTGACAATCATTTTGTGGCTGGCTCTGCCTCCTGTGGCAGCCATTTTGTAGCTGCTATTTTGTTGCTTTACCCATCATGCCATGTCAAAAGTCCACATATCCTCACAAGCTCAGCAAGGTTGCGGACCTCTGCCCTACGGGGTCACCATGAGTTGGCTGTGACCTGATCGCACACTACACACGCCTGTGGACATGGAGTGGGGGAAGAAAGAGTTGTGTTTTGGATAGTGGGTTAAGTTTGTGAACAGGAGCAACCAACAAAGTTAGTGCAACTTTGTAATTGGAGCTCACATCTTTCAACCTGCTCTGCTTGAAAATCTGTGAACGGCAGGCCTGTGATGCATTTGCCCAGCAACCTGTGAGAAGTCCCTACAGTACTTTTGAGTGCTTTATCAGGTCTGCTATTAAATTATTCAAGCAGCTGACTTCCAATTCCTCCTCAGGCAGATCACTGTAGACTAACAGATTGCACAAGAATTTTTTTCTTCATGTCAGCCCTACATTTCTTTCCACCCCGTTATTCCGAGTTACGTCCCCTTGGCCTTCTCTAAACAATTCCTTTCTTCTTTGGGGACCTCACATCATCCCAGTACTTGTAACCCATAGCTAGCAGATTCTCGCTACCTACTCTCTGCACGCGTTTATATATTTCATTGTTTTGTCCTCCCATATAAGTCATGATGGGCTGGTGTCTTAATAATGTCACTCTCTTTTTCATGATTTTCTTGCATTTGGATGTTTGTTTGTGTGTTTGTGTGCTTTGACACGGAGGGGTTGATCAGTGCTCATCCCAACTGCAGAATTCAATGTTTGTTTCAACCCAAATATGCATGCTGGAAAAAAATGACAGAAGAGAATGGAAACTGCCATAGTTATTCTTTTCTTATCCATTCATTTCTAAACGCATAAGGATCTTTTAAAAAAAATTCAGTCAGTGCCAATTTTCTCATCTTTACCTAGATAATTCACAAATGTCACGTCGACAACCCCTCAGCCAATGGGTGTACAGGAGACTGTCCTGCACACCCATTGGTTGAGAGTTTGTCATCACACTCCAAAGTGCCCAATGGAGAAGTGGCACCAATTTCCCCTCCTACCAGTCCTCCCACCCATTGCCCAATTCCTTTAGTCACTATCCTGCCATGGTGATTCAAACATTTTAACAACAGGTTCCGATGGTGGTGGGATTCAAATAATGACTGTTAAAAAGTATCTAAAAATATTTTTAATATCACTTTTTACTTTAAGTATTACAAATATTAATACCTAATAAAAATATGTTAAGTATTAAAAAAGTGATATTTTAAATTTGAACAACAGGTTCTACAGAACCTTCAGACCCCCTGAATCCCATCTCTAGGCCCAGCAGAGAAGTGGTGCCAATCCACCCCCTACCAGGTCTGCCCCCTGCCTCCCATTTGCCCAGCCACCTTCCTGCCTGGTGCCCTGGCCTCTGAATTCCCACCCTGACCCCAGCAAGCCCCCTGCGAGGTGGTTCCAATGATGAGCAAAACCAGCCAGAGTGATCCCAGAATGAGTTGGGCACAGAGAAGTGCTGGGGGGGTGTAAAAGGAGAGCAAGCAGTAAAACCTCCCACCAGCCTGCCTAGTCGCCTGCCCCCACTCTCCCCATCCTGTCTAGAGCCCATTTTATTACATTTCGGAATGGGCTTTACTGCTAGTCTAAAATATTTCTAGAATTTTGAATTGCTGTTGGTTTGACTTGATAATTATTTCCATTTCTTTTTGACGCGTGCTGAGTTGCCTGGCAGGGTTGGCTGGTTGCAATAACATGAAAAAAAAACCTTCCTCCCAGAGATCAGAGCATAGAGCAGTAATTCTTTAGGTTATGATATCAAACGTTACATTTATGTAGCATCTATATTTCTATTCCATGGAAAATAACTTTTGGAGTAGGGTTGCTGGGTTCGTCTGGGCCACTGGGGTGGGGGTGGGGGATAGGGTTGCTAGATCCAGGCTGCAAAACTCCTCAAGATTTGGGGCTGTAGCCTGAGGATGGGGACCTCAGTGGCGGGCAGTGCCATAGACTCCACAATCCAAAGCATCCACTTTCTCCTCAGGGGAACTGGTCTCTGTAGACTGGAGGTGAGCTGTAATTTCAGAGGATCCCCAGGCCCCACCCGGAGGTTGGCATCCTTAGTTGTTGCAAGAAATTGGAAGGGCAGCTAAAAACGATGGATCTCAAGACTGCTGGAAGAAAAAGAGGCACCCTAAAACTCTCAAATCCACTAATCAAAATCTCAAACAAATCTCCACTTATTTGTTAATATAATTCCATGGGAAAGCTGCTTCATGGCCAGTAGGCACATATCAGTTTCCAGGATGTTCAAAACCCTTCTTACAGGCATTGCCTAATTAATTGAATCAGGAATCCTCTCGATTAAGTGCTTTTCAGGAACGGGTTCTCAGTGGTATTTTTCTGCCCATCGAGACTTTAATTCTTTATTTGTTTCCAATTGCTTATTTTGGCTGATGAGCTGGGGGTTTTGGCCTCTAAATAGCATTTCATTCCCACATGGAGTTGTTTCTGTTTACAGATCTCAAGAAAATTCCTTCAAGGTAGCCCTGTTCACATATTACAGTGAACACATTCACATCTGGAATGTTTGCTAAGATTGCCAGCAATGGATTGGGAAAAACCTGGAGATATGGAGTGGGCGTGGGGGGCGGAGCCTGGGGGAGCAAGGGTTGGGGGAAGGGAAGGAGCTTGTCAGGGAAATAATACCCTAAATTCCACCTCCCAGAGGAGCCATTTTCTCCAGTGGATCTGATCTTGATCAACTGATGATCAACTGTAATACTGCTTGGAGTTTGGAAACTCTAATGCTCATACAGCTGTTTGAAAGAAAGAGCCAATGTATGTTCACTTTACAAATGAAACTAGGGATGATGATGATGATGATGACGACGACGACGACAATGACAATGACAATGACAATGATAAATTTTATTTATTCCCCAACTTCACCCAGCAAAGCTTGACTTAGGGTGGCCTACAATATTAAACAATCCATGCATAATATAACGTTTCAATTTAAAACCACAATTTAATATTAAAATACCAATAATAATAGCATTCCTAGATTGTCGTTCAATCATCCTGTTGGGAGGGTGATCCAGTCTGGTAACCAATTGGCGGGATAGAAGGAGAAAAGGGGAAGAGAGCTGGATCAAAGTGAAGCGCTGATCACATATTCCATTGCAAGCACGTTCAATGTAATATGAAAATTACTCAATACACATACAGAGAAAATAAATCTAGTGTGCACTGAATATAGATTGTACTTGCACTCATTGTCACCTATGTGTAGGACTCGTGACAGTTGATACATGACAGTGTTTTAAAAAGTGAGCAATTATAAAAAATAAAATGCTGACCAGTTTGTGTATCTTGGGCTACTCACTGTTTTTAAAGATATTTTCAGGCATTATTTTTTTAAAAAAATTATATTTCATTAAGAAATATAGCAGAAAATGTCAGGCTTTGGAAAGCACCCTCTTTTTAAGACATTCCTCATATTTTTGGGGGGGTGTACGGAGTGAAAAGAGGCAGTTCCCTATTTTTGTGCTTTGTGGAACAGACCAAAGGTGCACTTTGAAACTTAAAAAAAAATGTCTTGAGCAGTGTGGCGGAATGGGCTTGCTTTGCCTGGCAGGCTCTATTCTGCTCCCAAGCCTCTCCCAGGGGTTGCCAACTTTTCCTGGGGGTGGCTAGCTTTCTCTCTTGGGTAAACCGCTGCCACCACCTGACCGTTTCAGGAACTTCCTGCTGGGGAAGGCCATGGTCCCCCCTAACTTCACTTTCCAACTCATGAGGAAATTTCTTAGCCTCAGTCTCCCTTTCAGTTCCGGCTCTCCTGCAGGTTCCCACAGGTTCAAATTTAGTGGTGGTCCTGGAGGAGAGAAGCTGCTCCACCAGCTAACAGATCTTCCTCCCTCCCTATTTAAGATAGATGCATCCAAGATGGTGAGGCATTCGGGGTTACAGAAAACTGTTCTCCACATCTAAGGTTTAAAAGTATTTATTAAAAATAAAATGGTTACAAGTATATTTTAGCACTGCACCAGATTGAGCAAGGGTTTCCAAAACAAAGGAGATATAAACACAAATCCTCTGTCCCTCTACCTTAACGTGCCCTAGCAGTTGTTGAAAATAGGGTAGGCCCTTAAAGCTTTGAAGGTTGCAATTCTCAAAGAGTGCTCATTACCTGGCAGGCTGAGTGAGCTCCCTGGATGAGCACATGGTTCAAAAATGGCTTCTCTCTGCATAGCCCCGGAAAGAGGTCTGCTCCCTTCAGTGGCCCAGCAGAAAGAAAAAGAGAAGAGCTACTTCGCCCCTCTCTTCCCAGAGTTTTTCAGATCCCAGACCCCACCCTCTTTTGACCTGGTCAGGCTGGGTCAAGATATCTTTTCCCCCTAGGTCAGGTAGCTCTTTCTGATGTTTCTCTGGAATTTCTAAGTCCTCCAAATCTACGATACCTGATTGGAGAAGGGGAGGAGAAAAGACCCAAAAAAAAGAAGAAAAAGTGGGAGGGGAAGGAGCCATTTCTCCACAAGCAGGAATAGGTGTCCTTAGGATGTCTTGGGGGAAAGGCTGTGCGGAGTGCCTTCCTAGGACACCCTTTTTTGCTTCCTCAATAAATCTTATTTCAGCTGCGCGGAATGGACCACAGTGACAGAGCTAGTCTTATTTACAGCAATGGTTACGGGAGCCACAAGGTAGCTGACCTAAACAGCTAATCTCTGCTGATTAAAAGCAGCAATACCCTCCCCCCCCCCGCCGCACAAGCCAATTTTCTTCTGCCTAGTTGTCTTATAGTTTAATGTGGAACTCATATATCAGTCGCCTCCATGACTCCAGCTTCGGTATCTCCTAGTTATTTGTTAAATTTAGAGAGGATATATTTTATTCAAATTGATTTAGCTCCTCTTGGGAAAGAAGTTGCCCTCCGGCTGCACTTGGAGTAAGCAAAGCAAGGCCAGACACACACACAGAGATTCTCCACCGCTCACCCTTGGTCTGTACCTCATTAAGGAATAAAAACTGCCAGCATAATTGGCAAAGAGGGAATATGGCAAATTTTATTCTTATTTACACGGATAATGTCGAAGACAGAGCCTGATTCCCTGTGCCTTGAAATTGCTTTAATGACGTATATCTCCATTCAGCGTAATAGGAGTTCTATTGCAGGAATAAAATAGCAGTGCTAAGAATTATATGCTGAGAATGTATCTGTCCCTCCTAATAGAAAAGTTGCTGTGAGGATTCATGGCATAACGTTTGAGCAAGTAAATAAAACAGATGAGCCTGGTTAAAGGGCAAGGAATATCACAGAGTAAGAGACTGAGAAGAAGGTCACGGTAGACAAAAAGATCCCCATGTGGGGGGTTCGACTGGGGGCAACTGATTGCATGAGCCAGTGACTACAACCAGCCCTCTGCTAACTACACCTCTCTGCTGCCCTTTTCTCAAGCCCCAGACATTATTATGCAACTGAAGCAGGTGTATCAAGCAGAAGATTTGAGGTGCCACCAAGGTTAGCAGGACAGAAGGCATTTGGTGGTGGAAGAAAGGGCCATCAAGCTGCAGCCAACTTCTGGTGACCCCACAGGGTTTTCAAGAAAACAGGTGAACAGAGGCGGTTTGCTATTGTCTGCCTCTGGACTTCTTAGGTGGTCTCCCATCCATGTTCTAAGAAGGGCTGAACCTGCTTAGCTTCCAAGACCTGACTAGATTGGGCTAGCCTGGGCAAACCTCAGTTCTGGCATGACCAGAGAAGATCCTCAATACTCAATAAACTACTGTTCTTTTACAATAGTTTGTTTCAGTTTTTGGGATTCTGACACCCAACTCAGGTGCTCTCGATGTCACAGTCTCAGTAACAGCATCGCAAGAGTTATGTCCCTAAGGTGTAACCCTGATGATAATGAGCAGTTGTACAGCCAATTTGGATGAATAAGGGCCTGAACCCCCCTGCTGGTATCTGGTGGTATTGATTGGACAGGTGGCCAACAGCTCACTCTGCTCAGATGGATCTCTGCCACTGATCCACATAATGGCTGGGCACTAAGGTCGCTGCCACTGACTCCTGGCAGATGGCTAGCAGGAGCAAGCCGACCAGCCACTGTCCTCAGAGTCAATACACTCAGTACGTACGCTGTGTGCTGTTAAGTCTTATGGTAATCCCATAGAGTTTTTAAGACAAGAAATGTTCAGAGGTGGTTTGCCATTGCCTGCCTCCATGACTCTGGTATTCCTTGGATGTTGCCTAACCAAAGTCAATAGCTGGATTTATTTCCTAAACTCCACCTGAAATCATTTGCCTCTCTTGATCCCTGCTGTGGTTTGACATGAGCAGTAATATCATCACCCCCCCACCCCCCCCAAGTTCTGTTTATTTCTGCTTGCATCTTTGCCTAATTACTCCTCTTGTACTTTCCCTGGGTGGTCTGTAAGCATCTAATGCTTGCCTTTCCAACTCCGCCTCCCCTGAGGACTTGTCAGGTTAAGGATTAATGAGCAGACTTTACTCAGAGGTTTTGCAAAGGTTAAACATAATTACAAACAAGAGTATTTTAGACAATGTTGGGGGACAGGATGAGGAGGGGTAAACACGTATGACGCTTGTGGGAATCACATCAGCCAATTGTAGCGTCTGACAAACAAAAATCAGCATGGAAGAAAATGAGAAGGAAAGAGCAAAAAACACTTGTTCCGAAGATAACAACAGCTTCCCCCCGACACAGCATATGGTGGGAGAGCATCAGAGTCTCCACTGGCAACCTCACTGCCTTGAAATCCTGCTTTCTCATTTCTGTGAACCGAAGCTGCCACACTTAGAGGGGAATATGTCACTGTGAGATGTCCAAAGCTTTCATCACTCGGTTGGTTTGCAGCCTTGCTTTGAGGAGAACAAAAGTCGCAGCTTTTGGGTAGGCGTACCTCCTTTGGACCTGCCTGATGCTCCTGAAACCATTTGGAAAATCCGAGGAAATAGCCTGCCAGAGATTAATCTAGCTGCAGTCTCACCTTTTGTGGCGTTGCATGGTTTGGGATTTGCTTCACATCTGTGTTTGTGCATTTCAAATTATATACCTGGTTTTGTGTGGAGGGCCTGCGACAACTGAAACCAAGCAATATTCCTCCCAATCCAGAGCTATCACCCAATTCAGGAGCACCGAATTCACACAATTCTCTAAACCAAAGATGTCCATCTTCTGCACCAGGAAGTCGCCTTCTCTACGACTCAGAGACATATATGAAATCTTCAGTTCTCTGGAACAAATCCCCCCTTTTAAGAGCTGCAGATTGCCTGCCTGGTGGCCAAACTGTGTGTGTGTGAGAGTAGTTTAAAATGTAGTTACAGAAGAAAGGTTTAATTTGTGGTTGGGTTATGGTGGAGGAAATGGGGAAAAAACCCTTTTTAGATGCTGTTCCTTGATAAAATTTAACTACCACCATAACTTCCCAAGCTGAAATGAATACTGGTAGTTTAAAAACAAGAAAAGTGAAATGTCAGTGTCTCTTTTCTCCCAATCAGCACCAACCAGCTGCTGTGGAGGCTGATCTGTCATAGGGCAAATAGTAGAAAGGCCAAGGGTTGGTTGGTTCTATCCTCCTCCTGCATTGTGGCCCCAATCCGAATTACCTTTCACTTCTCTGAGCAGCTGCTCGTTAAAAATTAATAAAAAAGGAATGCTTGCAATTTAAGAAGTAGGAAGTAGATCGTAAGAAGTAGGAATGCTTGCAACACGCACCAGTTTGGTTGACATTCTGCTTGCTGGTTGTTGAGCAGGGAGCCAGTTTTTGGACAGGCTGTTTGGCTGAACATCAGCAGCTCAAGCCTGTTCAGCAGGTTATTTTGCATGTATTCAAATGGTTCAGTCTAATGCAGAGACGTTTTGTGCGTACAATGTTTTCTTACACAGCACAGTTGCCCAAACCCCAGTCTCCTGCCCTTAAGTAGAAAGCAGGAGAAACTATTTGATTGGCTATGCAGATTTTTTAAAATGTTTGTTTGGCAGCAGCTGCTACCCGAGCTCAACTATGTGCCCTGCATGCTCTCCATCGTGTGGCTGTACCTGCCATGCCATGCCAGTATTCCAAAGGTGCCCGTAGGCTTGAAAAGACTGGGGACCCCTGCTCTAGACAGCACACCCAACAAAATGTATTCATGGTTAACTTGCTTGTCGCTGAACTGATGCTTTGCTCCAAATTATGAATCGCTCTTCAGCTCCAAATCACCATGAATGAAGAGGGAAATCTCACAAAGCTCACTTACCAGAGTTATTCAAACCCAGGCTCACCCTTTGTGTCTGAGTAAGAACAAGCCAGGTTAGGCTTTTACACGTGGGTGCAGAGATCAACCGCAACAACTGCTGAAAAATAAAATAAAATTAATCTTTGTCACCCTCCAACCACCCCACCCCACCCTACTCCTCCCCACCCTGCATCTATCCTGACCTTCTGTCAAGTTGCCATGTTTGGGAGGGGGGAATTCTCTGTTCTTGAGGTTTGTGCCTTGGAACAGCCTCCAGGCTGGACACTACTAACTCTGTTGTTCCCATGTGAGGGTGGGGATCGTGCTATCCATATTATCAACTCTTCTGGCGCTCTTTCGCCAGAACTGTCTTTCTACTGTTCCTGACTTGCCTTCAATATCATCCTTTGAACCACACAAGCGTTTTATTGCCTGAGTGGGGAATGGACACCTTCCTTCCTACCTCAAGCCACACTCTTCAACGTGTCCCACCCCCGAGCCACAGATGCACATCCAGGTAAGTGTCATGACTTGAACAAGAATGAGGTGGGGGCTGCTACAGCCCCACTAAAGCCCATTGCTGGGGAGATCCTTCCTCTTACACCCTTTTCTAGGGCCCATTGCATCTCCCCAGCAATGGACTTTGCTGCTAGTAGATTGTTTGGTTGTGGTGGGAGAGGGTGGCCACCCATACTGGGCCCATATGGGTGTGTATGTGTGGGTTAGGGTTAAACTCAGATTTTACTCCAGGCTCCACTTTCCCTAGCTACGCCTGTGGGTCACGGTCAGTGTTTCTGGTGTGATGGCAACTCCTGAAGCAACCCAAAAGTGATGTCATTGTGCTGGGGGTCAACCATAGAGTTTTGGAAGGATGCTAGAGAGTCCTCCAATGTGATGACACACTTCTGGACAATATTGATTGACTGTGTGATCACGCCAGGTATACCAATCACACCCTGCCTCCAATTCCATCAGCCATTTCCCTCCTAACACCCCACTGAGTTGTAGCAGGCAATGGTTACAGGGGTGGAAGATCTTCCACCACCAGCATAGATGTGGAAATCGAAGTGGTGGATGGTGAATGCTGGCAATTTGGTAGTGCAAGGGTGCAGCTTTACACAGTTAACACCATGCCTACACATTGGGCTATCTTACAGTTGCAAGACGTTGCCTGCTGTAAGTCTCAGCAGCTACTCCCAAAAATGCATGTATCGTTTTGTGTGTCCTGCCTCCCATTTCAGCATAGAAAAATAACTATCAAAAATGATACCCTACAGGAAAGTCAGCATACATCCTGGTAATGAATGAGTATTTTTGTACACTATTGGTTCAAGTGGGATGATTGCTTCCCTAGATTGTAATTTACCAAATGGGGCAGAGAAAGAGTTGTTCAGCCATCCACCTCCTGTAAATCAAAGATATTAAATCTGTGAGATGCTAGTCTTAATTCACAGTTTTAATATAATTTTCTCTTTGATAAAAGGCTTATTGGACCCTGTAATTTCCATGCTCCAAGTTTTTCCCCTTGTACCATTGATTGTTCTTATTAATGTCAGAGCAACCACCATGAAAGCAGCGTGAGATAAATGACTAAAATGTTCAAGGGGGTGGGGGAGTAGAAAAGGAATGGACCTCACACAAACTTAATTACATTTATACATATCCCAGTCTCCTTTTCCTAAGCATGTGTCCTCCTTCAACTCTGCTTGGCTTGGTCTGCAACCTTCTAGGAGAAGAGTTTGGATTTATAACCTGCTTTTCTCAACTGTAAGTGTTACCGCCCAGGAAAATAAACAAAATATTTTCCTGAGTCAGGTTGTCTGACTACACTGGTTCCATGGCCGGACGCAGAGACTTGTGTGGTTCAGAAGCCTCCATAAGGCTCACAGAGAACGCTTATGTGTGATTGTGCCAATGCTATATGGTTTCCCTCTTGCTTTTGCCCTTTCAAGATGTACTAAAACCCCCTCTTTAGTTGAATTTATGATGTGCCTGCTGTTTAGGATTTTTGTTTGACTAGGTTCTTCAGTTAGTTTAAGGTTTTGTTATTGTTAATTTAGGAAAGTCTTGCCTATAAGTATATGTGTTTATCCCTTAAGGTTTCCCTAATGTTTAAGTTTAGAAATGTTATTTTTGAAATTTCTGTCTGTCAGCAAAAGCAGTAGCCTGTAGAGGCTGATATTAAGGGACAAGAAAGTTGGCTCTGGAATGCAGCTTGGACCAACACCCAGCCGACTCCTTAGCAAAGACAAAGACCCTCTTTGGACTTGCAAATCAAACCTGTTGCCAGGACCCAGAGGTCCCCAGCCATTGGAAGACGTGCAGGGACCACCATTGGACAGTTTGAACTTTTCTTTGTTGCAACGATGTGAGGGGGGAGCCTCAGGGTATTACTAAAGGAAACAGCCACCTGATAAAGGAGATAGCTGGGTGCGGTAGTGAGTCCACCTAGATTTCTTGAATGAACTGTTATCTGCTCTCCCTTCAGTACCATTGCGAGATCCCACGAGAAGACGTTTGACAGCGGGATTTTGTAATCCCATTCAGAAATTGTAACTGTATCTTGCTTTTGTATTATTGTTTTCTTATTGGTGTTTGGTGAGGGACTTGCCCCCTCACCTCCCCCTTTTCCCTGCCCCTTTGCCCCTTTGAAGTTTGGGAATAAAAGTTCTTGCACTGGGTTGCAAGAGCGCGATTCTCCTGCTCAAGCTGTGACCATCACCTGCAAATAAAATCCTTTGCTTGAAGAAAGTCGACTTCTTGCGCCTCATTACGTTGCTGAGCTGAAATCCCTAATTGTTACCTGAGCAGCAGCGGTAACATAAGGAGTCTCAAAGTGGCTTACAAACTCCTTTCCCTTCCTCTCCCCATAACAGCTGTGAGGTCAGTGGGGCTGAGAGAATTCTGGGAGAACTGTGACTAGCCCAAGGTCATCCAGCAGGCTCTTGTGGATGAACGGGGAAACAAATCTGGTTCACCAGATTAGAGTCTGCACTGCAGTTTTTCTGGAGCAGTGTCTATTGCAGGGAGGGGAGGGGAAGGCAGTTGTAAATTGCTTTGAGACACCTTGAAAGTCTTCAAGAACCAATGCTTCTTCTGCTTCTGTTTCTTCACCACACCAATCACCAAGTTTCTTTTCTAGATATAGTCTATTCAAGACATGGTGAATAATGTTCTTCAAACGTTCTCTGAAGCTGTGCGGAATAGCAAAATCCACTTGCAAACAGTTGTGAAAGTGGTTTGAAAATGTATTATTTTGCATGTGCAGAAGGGGCCTCAGTTTTCAAGAACCAAAGTATCTGATGAAGGGTTCTTTGACTCTCAAAAATGTATACCCCCAAACTCTTATAAGTCTCCAAGGCTCTACTGGTCTCAAATCTAGCCTACAGACTTGTCACACTCTCCGGTCATTTTTCTAGCGCTGTCAGCAGGGATCAGGCTAGTACATTTGCCTTGATCAGTCCTGTTTCAATATATTGATATATGTACATTTTTATCCTCCCTTTCCTCCATGAAATTTCGGACAGTGTAGTACATGCCTCTCGCTTCATACTTGAGTGGGGAATTGAACTCAGATCTCTCAGGTTCAAAATTCTGATCACACCAGGATGTATTTCTGCCCCAATTTCCCACCAGCTCACCTAGACACCTATGGCCCTATATCTTCCCCAACAGATGAAGTGGTTGCATATGAGTGGAGTCGTAGGTAGTCAATATATCCTAGGGCTAAAATCAATCATTGTTGCTGTAAATCGTGCTATCATTTTGCATCTGCGGAAAACACAAAGAACAGCAGCGATTTTCTTTGCAGATAGCCCACTGATTGCTTTGGGGCTTAGGAGAGCGTTTTCAGCCAATCTAGTCGCCTCGTCTGAAAGTACAGAATCCCATTTAATTGCCTGAAAGATTATGCTAGGATGGATTATTTGGGGCAGTGGTTGTTAGTATGCAGAATACAGGTCAAAAGCGTCTAATGAGTCGGTTTTCTATTTTCAGAACTGTCTCAGAAAGTGTGCCGTGTTATACATGCAGGACAAACTAATGGGCTCACACAGACTTTCCTAGCAAAGCAATTTATTTTGTCCAATCCATGTTTTCAACAGCAGATAATTAGGACACATTCCAGATCTGAGCCCAAAGCCTCAGACTTTGCAATATTACGCTCTTGAGCTGGAGCGTCAGGTACTGAACAGCACGAACCTTGCAAAATGAACTGTCGCCAACTACTGGATCATTAGTTACTACGCATGAAGCTGGAGCCTTTTCCAAAGGAACTGCCTTCCCTGAACACTTTTGAACCATATTTGCCATCTTTAAGCACATCGCCTTGAACTGTTTATGTTTCAGTCACTTGAACTTTGTTTCCAAATGGTTTGGTCTGAGATGGGTGTTATGGCTACACAGTTATGTAAGCCAGATACTATTTTGGATATGGTTTCCCAGTCCCTCCTGGCCACTACTGGGGGACGGGGGTTATCAAATTCAGGTCCTGTACTTGGGGTGGAGACTGAGGAGGACAGGGTCCTCAGTTGGCCATAATGCTTCAGAGTCTACCTTCCAAAACATCCAATCTTGTAGAATGGAGATCAGTTATAATTCCAGGAGATCCCCAGGTCCCACCGGGAGGCCAGCATCCCTAATTTTGGGGCACTGTAAACAGATGTCCCCTGACCTGGATAGTTTAGGCTAGCCTGATCTTAGGGTTAGATCTTAGAAGCTCAGCAGAATTGGCCCTGGTTAGTATATGGATGGGACGCCACCAAGGAAGTCCAGTGTTGCCACACAGAGCAAGCGATAGCACTATTTTTGGGTAGTCTCAAATTCCCCCTTGTGCCATGGAAGCTCCCCAGATGACATGGTGCCAGTCACAAGCTTTCAGCTGAAACTATCTCAGTGATGGCGAACCTATGGGACGGGTGCCAGAGGTGGGACTCAGAGCCCTCTCTGTGGGCATGCGCACACAGAGTTTGTCATGTGGGGGGGCGGAAAATCACCCCCCCACACACACACACACTCACACATCTAGGCTGGCCTGGGCCACTGAGCATGACATGTGCCGCATATAGGGACTCGGCCATGGCCTGGTGCCTGTGCTCTATGGTGGCTGCTGCCTGGGGTGGAAGAAAGTTTATGAAGAGGCATGAGATGCTAGAGAAATTGAGAGCAGTGCAATAAGGGACTTGCTGGAGGCCCACTGGGGATTGGCCCTCACCCAGCAGCCATGGAGTTGAAGAGGAGCCAACTAGTTCTTTTTCTAAACCAAAACCTCAGCATTCAGGTTAAATTGCCGTAGTTGGCACTTTTACATAATTAAGTGAGCTTTGGGAGTTGCAATTTGGGCAGGGTTACTAAAGGTTCAACCTCACTGCCCAATCTCATACTTTGTTGTCAGAGGATACATGAGAGGTGATTGTGTGCTGGCTTTAGGCCACTGTTTGAAGAAAAGCTCCATGAAAACAGGAATTAAAGAAATAAAATAAATACAAGACTTTTGATGCCCACTGGGGATTGTTCTCTACCCACAGCTAGATGCTGTCATTACCCAATCCCAATTAAAATTACCAGGAAGGGGAAATAAAGTCATGAAGAAGGCTTGACTCCAGAAAAGCTTATTCCACATAAGTCATCCTGTTTAGGAGATTTGCATAATCACTTAGAAAGGCATTGTGATGATGTCCGCATAAGACTCTCATGCTGTGTCAGAACAAAACCAGCATTTTCACTCTCAGGCAGAAGTTTTGAAAGCTCCAGAGAAAAATTTCCTTGGGTGGCTCTTCCGAGGTCTAGGAGGACCCAAGTCCTTCAGACAACCAGCTGACAGGGATAATCATTCCTTTCCCAGTGAATGAGAAATCAGAGTGACAATTTCAATTCAATAGTTATGAAAACAAGAAAATGGGGGGGGGACTACATGTGTGCATAATTGGCAGGGAAAATGTACACTGATACATTACAACTTCTTAGGCCTCTGGGTGAGGCTCCAATTGTAATGGCCAACAACCAGCTAAAGATCTGGCAGCTGTGAAATTTACCATAATAATAATAATAATAATAAATCAACTTTTTTAAAAGCCTGCCTGACCAGAGACATTTTGCTTTGGCACCTAAAGGAAAGCTACACAGGTACTATGAAAGCATCACCTGGAAAGGGCATTCCATAAGCAAGGAGCCACTCATGATAAGACCCTGTTTCTGGTTTCCAGCTGCCTTGCATCTGAAGCAGGGGCCCAGAGACCCAGCAGATCTTACCAGGTAGAAGAGCAACACTCAGTTTCCCTCCGTTCTTCCATTAGCCTTTCCTCCTTCATTTGACGCTGGCAAGAGGCCCATGTTCAGGTTCTACCAGAGGGATCCCTTACACCAACCAGAATGGGCAAGTAGTGCCAAATCAAAGATCTTGCTGTATTCGGCATTCGATGTGTTTCAGTAAATTTTCTGACATTCAAGGCTGGTTCCTCATCTGGCTTGATTTACACAGCTCTCAGCGGAGGCCAATTTACTGGTGGTCCCTGGCCCCTCGATGATACGGCTGGCCTCCACGCTGGCCAGGGCCTTTACAGCCCTGGCCCCAGCTCTGGTTGCATCTTCATTCCACTGGCTGTCATCAAAGGCACTGTTTTGAGGACCTTACGGAATGACGCAGGGCCTGTAAAGACTGAGTTGTTCCGCCGAGCCTTTGGAGGAACCAGCGTTGATGGTGCCCATGGCCTTTACATCTGTTCGCCTTTTGTCATCTTGGGATCTGCTGTCCTTCCCTCCCTGAAAGAGGGTTTGAAAACGAAATTGTCGGACGCCATTTTGAAAATTAATTTTAGTCATTACACTTAGTTTTTCATTTTATCGCTGCTTTTAAAGGTTTTAGCTGTTTTTATCTGTACCAAATCCTGATTATATTGTGAATTTGTAGGGCACAGCCCAGAGACGTGCCCCTCCGGAAGCAATTCCACCCGGTTCCATGGGCCAGATCAGTATTCAGGACACAAAAGAATGCAGCCCCTCTGGGAAACTTGCTTTAAATTCTCCTCCTGATGCAGGCTGTTTGGAGGCCATGTAGCAGAAAGCCTGAAAGCCTGCAGTAATTATCACGATGTGACCAAGGCACCAGCTAGGTCTGTCTCTGTTCTTGAGGGAAAAGACACAATCAATAGGCTAATTTTAGTAGGCAAACATTATTCAACCTCTACCCTCCTCACAGTGCCAGGCAGAGATGAGAAGACTAGAACCAGATCATGGTCCGTTTCAAATGGCATTTCTTCCTTCATGGGCTGGCTCTCACTTCTTCTTAAGTGGCTGGCCTTCAGGGTTGACTGGAAAGGCCGCCATGACAAGACCAGCCCCAATAGAAACAAGCTAGTATCCATTTCTCCAGGCTGGGTCTTCATTCTGGTGCCCACCAGTCTTTCTGGTTCTAGCCTTTAGGCCACAATTGCACTAGGCCCGTGTTGGCGAACCTGTGGCACTCATGCCCAAGGTGGCACTCGGAGCCCTCTCTGTGGGCACGTGAGTTGTCATCTCCCCCTCCCCCTCCCCAGGGAGAGAGAGCGATGGGGCTAAAATTGCCGTGTTGGCACTTTGCGATAAATAAGTAGGTTTTGGGTTGCAGTTGGGCATGCGGTCTGGAAAAGGTTCTCCATCACTGCACTAGGCTATGACATCATTTCCAGGTGTGTGCCTGGAAATGACAACACTGTAGCATCAGAGTAGCCAGAGTCTCCAGACTCCCATGCCCATCACCATACAACATGGAATCTAAAGATGCTTATTTATTTTATTTATTTATTAAAAGTATTTGTGCCCTGCCTTTCTATAGTCATATTCAAGTATCTTAATGGTCAGCCATCAGGCTGTTTGTGTGCGTGCTAAGTTCTGTCAAGTCACATCCGACTTATGGAGATCCTGTGAATTAATGACCTTCAAAATGTACTATCAGGAACAGCCTTGCTCAGGTCTTCAAAATGAGAACTGTGGTTTCCTTGAGTCCATCCATCTCATTTCCCACTAACTTTGGTTGAATCCCCACCGGGAAATTTAATCTAGATCAAACCAAGTTTGAAAATAAACTGCACCTTTTCATCGAGGTTTCAACCTCCCCACCACAGCATGTTTCCAGTGAAGACATCTAGGCCTATCTCAGATTCAAGAAATGTAACAATCCCCACTACCACGCGATCGCCTCGGTGGGTCTCTCCTGATTGGCTGTCGTACTGTGTTGGGGCGGAACCTTTTTTTCTCCCACAAAAACATGCTCACATTATGACGTCAGCACGTCAGCATGTCAGCACGTCTATCCTGCCTGGTTGGTTATTGTTCTCTCGTGCTCTCGCGAGAACAGCACTGTGTGCACTGATTGGTTGTAAGGCATTTGCATCACACTCCATGACGGGAAATTTGAACCAAGATTAGACCCCCGATCCTCAATAAGAGAGAAAAGTATATTAGAATTTCCCCAGTGTAATGGAAGGGTGTATTAGTTTGCTAATTATGTTATCATCCTGAGTTGATCCAGCCTGCGATAAGAGAAGAAAGGCCCACAGCTCTATTGAGGGAATAGCTTGTTTTCTTACAGGCCCAAGTTGAAGAAAGACCTGCAGCAGCTACATCCTATGCAGAAGAACAGATGATTATGATAAAGAAGCCCTGCTTTATTAATAGTTTGGACTTTCTTGCTGTTCTTTATTTATTGGGCACTGTTAGTAGCGGTAACTGTTTAGTGCTTTTCTTAAAAAGCACTGAAAAGTTTGTACAATTGAGTTGTGCTGTATATATATACATATATATGTTCACTATTATTTATCCCTAAATAGAAGTTGTTGTGTTAAAATTAAACGTTAATTTGTTCAAGCAATTTCATATTTGTTTGTCAAGCCACAGGGTGCTGTCATTATATTATTAATTTCCTAGGTCTCGAATGGAGATTGATGTAGCCAAGAATAAGTAGGTTACAAGATCATGACATAATATAGCATTCCACATCCTACCCTATTTAGTAGGACTGAGCAAAATGTCATAAAATAGCAAGTGAGCTTCTTTTTAATTTTTTACACTTATTTTAGACATGGAGACAACAGACAAAAACAAGAAAAAATCCAATCCCCTCCCCCACTATATATATATTTTTTAACAAAACAATTTCAATACATCACCACATATATGGTGACTTTCAGCTACCTCAAATCTAGGTTTGTGGTTATACCACAATCAGCATTTCCTCTACTTTTAGGCCTTCTCCTAAAACTATTTTAGTCCAATTCACTGTTTTCATTTAAATCTCAAATCCTGCCATTATTTCTCTGTTTGTATATGTTTACACTGAGTAGTCCGCACAGGGTTTCCACCCTTTAAGAAAATTGTCCGTACTCCCATCTCTTATAAACACCATCCGTTTTGCCATCTCTGCATATTCTTCAGTTTTGTTTTGTTGAAATTGTATTGTCCCTCCATTTGTATGCATATAAAATCCTTGCTGCAGTTGTCATATACATAAAAGGTATTCTGTATTGATCTGGAGTATCCTCCCCCATCAATCCCAACAAGAATGCCTCAGGTTTTTTCCTCAATTGTTATTTTGTTGATCTTTTGCATTTCTTTTAAAACTATATCCCAAAACAATTTTGCCTCTTTACATGTCCACCGCGTATTTTAAAAAAGAATGATATAAAATAGCAAGGAAGCTTTTAACTGTCTCCAAATTTTCCAGCAGGCTACAGATGTTTACTATTTTTAAAAAATCAGAAAGGGAAAAGAGATGTTCCAGTCCACGGAGTGGGAAAGCCCCAGTTTGCAGCTTGGAGAATCTTAATGCTGAACATGTTGTGGATTTACATAATGCTGCATACAAGTCAGGTTTCGTTCCATATCCAGATCTAAGCCAAATATATATATTTTTTTTTACCAATAAAAGCCACGGCAGTCTTTAGTAGTAGATCATAATTGGAGTCCCATAGCACCCACCTGAAAGACTGAGATCGTCTTGGTAGTCTTTATGGTGTTATTGGACTCAAATTTTATAATGAATTGATTTGTTTATTTTTAAAGTCAAAGGCCATCGCAATACAGAATTTAAAAACCCGATAAAATGAAACAGACACATGATGAACATACAACATTTCATTCTGTCTCAGTAGCTGAACTCAAACACCTGGTTTCTGGTAACAGATATTTGGCTCATATTTTCTTGGCAGCCAGAGCAAACAGTTGTATGTAACCATAAAATTATGCATGGGGTAGAAAATGTTGACAGAGAGAAATTTTTCTCTCTTTCTCACAATACTAGAACCAGGGGGCATACATTGAAAATGCTGGGGGGAAGAATTAGGACAAATAAAAGGAAACATTTTTTTCACGCAACGTGTGATTGGTGTTTGGAATATGCTGCCACAGGAGGTGGTGAGGGCCACTAACCTGGATAGCTTTAAAAAGGGCTTGGACAGATTTATGGAGGAGAAGTGGCTACCAATCTTGATCCTCCTTGATCTCAGATTGCAAATGCCTTAGCAGACCAGGTGCTTGGGAGAAGCAGCAGCAACAGCAGGTTATTGCTTTCACATCCTGCATGTGAGCTCCCAAAGGCACCTGGTGGGCTACTGCGAGTAGCAGAGTGCTGGACTAGATGGACTCTGGTCTAATCCAGCAGGCTTGTTCTTATGTTCTATGTTCTTATGTAACCAGAGGACTCGTGTCTGGTAGGAGAAGGATCGGTTTATCTAAATGAGATGATGAATTCTCATTCTTTATAAATGTGTCCAAAAATTGAAGCCTAGGTTCCAGAGACAAAGGGCAAAATGGAATGTAGTGGGATAAATCTTCCACTGAGGAGTCTCATCGCACTCAAGAACATCGACCAGCTAAAACATCCAACAGCAGTGCCTGGAACTGGAACTGAGTAAGTGCCATTCCAAGCTTTTGAGCTGGTACACGTGCCAGATAAGGAGATATGGTAAGGTCCCCTTTAAAACATTTAAACCAAGGGGCAAATTTAGACGGGGACATTATGTCCTTATCATATAATGTGTCACTTTTATACACCTTGCCTTGTAATTTGGACCCATCTATTTGAACCCTCAAAAGGTCATCCAGCACAGGGTAGCAGGGCAAGATGTTATTATAACAAGAGAGTTGTTTTATATCTTTGCTCAGAAACAACTCAAAACATAGATTAATAAATGAGTTGGCAGAAATGTTGCTGTGTTTCAGCCAGAACTTTATCTGAGCAAGATGTACCCAGGCCCTGATTGATGGCAAGCCAAGCTCTGCCCGCATCAGA